>NW_028089248.1:6683142-7142094 GCF_014824575.4 Sturnira hondurensis | reverse complement strand
TTCAACCAGAATCACATCATTTACAGTATGTTTTTTGCTCAGGCAGCACTTATGCTAGAATTCACTGGAAATGGGTGACTGGAAAGTTCTCTCACTTGGTACTTCTGAAATAGACTCCTACAGCCCTTCCAGAATGAATCACCATGTGAATTACAAAATAATTTGACCTGAATGATGCTAAAGATACTACATACCAAAACTTGAGAACAAAACCTGTACATTTAAACACACAGGTTAGTCATGAAACCTCAAATTATACAAGAGTTGCACCCATTTGAGGAACCAAAAAGAGTCAATGAAGCCAAGACACACTGGAGGGAACTTTCCGCTAGACATGCCCAGAAGGGCACCTACATGAAAATGACAGTGTTGTTATTATATTTTATTCTGTTTTATTTTATTCTATTTTATTTTATTCTATTTCTGGATGGAGGATTTTGAATAAATTTTACTTTACCCTTGTTTAAGGAAGCTGCAACAGACAAAGCAAGTTACAATTTTCAAACACACTTAGAACTTATGAAAACCTAACTCTATTATGCTACAAAGCCAGTACCAAAAAATGTCGCATAACACACGTTCATTGCTCCCTTTGCCCTTAACCTGCACACCACTCACAAGGTAACTGGACAGTGCAGACGCTTTAGAATGCACTCGTAAATACCACTACCTTCAAAAGCCATTGATACTCCACTACAATTAACCATTTTTCCTGCTGAACTGCACTAAGGTGTCATTCCCAAAAATGACCACAAGATGACAGCAGAGACCAACATTTGGAACGAAGGTCCCACAAATGGCTTGGCTAAAGGGTTCCTTTACTTTTTACTATGAGATGTGATGACAGACACACTTTTCATTTTCCCTCAAGCACAGTGACTGCACAAGGTCGTCATCATTCTGTTCCACTGCCTTCTGCCACCTTTCAGGTAATTTCACCATTCCATGGTCCCATGACTTTGTTATCTTTTGGAGTAGAGAGCTCTTCCAGGTGGCTTCTGCAGTCTTCCAGGGAATGGAAATTTCTCTCCAATAAGAGAAATTCAGACAGACCAAAGTAATTGGCCATGCGAAGGTGCAAGGTCAGGTGAGCACTGTGGGTGAATCAGGACTGCCCAGCCTGGCTGGACCTTTTTTCACTGGTCACCAAAGAGAAACATGAATTCTCACCTTACCACGAAGCTTACGACGTGTCTTCTGCTGACAAATTCCAGACTCATTCCCTCAGGTGGTGCTTTCAGTTGGTCTGACGGGGAGCAGTGCTTGTTGCAAGTCACCTGCCGGCTTTCTACAAGGAACTCCTTCTGCAGGAGTTCCCCTCCAGAAACCACCACAAGAGCAACATCACCTCTCTCCGATGAAGACCACCCTTTGGAGGGGCCTGGTGTTGGTTCCTTTGCTGACCCTCAATCTCTCCCATTCCACATTATCTCACATACCAATGATTCATCACCCCTCACAATTTATTCTGGAAACAAAATGTTTTCCTTACATTTCAGTAGAGAACCACAGGTGGATATGTGTTCAAGATAGGTCCCCTCCTTGTACCTCCCTAATTTCTGTGGAACCTAGACATCAGGGTGACTAACCTAACTGTGCTGGTGCTAATTATTTTCAATGCTTGATTAGGATACTTTGAGTATGTTGCCTGTCTCCAGTGAGCCATACCATGGTCTGTCTTCAGTAAACATCTGCTATGGGTGGCTCTCCGCTTCAACTGGTCTGTCGGACCCGTGGGGCAACTGTACGCCAGAAATCTCTAGAATGAAACTTGAAAATACACTTGTGACACATTCCATCACTCACAGCAATGTCTTCAAACACACCCCCAAAAATCCTTCTTCGTCTTACACTTGCACTCGTACCTTTCTTGAAATGACAAAGCCTAAGGGGCTGAAAATGTTGCTTCTGTTCTTCCATCTTCAGAGGGAAAATGGCCACACACACACTCTCCAGTTGTGATGAGATTTCTTTAGCGCAAGCTGGTATGACAGCTGTCACGATGCAGTCTAACAAAACAGTCTTGAATGACATATAGGCAAGTATATGAGACCAGAGCCAGGTGATGAGGTGGGGTATAGCGATGGGGGGGGAGGCGCTGAACTGACATTTTTACCAGCCCCATTTCAGACAAGGTTCAACCAACATTGCAGCCTCGAAATCTTATACAATATGTTTTTGCCCTCACAGCACTTAAGCAGCATTCGCTGAAAATGGATGACTAGAAAGTCTGTTGTTTGGGACTTCTGAAATAAATTCCTACAGAACCTCTGAAATAAACTGCCATTGGAATTACAAAGTAACTGGACTCGAGTGATGGTAAAGATGCTCCGTAACCAAACTTGAGAAAGAAATCTTCACCCTTGAATGCACAGCTTAGAAACAGATGCTGGAAATGCACATGTTTTCCTTCAGTACCAGGAACCTAAAATAGTAGATGAAGTCCAGGGAAAGTGGAGAAACGAACCCACAGATATCTCTCAAAGGGTACGTACATACAACGATGGTGCTGGNGCACTTAAGCAGCATTCGCTGAAAATGGATGACTAGAAAGTCTGTTGTTTGGGACTTCTGAAATAAATTCCTACAGAACCTCTGAAATAAACTGCCATTGGAATTACAAAGTAACTGGACTCGAGTGATGGTAAAGATGCTCCGTAACAAAACTTGAGAAAGAAATCTTCACCCTTGAATGCACAGCTTAGAAACAGAAGCTGGAAATGCACATGTTTTCCTTCAGTACCAGGAACCTAAAATAGTAGATGAAGTCCAGCGAAAGTGGAGAAACGAACCCACAGATATCTCTCAAAGGGTACGTACATACAACGATGGTGCTGGTATTTCACTTTGCTCCTCTTGTATCTCTTGTAGCAGCATTATATATAAAATTTACCTCCACATTGCTTTAGGAAGCTGCAACAGACAAAGAAAATTGCAAAAGACTTTCAAGAACACTTAGCACTTGGAAAAACCTGCCTGTGTTATGCTACAAAGCCACTTCCAAGAAACGTCTCATAAAACACGCTCATTCCTCCTTTGGCGTTACTCTGGAGACTAGTCACAAGGTAACTGTATAGTCCTGACATTTAGATATTTTCGAATGCTCCCGTAAATACCAATACCACCAAAAGTCTGATATTTCATGGAATCAACCACTTTTCCTGCTGACCTAAACTAACATGTCATTCCCACAAATGGCCACGAGATGGCAGCAAAGACTGACACTTGGAACACATACTGTACTATGGGCTTGGCCACAAGGTTCCTTCAGGTTTTCCAGTAAGATGCAATGACAGGCACGTTTTTTCATTGTCCTCAACAATGTGAGTGGTCCTCGGTTTCATCATTTACTTCCATTGTCCTTTGCTATCATTTGGCCCACATCACCATTCTGTCTGCCCACAACATTGTTATCTTTCTGAGCACAGAACTCTTTCAGTTGCCTTTTGCAGTATTCCAAGGGCCAGAAATTTTTCTTCACTAAGAGAATTTAGGAAAGGCTGCTGAAATACCTGGCAGTCTGAGGATACAACGTCTTATGCGTACTGTGGATGTATCAGGACTGCCCCGCCAGGCTGTAACCGTCTTCCCCTGGTCACCAGAGAAACATGTTCTCTCACCTTTTCCTGATGGACAATTGATTACACGTCTTCTGCTGACAGATTCAGGACTCTCCCTGGGGCAGTGAGTTCCACTGGTCCAATGGGGAGCAGTACTTTGGAAAAAACCACCTGATATACGGCAAAGAGCTCCTAGTACAGGACTTCCTAATGATCCCACCATGTCCACAGCATCGCCTCCTTTGGGTGCAGACCACACTTCGGAGTGGCTGCTGGTGGCTCCCTTCATGTGCCAACCATCTCTCCGGTTCCACATCAGTGTCAGATATCAATGACTCATCCCCCTGTCCACAATGCCTTGGAAACGCAACATTTCCCTCACATATCAGCAGACAATTTGATGTGGCGATGTGGTCAGGCAGGGATCCCTCCTCCTCCCCCCTTAACTTCTATGGAATCCAAACATCAAAGCGATGAATGTAACCATACTGGTGGAAATGATTTTCAACATGTGCTTAGGGTTTTTTTCGTATGTCGCCTGTCTCCCTCGTGGCATAATGTGGTCTCGCCTTGATGAACGTCTGGACTGGACAACTATCTACTGTGACTGGTCCATCCAACGGGTGGGGAACCCTCACGCAAGAAATCTCCAATGAGAAACTCCACAAACCACTTCTGACAGGATCAAGCCATCACACCACCTTCTCCTATGTGCCACAAATCTGGTATTCCATTGAACTGGCATTTAACCCTCTTGATATGCCACAGTGTAATATACTGAAAATATTACTTCTATTCATCCATCTTCAATATGAAAATGGCCAATCACTCAAAAGTTCTGATGAGTTTTTCTTAACACATGCTGATATGACAGTGTAACCAAAGGGTTTCAAATGAAGTTACAGACAAGTACGTGAACCAGAGTCACATGATGGGAGAGTGAAGTCGGGGGTGGCGAGGGACTGAACTGACTTTTTGGCCAACCCAGTATAAAGCAGGCTTCAACCAGCATCACAACATTGAAATCATATATAGTGAGTTTTTTGCTCTCATATCACTTAAGCTAGAATTCACTGAAAATGGGTGACTGGAAAGTTCTGTTGTTTGGTATTCATGAAACAGACACCTAAATAATCTCCAAAATGAACCACCGTTTGAGATACAAAATAATTTTAACTGAAATATGCTTAACATACTACATAATGAAAGTTGAGAAAGAAATTTCCACGCAGAAATACACATATTAGAAACAGAAACTGGAAATGTACCAGTTTTTGCACCCATATGAGGAAATTAAAATAGAAAAGGACATCCAGACAAAAAAGAGAAAAAGAGCCACGACATGTCCCTAAGGCCACATATACAAAACGATGAAATTTTTATATTATTTCATATTTCATACCATAGTAGGTAAAATTGAATAAACTTTACTTTTCTCATTGTTTAAGGGACCTGCAACAGACAACTCAAATTACAAATGATTTTCAAGCACGCCAGCAAGCTGCAAACCAGTCAGAAGGTAACTGGACAGTGTTGATGTTTAGACATTTTCTTTAAGATTTTATTTATTTATCTTTAGAGGAGAAGGGAAAGAGAGAGGGATAGAAATATCAATGTATGGTTCCTCTTGAGCTTCCCTTGCTGGGAACTGGCCTGCAACCCAGGCATGTGCCCTGACTGGGAATTGAACCACAATTGTTTGGTTCGCAGGCCTGCGCTCAATCCACTGAGCTACACCAGCCAGGGCTAAACGTTTTCTAATGCACTTGTAAATACCACTGCCATCCAAACTCACCGATATTCCACTGGAATCAAGCGCTTTTTCTGCTGACCTGAACTGAGGTGTCACTTCCAAAAATGACCACCAGATGACAGCAGAGAACGACAGTTGGAAAAACACTGTTACTATTGGCTTCACAAAAAGGTTCCGCCTGTGAACCTAAGGATCGAAGTTGGATTCCCATCCAGGGCACATGCCTGGGTTGCAGGTCAGTTCCCAGCAGGGGGAGCACCAGAGGCAACCATACATTGACGTTTCTCTCCCTCTCTCCTTAGCCTCCCCTCTGAAGATAAATAAATAAAATCTTTTTTTAAAAGTTCCTCGGCTTTTTACCGGTCCAATGAACCTAAAATAGTGAAGTCAACCTAGGCAAAGCTGAGGAAACAAACCCATAACCATGTCTGTAGGGGTACATACATAAAGTGAGAGTGTTTGTGTTTTACTTTATTTTGACTCTTGGTGGAGAATTTTAAATAAAATTTACCTCCACGTTGTTTAAGAAAGCTGCAACAGAACATATTACAGTTTTCAAGCACACCTGGAACCTGGAAATTATAAGAAACCTGACTGTATCACACTACACAGTCAGATCCAAGAAATGCCACATAAAACACGCTAATTGTTCTCCTGGACGTTAATCTGGAAACCAGTGACAAGGTAGATGGACAGCCCTGACATTTTGACGTTTTCAAATGCACTTGTAAAAAACCCTGCCATCAAAAGTCATTGATACTCCACTGGAATCGGCCACTTTAACTACAGACCTGTACTGAGACATCATTCCCTAAAATAACCACGAGATGGCAGCAGAGATTGACACTTGGAACACATTGAATTATTGGCCTGGCAGAAAGGTTAGTTCACTTTTTACCATCAGGTGCCATGACAGACACACTTTTCATTTTCCCCCAGCAATGTGACTGAACAACGACTGGACGACACAGTCGCCACTTTGTTCCTGTGCCCTCTGCCACTTTTCAGGCAACTTCACCATTCATTCCAACCTCCCACAACATCGTTCTCTTTCGGAGCAGAGAGCTCTTACAGGTGCCTTCTGCAGTCGTCCAGGGAATGGAAATTTCTCTCCATTTAGAGAAATTCTGAAAGGCTGAACTAAATGGCCTTGCACCTTCTGCGTCTTCTGCTGACAAGGTCTGAATGCTTTCCCACAGGCACCTTTCAGTTGCTCTGATGGGAGGAACCCACTGGGTTTCTGCAAGGAGCGCCCACTGCAGAACACCCTCCGGAACCCACCACATACACAACATCCCCTCCTCTGGATGAAGACCACCTTTTGCAGGGGCTGCTGGTGGTGGTTCTTTTCTCTCCCTCAACTCTCCCATTCCACATTATTCTACCATATCAACAGTTCATTCCCTGCCCCTCACAATATGTTTTGTAAGCAAAATGTTTTCCTGAGGTTTCAGTGGAGAACCGCTTGTAGAAATGCAGTCCAGGAGGGTCCCGAGCACCCACTTAACTGCTGTGGAACCCAACATCAGAGCCATTAATGTCACCGTGCTGGTGCAAATAATTCTTGGTACTCTATTTTGACCCTCTGAGTATGTTGCTGGTCTCCCACAATCCGTAACATGGTCTGTCCTTGGTGAATGTCTCTCCTCCACTGCTGTCCACTGCACCTGGTCAACTGACTCACGCACCAACTGCACACAAGAAATCTCTGGCATGAAACTTCACAACCACTTCTGACACATTCCATCACTCACAGCAACATCTCCATACACACACACCACAAACCTTTTGTTGCCTTGCAGTTACCCTTGTACCTTTCTTGAAATGACAAAGACAAAGGGGCTGAAAATATTGCTTATATTCATGCATTTTCAGTGGGAAAAGGGCCACACACACATTTCCACTTGCGATGAGATTTTTTATCTTCCAAAAACTTTAAGACACAAGGAGTAAGGTAAGAAGGTCAACAATCTGTTGCTAGGAGTATTACTGTCTGAAGCTGAGGCGCTTGGGCTAAAGCTCTCTTCCTGAACCCAGTTTTGGAAACTAATCTCTTAGAAAAAAAAAGAGATGCCAATCCTCAGTAATTTCCCAGTCTTTCATTTCCTAACAGCCAGCTTAAAGGCAACATGCCAAGTGCAAAATGTTGGCTCTCTTCATCACCGCCTCTGAAACTACATAGAAGTTCTATATCAGCAAGCTAAATTACTACATTGTTCCATATTTCATTGAGATAATCATTCAGTTTTGAGACTGTTACTTCAGTTAAATTACTAAATCTTACTTAAGTAAATGGTTACAAACATGTACTCCCCACATTCACCTCCTATTAAATATCTGACTGTTTGCTTACGTGGTAGAGAAACAATCCTTCCTCCAACCTCAAGAATCTTTGGGCTGGTCTAATAATGTAACAGTTATGACACAGATTGCCAAATGACAACAACTAGGTTTGAGAAGTCCATAAGCATGGGAATCTCACTCACATGACAGAGGAAGGAACCCCACATGCAGAAGAGCATCAGGGATAGAATGGACACGTGGACACACGAAATGTACTGAGGCCATGATGGTGTGAGGTGCCCCGGGGCTTCAAAGGGACCTTTGCAAAAGGATAGGAGCAGATGCTGTGAAAAAGGTGCTATTCCCAAGATGTCCACAAGGTGGCAACAAAAAGAGCATCTCCTGCTGGCTTCAACTCAGATGCTCTTCTAAAGATGCACAGGAGATGACCATGTACAGCACAGTGTGGAAAAGGGTCCCACCCCCAGAGACCAGGTGTCCTGACAAGTCAGCCCTGGGTCCTCTGACTGCTGGGACTACTATTACCTAAGAGAGGATGGAGCCTCATGACATGAGCTCTGGGTCCTCACCAGAGAGCATAAGAGGTCGTGTCAGGTCAGCTCTGGGTCTTATAAGCAAGGGGAGGGACCCCACCTGAGAGTATAAGGGTCCTGTGGCCTCAGGCTTGGGCCACTTGAGTGTGGAGAGGCCCACACGAGAGATGGGACTGTCTTGCTACTACACACCTGTGTCCTGTGAGGGTTGAGAGAGGCCCCTCCCTGTGAAATGTAAGCGTTCTCACCTTTCACCTTTGAGCGTGGTGACTGTGAGAAGGGGTCTGATTTGAGAGAGCAGGGTGTCCTGTCACTTCAGCTCTGGGTCCAGGAGCCTTAAGACAGCCCCCCTCCAAGAGTACAGGGCTGAGACAAACTTGCCCTGTAATTTCGAGGTGCCTAGAGGCTCTGAGTCCATGACTGTGGGAAACATCCCTGCCTGTGAGTGTGACAGGTCCTATTCCATCACCTGTGCGCTGTGGGTGTGGCACCAGGGGCTTCTGAGAGAGCTGCGGATGCTGTCACTTCAGCCCTGGGTCCAGAAATTGCAGGAAGAAGCCCCACCAGGAGGAGGAAGCTATGGTTTCGCATCAGCACTGGGTGTTGTGAGCAGGAGGAGAGGCCGCACCCAAGAGGACATCTGGTCTTCTGACATCAGCCAGGGTCCCAGACAGTGTGGGGGGGTTCAACGTGGGATAGTCTGGGGTGCTGTCTCATTACCTCAGGGTCTTGTGTATGTGGGGTGGGCCACTCACTGAGAAAGTAGGGGGCCCTGTCACCTGAACTCTGAGTCCTGGGAGTGGGGGAGGGGGCTCTCCCTGCAAGGAATGGGGTTCTGTCACAGTGATGAGGGACCCGACCTGGGAAAGACAGGCGTCCTGCCTGACAGCTGAGTCCTGTGGACGTGGGAAGGGCTCCCACCTGACCGAGTAGGGAGCCGTCACACTGGCTCTGTCCCCTGTGTGTCTGGAAAACTGTCCCACTAGGGAGAAGAGCAGTTCCTGTCACCTTGGCTCTGGGGACCCAGAGTGTGGGGAAAGGTCCCTCCTGGAGAGCGCAGGGGGTCCTGTCACATATGCTCTGGGTACTGTGATGCTGGGGTTGGGTCACACTGGAGACAGGAGAGGGCACAGCAGCTTCAGCTTTTGCTCCTGTGACTGTAAGAAGGTGTCTGTCCTACCAGAGAGCAAGGAGCCATGTTCCTCAGCCCTGGGTCTTATGGGTACGGCCAGGGGTCCCACCTAAGAGAACAGCAAGGCATGTGACACCAAGTCTGGGTCCTGTGCGTGAGTGGGGAGCCCCACTCAGGAGAGCAGGGTCCAGTGACGACAGCTCCGCCTCCTCCGAGTGCTGGGAGGGGTCTGGTCAGAGGGAACAGGGGTCGTGTCTGCTCAGCTCAGGTTCAGGGAACGTGGAGCCGGGGGTTTCACCCAGAGACAGCAGCGGGTCCGTGACATCAGCTCAGGGCCTATGAATATGCGGACGGGTCCAGCTTCCAGAGTAAGGGGTCTCATCACTTCAGCTCTGGGTTCTGTGACTGTGGACACGGGTCCCTCTCTGGGAGAATAGGGGTCTTGTCAAATTAGTTTGGGGAAAGGTCCCACCAGAGGCAGTAGTGGGCCCTGTCACATGAGCTTTGGGTCCAACCACGACAGGCATGTATGACCTGCTGAGCTGCGGATGGTGTGAGGTGCCCTGGAGATTCAAAGTGTCCTTGCAAAATGATCCCAGCCGGGGCCGAGCCAACATATGCCATCCCCAGGTGTGCACTAGATGGCAGCAGAGGAGAGCATTTCCAGTGGGTATCTGCGGGCAGGTGGGGTCCGCTCTGCCAGCACAGAGGGACCTGTCCCATCAGCTCTGGGTTCTCTGAGTGTGAGGGGGGTCTCACCCGAGAGAGTATGGAGCCCTGACACATCGGATCTGGGCCCTGTGATTGGGGGAGGGCCCCACCTGAGAGAGCAGGGGTCCTGTCACATCGGCTCTGGGTCATGGGACTGTGTGGAGGACAGGAGCCTGAGAGATTGGGGGTGCTGGGATGTCAGCACTGAGTCCTGTGCGTGAGAGTGGGGGGTCCAGTCACTGCTGCTCTGAGTCCTGTGAGTGCTGGGAGGGGTCTCACCTGGGAGACCGGGGTCCAGCCCTGTTGGCTCTGGGTCCATATGTGGTTGTCTCCTCTCGGGTTCTTCGGCCAACACGATTGTCTTCTGGAGTCATCAAAGACCTGGTTTAAACAATAGGAAACAGAAACGTGTTTTTTAAAATATGTTTTATTGATTATACCATTACAGTTGTTCTATTTCCCTCCCCCTGCACACTCCCTCCCCCACCATTCTCCCCCCTTAGTTTATAACCACGTGTCTCAAGTTCTTTAGATTCTATATTTCCCCCACTATTCTCGCCCTCCTCCCATCTATTTTCTACCTACCATCTATGTTATTTTCTGTGCCTTCTCCCCCCTTCTCCTCCTCCCACCCCCCTGTTTCTAACCCTCCATGTGTTCTTCATTTCTATGGTTCCACTCCTGATCTAGCTGTCCTCTTGGTTTGCTTTTGTTTTAGGTGTGGTTGTTGATAACTGTGAGTTTGCTGTCCTTTCACTGTTCATATTTTTCATCTTCTTTTTCTTATGTAAGTCCCTTTAACATTTCATATAATAAGGGCTTGGTGATGATGAACTCCTTCAACTTGACCTTATCTGAGAAGCACTTTATCTGTCCTTCCATTCTAAATGAAAGTTTTGCTGGATAAAGCAATCTTGGCTGTAGGTCTTTGGATTTCATGACTTGGAATACTTCTTTCCAGCCCCTTCTTGCCTGTAAGGTCTCTTTTGAGAAATCTGCTGACAGTCTGATGGGTACTCCTTTGTAGGTGACTGTCCCCTTATCCCTTGCTGCTTCTAGGATTCTCTCCTTCATTTTGATCTTGGCTAATGTAATTATGATGTGCCTTGGTGTGTTCCTTCTTGGGTCCAACTTCTTTGGCACTCTCTGAGCTTCCTGGATTTCCTGGAAGTCTATTTCCTTTGCCAGACTGGGGAAGTTCTCCTTTATTATTTGTTCAAATACGTTTTCCACTCGTGGCTGTTTCTTTCCCCCTTCTGGTACCCCTATAATCCGGATGTTGGAACGTTTAAAGATGTCCTGGAGGTTCCTAAGCCTCTCCTCATTTTTTTGAATTCTCATTTCTTCATTCCTTTCTGGTTGGATGTTTTGTTCTTCCTTCTGGTCCATTCCATTGATTTGAGTCCCAGTTTCCTTTCCATCGCTATTGGTTTCCTGGACATCTCCCTTCATTTCAATTAGTTTAGCCTTCATATGTTCCTCTAATTTGTGACTATAATCAACCAGTTCTGTGAGCATCCTGATAAACAGTGTCCTGAACTGTGCTTCTGAGAGGCTGGCAATCTCTTGGTCGCTTAGAGTTATTGGCTCTGGAACTTTGAGTTCTTCTTGCGCCATCTTTTGGGCTGTTCATGCCTGTTACGTAGCAGGATCGGAGCCCTAGGTCTTCATCTGAGCAGGGCCACTCAGTCGCTGGGTTGTGAGTTGCATGTGGGGACGGGGTCAAAGAGGAGCAATGGCGCCCGTCTGGCGTCTCCTGCCGCTGCCACCGTCACCGGGGCCCTCGAGTTTCATCCCACTGCACGCACGTGTGCCACCATCGTCAGCCCTCCACCACTGGGTTTGCCCCCTGGGGCCTGTGTGGTCCGTCTCACTGTGCGCGAACGTGCGACCACGGTCAGTCTGTCCCACACCCCGACTGGTTCCCGGCAACATGCGCGCCTAGGTCGGGGGATCTGTCCTGCCCGACTTTGCTCCACTGCTGGCTCTGCCCCTCTTACTGTCCTGGTTGAACGGTTAGTTATTGTCAGACTTCCGTATAATTCAATTTTCTGTTCTTTGGCTGTGTCTTTGTTCTCCAAACCTTTGTTGTATTCAAACTTGGTTGTGGGAGGAGGCACAGTGCTTCCACCTATGCCTCCATCTTGGCGGAAGTATCCAGAAACAGAAACGTGTTTTAAGGAAACATTGTGTCTCTGCTTTAAGGCAGAAAATGTTTCGCACCATCTTATCTGGTGCGCACAACACAGGAAAACTTCGTCCTTTTAACAAGGAAAACAGAACCGACTGAGAGTCCACATCAGCTCACTTTTCACATTCACACTCGTTTACTCAGTGAAACGGGTTCCCATCATGTTCAGCTTTGCCACATATAAAACTTCCGCGCTCTGCATCTCCCCCCACGGACCTCCCACCCTTTCCTTTTCCCTCCGCGGTTGTCCTGCTTTTCCCGTCTCACTGCAGAGCAACCGGCAGCTCTTGGGACACAATTAACTCCCTTTCTCTGAGAAACACACGCCCAGACTTCATACCACTTTATTCAATCGCGACGTGTCTTGTTTTTCTTATATACACTGTTCTTCTCTCTATTGCCTTTTTTCTGTACCTTTAACTATTCTTAACTTTTTTCAAAAAAGCCTTAATTTCTCATTGAAGATAAGAGTAAGAAATTGTGAGTTCTCTGTTACGCCAGTATTCTTAAGATTGATATTTATAAATAAATTCAACCACTTCTACAGATATATTTATTCATAGTACATTTTTTAATGTTCCACAAACACTTCCCAGTAGTGCCAAATATTCTTAGTTCCTCTGTAATTTGCAGCAAAACACAAATAACCCCGTGTTCCATCAGCCTAACCCTCACCCAAATGCTCTCTTTACACCATATACACAAAAACCTAAAATAAAAAAAAAAAACCTCACAGTTTCCCTCACCCAGCCGACCTCTGCGGGTCCTCTGCAGACTGGTGCTCCCTCCGCCCCCCCCCCCCAGGTCCCGGGAGACGCCGCCCTCGGCGGGGTGGGGGGCTGCTGCGACCATGTGAACCATCTCAGCAAAAGGGTGGCACGCGAAGCCAGAGGCACCATCTCTCTTGGCTTCCAGAGAGGACAGAGCCGTCCTGGGCGTTGGGAGAGGCCGCCACCCCTACAGTTCCCTGGGGCGGCCTCCGCTGGGATTGGGACGTCGCTCTCACCAGGGGCATTTGTGACCTAAACGCCGACCCTCCCCACTGGCACCGAGCAGCCAAAGAGAGGTCTGGAGAGAAGCGAGCGTGTAAGGAGCCCGCTGCTGGGAGGCCGCGGTGCGCGCCGGTCCCTGGGTCGGGCGTCCGCAGCCCCGCGTCGGCACGTGGGGTCCCACGCAGTGCTTCTCTCTCCCCGTTCCCGCACCGAGGAAAACCGGACCAGTCCTTCGCTCCTTCACCACTCGACGCAGGTTTTCCTGGTTTTTCCTCTTTTCACAACCAGGGAAGAGTGAGAGAGGAACCCTCGTCGGCTCCCGCTCTACGAACCCCCAGACTCTCCCCGCGCCCCGCACACCAGTGAGAGGCCGGAGGCCGGCCGCACAGCACAGTTCCCCGCGAGGCCGCTCCACTCCGCGCCCCTTTCCTTCCCACGGGGGAGAGGGACCCCCAAACTTGTGTGAGCTCGCGGCCTCGTGTCCCATCTCCCACCCCATCTCCCTCCCCCCAAAACCTTCCTTCTAGACTTATTATGTTCTCAGTCACCTCCGCCCACCCGGTCCTCAAACCTCAGCTGCTCCACCCAAATTCCCCGCGGGCCCTTCTCCCTCCCGCCCCCAGAAGTCTCCGAAGAAACCCGGCACTGCGCACCGGGGTCCCGTCCTCCTCCCAGACACTCGCCGCCCTCCCCTCCACACCTGGGCTTCGCCCCTGAACGCCGATCCCCGACCCCGACCTGCCGGGATCCCAGCTCCACCAGCACCTCTGCAGCCGCAGCTCCCTCCCGACCCGCCCTGGCCCCGCTTTTAAGGCTTCGCCTCCTTCCTCCCAGCTCTGCTGGCCTCGAAGGTGCGTTTTCACGGAGGGGGTCTCAGGGCTGGGAAGGGAGGACGTTCACTCGGAAAGTGTGAAGCATTTACTGGTGTCAGACCCAGGGACGGGCGTCGTGTGCAATTCAGGACACGCGCTGGTGAGAGGGACACACGTGCCTTCACCTGGGGCTGCTCACAAAGGTAGGAAATAAATATATTCGTTTACATGGAGGTAAGTGCTGTGAAGAGAAAGAACATTCAGACAGAAAAATGAATGGTCTGAAAAAAAACCCAACCCCCCAAAACCTGTCTTTGAAGAAGCAGCGTGGGTGCTGAGACCTGAATGGCAGGAAGGGCCCACACGTGGCCGAGCCGCGTGGAAGCGCCCGGGCTGAGCGGGCACCTGCCCAGCGCAGCAGGCGGAAGGCACCGCACATCTGGGGAGACTGAGTCACAGTGATGAAGCTCCACAGGCCTGCGAGGATGACAGCTTTCTTGTCATTGCTCACATGTCACTCCTTAATGACTTCTGTCAGGTCACTAAAAGTAAATACTCTTACTTTTTTCCATTCCAAAGTTCACTACCTAAGATCTTCCTTACTGAAAATGTGGACATTTGCCGTATTGTAACTTCCTCAGATATCCAGAAGTATTACAAAATACTTCTGATTTCTACAAGACCAGGGGCCCAATCCAACCCCCACACTGTGACCAGCTTAATCTTCCTCAATTAGAAATCTAATCCCATTTCTAAATTAGAAACCCTAACCCCACCCCCCACGCATGAGAAGTACCAACAGCTTCCTTCATCCCAGGCTAGAGAATAAAGTCCCATCATCCACACGGTGTTGAGACTGTCAGGCCCCACGGACTTCTCCCGGTTTCATTTCAGACCACCCCACCCCACTCCATCGCCAGGAACCCTGGAGGCCAGCATCAGCACCCCTGGTTGGAGACCAGTCAGGGCTTTCACAGATGGAGGGGCCAGCGCTGAGACTGAACCTGGAATGTGGGAAACTGAATAAAATATGCACTTTAGTAATAATGTATCAATATTTATTAATTATAACAATTCTGTACAAAAAAATAGAAAGGATAAATTAAGAGTCAAATAAGAGATATCTATTGCATCAAATTGGAAAAGTAGAGGAAATGGGTGATTTCCTAATAAAAAACATTAATAAAATGTACAAAAAATACAAACGGACTTATTACCCACCCAGGGACCTTTTCCCCAGCTGGTTCTCACCTAGTTCCGGGCTGTCCCTCTCCTGGGACAGAGAAGGGACAGGGACAGAGCTACTCAGCAGCCCCCCCCCCCGCCAGAGGGGTCCCACCACCAGAGGACCCTGTGCAGAGCGAGTCTCGGGGACCACAGCTTCTGACGTGTCAGCTGAGACCATTTGATTGCAATATACTGGACGCATTTACTGAAGTAAAATAAATTAATCATTTTTAAATGGTAGAAATAGATTAATACTTGCAAGAGGCAAACTTAAGAGCAGCCTTGGCCCTGGCTGGTGTGGCTCAGTGGATTGAGTGCCAGCCTGCAAACTGAAACCAGTTTGGTTCCGGTTGCAAGAGGCAACCAACTGATAGATGTATTTCTCTGGTACATCGTTGTTTCTCTCCCTCTCTTTCTCTCCCTTCCTCTCTCTCTAAAAATCTTAAAAATGAAAACCAACAGGCTTGGGCCTGGCAGATACTGGTTCTCACACTCTCACAAGTGGGACCCAGTTGCTCTCCAGCCCTTGGTCCCACTCAGTGCCCTCAGGAGGCCCCGTTCACAGGCACAGTCTCTCCCACTGTGTTGGGCCGCCAGAAACTCCAGGCGAACACCCACTCACCACCCATTCTAACGTGAAGGGTTTCTCCTTCCTTCCTTTGTGTTCCATAAAAGAGCAGCTTTAAGTCCTTTGACCTGGCGTGGGTCACATTCTCATCTCTGAAGTCATCAGAGCACCCAGAGAACGAAGGTGGGATTGGCTAGGCGTAGGGCCAGCACCCGGGAACTGCTGGGACCGGAGGCAGGTGGGACGGGCTCCGGAAGGAATGCAGAGGTGCAGGACGTGGGCAGGAGGACAGACTCCGGGTCAGGGAACGCAGCCGAGTCCACACCACGGATGGCCCACCACACGGCTGCAGGGTGTGAAGCCATGGAAGGAAGGACCCATAGGATCAGGGGCTGTCCACAGTCTGAGCGCCCAGGGCCCCTGCTGTCCTCCCACAGGTCAAGGGGCTCTTCCTCTGGCTGCAAAAGCAACACTGCTCTTGGTGGTGAACTTGGCTCCTGCCTTGGGTGTCAGGTCTTCTCATCTCAGAGACTGGCCCTGAGTAGCCCACGTGACCTCAGCAGGCACATGGACCTCACTCAGGTCCTCAGGGGTGGGAGCCCAGGAGTCCCACCTGTCCAGGCCACATCAGTCCGTCATCCCCAAAGGACAAAGTAGGTCATTCCAGGCTCTCCTCTCTCCTTTACAAAGAGCAAGGCTGAGAAGGGAAGCAATGGGAGGCTCAGGGGTTATTCCAGGTCACAAAATTTGCAGTCGGTCAGCTTTCCAGAGGCCACAGGGGTGGACTGTGGACGTACGTGGCTCTCCAAGTCCATGAAGTCTCAGTGCAAAACTGCGCACTGCAAGGCAGTCACTCCAACACTCGTGGTTCTCACCAGCGTGGATGGCAGGGCTTTGTTACAGCCGGAGGCCACACCCAACATTTGCAGAATGACTACCAGGCTGAGGCTGTGAGGGGGGAGGTGCTTGTCTCAGCCACATGGTGTTGGGAACCGAATAATCCCAAAGTGCTGTCTGCACTGCCCAGTAGCTGCACAGTTGCTGAGCAGCGTGGTTCATTCAGTAATTGGCCTTGGGAGCTGGACAGGCCCAGGCCAGCCTGAGCTGGAGGACCACAGATGCCTGCCTGGGTGGTCAGAGGCCAAGGGCTGTCCTGTCTGAGACCTGCCTGTCTACTGCTGCCCACTCAGGTTGGACTAAGGACGGCTGCCCCTGGGACCTGGCCGGTCATTGCAGTCAGTCCTGTACAAATCCATATATGCCTGCTGGGTACCTCATGGGCCAGGGCTGAGCAGGCACCTCCGGCTGCCAAGCTCAGAGTGGCCAGCACCCCTTCCCAGAGGGAGGCTGGGGGAGCCCTGTTGACCTCGGAGACCCTCCACAATCCTAGAGGAGGGCTGAGTGGGACCTGAAACAGTCAGTAACCAGAACAGACAATGTTCTTCTCCTGTCAAAGACTAGGGTGAGGGACAGAGAACCCATGCTCAAATTCAAACCCCAACTTCTGTGTGATGTGGGTTGTGTCCCGTGTCCTGAAAGCTTTGGGGACATGGCAAGGGAGGAGGGGGAGAGGCCAGTTATGCTCAAACCGAACCCTGAACCTAACCTTAGTCTAAGACATAACCCTAAGCCTAACACCTTAACCTCTAACCCTGAGCTCTAAATTTTTCATCAAAACCCCTAAACTTTAAGAACCCTAATCCTGTCGCCTCTAATCCTGATCCCCTAGCCCTGACTTTGGCCCTCACCCTGACCCCTAAACCCCAACCCCAACCCCAACCCCATTCCTAGCCTTAACCCCATAGCCCTGTAGCCTTGACCCTGATCCCTGATCCTGACCCCCAGGCCTCCTAACTCACTAACCCTCTCCCTTACTCCTCGCCATTACCCACTCACCTCATCCCTGTTGGGACCCTCACCATAATACACACACATCTAAACATTTTCACCATGTATATGTTACCATGTTGTGACCCCATGTGACACATGTAAAAACATGGCTTATGTATAAATGTAGAACACTTACTTCTAAGAGGGCTGCTGGCTTGCAGAGTTCAGACAACTGTCATTTTGATGAGTGGATGATGTCACCACCCTGGAATGTCAATCAAATTGGGTTCAAGGTATTGATGTAAGAAATATCCAAGACTGTGGATAATTTTTATGAGTTCATTTGAGCCAAAACTGATGACAGTAGATGGGAGGTATGATCCAAAATGATCCTCACCTGGCCATGGTGGCTCCATTGCTTGGAGCATCCCCCTGTGGACCAAAGCGTTGTGGGTTCAGTTCCTGGTCAGGGCACATACGATGCTTCTCTCTCACACCGACATTTCTCTCTCCCTCTCTCTGCCCCCCACCTTCTCTCTCTCAAATCAATAAATTTAAAAAAAAGAAGTTATATGCCCAGATGTGACTACCCACCACAACACACCCAGTTAGAAATGTGTGATCAGACCGCCCTGTGCAACCACATAATGCTTCCATCTACAGCACTATAATGCTGTAACGCACACCAACAGTCTTTACGGGCGTGATGCATAAAAAGTTTGCAAGAGCAATACTTTTGCCTACAAAGTCAAGAACAGCATGTTCTCAGCTAATGGCTGAGTCTTCAACACTGTGATGCATGTGCACAGCATAAAAGCACACAGATGGACAGTTTTCCTATCCTGGTGTTGCCTGCAAAAAATGAAAACCATAGGTCTGGATTTTGAGTAAACAGGAACCAGTCATTTGGAAGAAATAACTCCTTACCAAGTAACTTTTTATCTCAAGTTTCCATCTCTTTAGTAAGTGTGTGTTTTGCTGATCGATTTCTTTAACTTTCTGCAATCACTGAACTGCCCATCTATGTATCCTTGTAACTCACTGACTTCATCCAGAACTGCCATGTTTAATTCTGCCAGTTCAGTCACAGAGTTCCAGGTCTTTGAAAGTTTCTTTTATGGGAGTTCCAGCCAAGACAGAGGCATAGGTAGAAACCCTTCACTTCCTCACGCAACCAAAAGGAAGATAACAATCAGTCTAAAATCAGTAAACAACCAGAACTGCCAGAAACTCAAACTGTGTGGAACTCTGACAACCAAGGAATTAAAAAACGTGCAGGTGGGGCAGCTGAGACAAACCACAGCGAGGCGGCGAACTGCTCAGGCGAGGCTGGCTGAAGGAGAAACGAGACTCGGAGCTGACTGTGGACTACAGCAGAGGTTGCCGCGGTGGGAGAGACTCCCAGTCTCACACGAGAGTTTGTGGGAAAATGTGCTAGAGGCAAGCGCAGGGGCTGCACGGCTCCCTCTCTGGCACCTCCCCGACAGGCAGCACCACAGTGCAGCAAGGAGGGTTGCCCTGCCCTGGTGAATACCCAAGGCCCCACCCCCTTACAACTTATCAGGCGTGCAAGACAAAGAAACAAGTCCCAAACGAAAGAACAGAGCAAAGCTTCAGGAAGACAGCTAAACGGTGAGGAGATAGCCAACCTGTCTGATGGAGAACTCAAAGCCCTGGTAACCAAAATGTTCACAGAATTGACTGAGCTTGTTGGAAAAATAAAGAAAAAAAAACAGATGAAAGCTACCCAAAATTAAATAAAGCAAAATGTCCAGGGAACCAACAGTTACAGGAAGAAAACCAGGACTCAAATCAACTATTTGGAACAAAAGGAAGAAATAATCATCCAACCAGAACAGAATGAAGAAATAAGAATTCAAAAAAATGAAGAGAAGCTTAGGAACCTCTGGGACATCCTGAAACGTTCCACCATCCATATTATAGGGGTGCCAGAAGGAGAAGAGGAAAAGCAAGAAATGGATGACTTATTTGAAGAAATAATGAAGGGAAACCTCCCCAATCTGGTGAAGGAAATAGACTTCCAGAAAGTCCAGGAAGCCCAGAGAGTTCCAAAGAAGTTGGACCCAGGGATACACCGAAAAACATCATCATTAAGTTACCCAATATTAAAGATAAAGAGAGAATCCTAAACGCAGCAAGAGGAAAGGAATTACCTACAAAGCAGTTCCCATTAGACTATCAGCTGATTTCTCAAAAGGAACCTTGCAAGCAAGAAGGAGCTGGAAAGAAGTATTTGAAGCCATGAAAGACAAGGACCTACATCCAAGATGACTCTACCCAGCAAAGCTATCATTTAGAATGGAAGGGCAGATAAAGTGCTTCCCAGACAAGGTCAAGTTAAAGTGAAAGCAGGATAGGGACAAGGAAATATCATTTTAAAGTTGTTTTTTGCAACATTTTAGTAAGACAGAGTGTGCTTGCCCCACCCCGAGCTGTGTGCACCCTAGATCCTAGATAAGCAACTATCTAACAGCATTCTGCTTCTGTAACCTGCTTTGCGCCCTTTAAAAGTAAAACCAACCCGCAGAACAGGGCTCAGAATTTGGAGACTGCCTCCTCTGAGCCTTCGTGTAATAAAGAGTGCTCTGCCATCCTAACTGAGTTTGAGTGACTTTTTCCGTAACATTTGGTTCCCTGCCTGGGAAACGAGCCTCACATGAGCAGGTGACTTGCCTCCGGTGATGAGAGCCAAGCGGGGGCTTCGGTGGGGAACCTGGCCCCAGGGAAGGAGCACGTGTCCCGGTGATTTCGGGCTTCCCGGTGTGGGGACCCCGGCACTGAGCCCCCGGCTGCTCAGGACCCAGGCCACAGGGGATTCGTGGACCACGAGACCAGAGGCGCCAGGATCGGTAAGTGCCCCAGGGACTGGACCCAAAATCGGAGAGAGATTAGCTATCTCTCGATAGCCAGAGATTCATTTTGAGTCATCAGACCTTATTCGGGGAGGAAATGTTTAACTTCTGTCTGTGAGTGTGATTTAAGTGAGCATAAGTGATTGTTGTGTTTGTGGCCCCACGAGTCTGCCGACTTACGGGGTCTGAGTGGGCCCTAACCTACAGTTCCTCTGTCAGATCATACGGTGTAATGGCTGGGAGTTGACCCTGACCTCTGCTGGGGCAGCCTTAGCCAAGATCAACTCTGCCCCGCAAGAGGACAGACCAGGCGGGCACACGAAGGGTTGTCTATACCCAACCCTTCGTTTGTCTGCGCTGAGAGGGAGGAACGATGGGAGGGGAGCCCTCAATGGTCTTAGATTGTATGCTCCAAAATTTCAGTCAGTTTCGGGAGCAGGACCCTTCATTAGATCCAGACTGGTTAAAGACTTTTTGTCCTCAGAGTGGCCCACTTTCGGGGTAGGCTGGCCCCCTGAAGACACCCTGAATTTAAGTATTATTCGGGCAGTCCATCTAGTAATGACAGGAAAGCCAGGACACCCTGATCAATTTGCCTACATCAATTGGTGGCAGGAGTTCGCCCAGGATGTGCCTAAATGGCTCCAACAGTGCAGAAAGATGGCCCCTAAGTGCTCAGGCTTAACTGAGATGGCGGGAAAGCCGGTCCTGTTGTAGGAGGAAGACACGAAAAGAGGCTCGAGTTTTAGTAACTCAGGGGCCCAAACACCCCATCCATCAGGGGCACCCGGACGATGACCCACCAGTCTGTCTACCCCCATATAACGGGTCCCCGTCAGCTCCTCCCGGACCAGAGACTCCACCGCCTTCGATGTCGCTGCCTCACCCCCAACCCCGCAGGATACGGGAGTAGCACAGCGACTGAAAGGGGGAGCGAATCGCGGGTACGCGGTGACCACCAGGGACCAAGTCCTTGAAGCAGAACCCCTGCCAACAGGGTGGTCGGCGCAGAGGGCAGAACTTCACGCCCTCATCTGGGCATTAGAACTCAGTAAGGGGAAAAGGGTCAACATCTATACTGACTCCAAATACGCTTTTGCCACCCTCCACATACACGGGGCAATATACCAGGAGAGAGGGCTGCCAACCGCCGAGGGAAAAGAGATTAAGAACAAAACTGAAATCCTCCAGGTCTTAGAGGCTGTCTGGGAACCAGACAGCAGTGATATACTGCAAAGGGCACACGAAGGGCGAAACTGAGGAAGCCGTAGGAAATCGGCCAGCAGATCGAGCAGCCTGAGAGGCGGCCAGAAAACCCAGACCTCAAGCGTTGGTCGCTGGCCCTTTAATTAGTTCCCCTCTTAATAGCCAAGATTACCAGCCGGCAGAAGAACAATGGGCCATAGAGGCACGGGCAATCAAAACCCCAGAGGGCCTGAGGAGACTCCCTGATGGGTGCATTTACATACCTCAAAGCCAAGCAGGACAGGTGGTCCAGAACTGCCATACCCTAACTCACCTCGGAAAGACAGCGTTAGAAAACCTGCTTCGAAGGTATCTATACACACCTGACCTCCCCACTCTGCCTGCCCGCGCTGTGGCCAGATGCATAACATGTGCCAAAAACAAAGCCTCAGGAAACCGCCGAGTTCCGCCCGGGACACAACATCAGGGAACCCAACCCCTGGAAGACCTACAAATAGGCTTTACTGACATCAAACTGAGCCTGGGCTATGCATATTTGCTTGTACTAATATGTGGCTTTTCAGGATGGGTCAAGGCCTTCCCCACAAGGACAGAGAAAGCTAAGGAAGTAGCCAGAGTCTCACTCAGGGAAATAATTCCTAGACATGGATTGCCTCTTAGCATGGGAAGCGATAATGGGCCTGCTTTCGTTTCCCAAGTACTACAGGAATTAGCTAAGGCACTGAACCTGAAGTGGAAACTACACACTGCCTATCGGCCCCAGAGCTCAGGAAAAGTAGAAAGGATGAACAGGACATTGAAAGAGACCTTAGCAAAATTGTGCCAAGAAACTGGATTACCCAGGACTGCCCATAGCTTTACTCCAGGTGAAGAACACCCAAACCAGACAGGGTATACCCCTTATGAACTAGTACATGGAAAGCCTACTCCAGTAACAAGGATAACTGAAAACACAAATATGTACAAGGAGAAATAGCGCAGAGGAGATATTTAGAACAACTGGGGAAAACCTTAGATCAGATCAGGGAAGCCAGTTTAGGGTTTGAACGCAAGCCTCGAGGGGGGCCAGCGCACTCCCACCAGCCAGGGCAATATGTTTGGGTAAAAGACTGGAAAAAGGAACCCCTCCAGCCTGTGTGCACAGGCCCACACCTAGTTCTTTAACTACTCCCACTGCCTTAAAGGTTGCAGGAATAACGCCACGGATCCATCATTCCTGGGTGAAGGCGGCGGCCGAGCCAGACCCACTGCAGGAGGACACCGAGACACCACCACTCTGCCCACTGAAACTGCAACGACGCGGACCAGTCACGGCCAAGCAGTGGGAAATAATACCTACAGACCGAGATGGACAAATGCCCAGCCGAGTTGCTAGTCCCCCCCTTACTGGTAACCGGAATCCTAGGTCTGGGCCTAGGATCCACCACACCTGAGGAGTGGACACGAGGAGAAAACATCGGGATTGTAGTTTTATTTTACTGTATCGCCTCTGCCTTTCTTGGAATCTTTTGCTTACTGTAACATTAGGTATCTGCAAGGTTTAATCATCTTAGTCAAGCTAACCTTAGGAATTAACGAGGGAACTACCTCGTGGAAATTTTACGTTAGGGAGACCTATAGGAAGGGAGATAACTTCATCACACACAATGTTAAAGTATACCTCTGCCCAAAAGGTGGATGTAAGCCTAGCACGATAATCCCTCTTCCTTCACAGGAACTGAAAAGCTTAGACGGGTGGGTCTGGTTTGGGAGCCCCTTTATTTGCCTACTAGCAGATCAAACCCAAGACTACTGCAGGTGGTGGCCAGAGACCACCTTCAATAGGTGGTTGCCCCTATTGAAGCTGCCAAGGTCATAGTACAAACTGCAGGGAAGTTCTGCTGACTATAAAGAACCCAAATGACAAAATACGGGAAAAAAGAGTAGTAGGGAAATTATATGGCAGCAACCTCCACTCTGGGCAGTAGGGGACATTTACATATATAAAGCACAGGAAATAACCTACCTGGGCCTAAAGGTAATCCAGCAGGTAAAACAGGAAATCACAGAGAAAGAGAAAGAGATCGCTGAGCAGTTTCAGGATTCAGAAAAGCCCTTTTCATGGATAAGCTTAATACAGGAAGGGGCAGAGTTATTGAATGTATCTAGCCCTGGGAACTATACTGATTGTTTCCTGGGTGCCTCTCTCACCAGACCACCCTTGACAGCTGTCCCAGTATCAGGGACTCCCGATATCCCCAACAGCTCCCCGGCATCTCCAGCCCTTTCCCAAGTTCCTCTTTACCTAGTTAATGAGACACAGTACAACCAGACCTGGTGCACCAACACACCGTTCGCTGTTCTAAGAAGCCCCCCCACCCCAGCCTTTTCTTCTGGTGCAACGGGGCCCTCTCCCAGGTCTACAACTGTGGTAAAAGAGAACTCTGCCTCCTAGTAGCCCTAGCCCCCCAGTTAACTCTCTACCAGCCAGGGGAACTTAGTGCCCTCCTCACTCCTAGAAGAGAAAAGTGAGCAGTATTCCGACCGCTGTTAGTAGGACTCACCTTCGCTACTTCCATAGTTGGCACCAGTACAGGAGGGACTGGCCTAGCAGTAAGCCTCCAGTCAGAGCAACAGTTAAGGAATGAACGAAATGAAGCCATGGAAGCCGCCGATAACTCTATGGTATCATCACAACGTCAGATGACACCCCTGGCACGTGTAGCACAGCAGAACAGATGAGCCCTAGATTTACTCACTGAAGGAAAAGGAGGGACCTGCCTATTTTTATAGGAAGAATGCTATTATATTAATGAGAGTGGGATAGTCAAGGAAAATCTTAATAGATTAAAAGAGATACAGAAAAGATTAAAGACTTCCGACTACCCATCCCAGGTACCACCTGGTGGCAGTCCACCCTGTTCTCCTTACTGGCCCTGGTCCTTGGCTCACTCTTGATCCTATTCTTAGTCTTAACTTTAGGACCATGTTTACTCCGGACCCTAGTACAGCAGTTAGACGCCACAGTAGTCCGCAGGCCACAACCAAAATACTCTCTCTCCAGCAATACCAATATCAAAGAGTACAGACAGGTGATGCTGAGACTAGCGAAGAAGCTGAGCATCAAAGAGGGGAATGAAGCAGGATAGGAACAAGGAAATATCATTTTAAAGTTGTTTTTGCAACATTTTAGTAAGACAGAGTGGGCTTGCCCCACCCCGAGCTGTGTGCACCCTAGATAAGCAACTATCTAACGACATTCTGCTTCTGTAACCTGCTTTGCGCCCTTTAAATGTAAAACCAACCCACAGAACGGGAATCAGAATTTGGAGACTGCCTCCTCTGAGCCTTCGTGTAATAAAGAGTGCTCCGCCATCCTAACTGAGTGTGGGTGACTTTTTCCGTAACAAAAGGAGTTCATCATCACCAAGCCACTATTATATGAAATGTTAAAGGGACTTACCTAAGAAAAAGAAGATCAAAAATACGAACAGTAAAATGACAACAAATTCACAACTATCAACAAATGAACCGAAAAGAAAAGAAAAACAACAAAAACAAAAGCTAAGCAAAAAACAGGACCGGAATCAGAGGAACGGACATCACACGGAGGGATTGCAGTTGTGGGGGAGGGAGGAATGGGGGAAAGGTACAGGGAAGAAGAAGCATAACTGGTAGGCACAAAATCGACAGGGAGAGATAAAAACTGGTATAGAAAACAGAGAACCCGAAGAACTTACATGTACAACCCATGGACATGAACTAAGGTGGAGGAAGCTGGGCCATTGGGGGTACAGGGCGGAGGGGGGTAAAGGGGGATAAATTGGGACAACTGTAATAGCATAACTAATAAAAATACTTTTAAAAAGTTTCCTTTGTGGAGATTTCCATTTCCTTTGCGAGCAGCCACCTTGCCTGGTTCCGTGGTAAGCGTTGTCTTGCACTGCGGTGGCTTTTCAGATCTCTGCAGGGCAGTGGGAGATGTCCTATGTTCCCTGGGAAGGTGGGCATACCTCTGTGTTTGGGTCGCTCAGGACGATGACCTGTGTTGGGCGATGGGGTTCCAAATCCGAGAGGGCCCCACGCTGTCCCCTGCAGGCAGACCCTGCTGGCAGCGCAGCCAGCACAAGTCACATTTCCGATGGAGCAGATGGAAGTGAAATTGGGACAGGATTGGACCTTTGAGATTCCCCCCCGCATGACAAAACCAAAACAAAAGTGTAGGAACAGTAACAATAGTGGCCAATGGGCAAACGAAGAACTGCTCATTACACAATGTGCATTCTCCAGCATTACCTGGTTCCAGCTCTAAAGAGTCACATACATGGGGCAAGACAGCTTCAAGTACAGATGGCAATCGGCCGGAGCTGAAGAACACTGCTGTCCGCACCCAAGTGTGGTGTACGGGCAATGGCTTCTTCACCCTGGAAACACCCTCCTGAGGACCCAGTGGGACCTGCACAGTATCCAGGAGGCCATCCGGACCACAGTCCTCCAGGTGGCTGCAGGGCTGGAAAAGAGCTGGAGGCTGGGGCTGGGTGCCCAGCAGCTCCCTGGTCCACCGGGCCATGAGTCATCGAGGGGACAAGCTCTGCCTTGAAAGGCTGGACAGCTGGTAGAACAGCAGGTCGATAAACATAAGAGCTACTCACAAGCTGAAACAGATGACTTTGCAGAGAGGGGAGAGGAAGCTGCACCACACGTGACGTGAAACTCTGAGGCTGTAAGAGAAAAGACTTGACCCAACTGAAAAGGTACAACTTCTGTCTGGAGGAAAAGAAGATAAATGAATGACAGACTGATAAAAATATTTGCAATATGTTTAATGATATATAAAGAGCTCTTACAAAACAAAAGAAAATGAAAAGAAATGTGGGCAAATGACATGAATTGTTTGTAAAAACATAACCAAATGGCTATTTAGACAGAAATGATGCTCAACCTTTCTAATAATGAAAGACATCCACATAAACATGAGAACACTTTTCCTTGCCTTTGGAAAAAAACAATAAAAAGATAATATACAGTATTGGTGGTGGGAGAACACAGGCAATTTATACTGTTAGTAGGGTGACAGGGTGGTGAGAAGCTTGGGGGCAGGTGGAATGGGGAAACTGAGACAAGAAAATTAAGCAAGGCCAGGCACTTTGAGCAACTTACAACCTACTCCTAAACCGCAAATCTTATCTCCCATCACCAAGGACACCTGAGAGCAAATGGTTCCTACCTCTCCTTCCTGACCAGAGAACATACAGCTTAAATCACCTTTGATACTTTTGCAGTTGTGAGATACCACAGGTGGCCAGGGAAGGGAGAAGGGGAAACCCAGAAGTTGGCAACAAGCATAAGACCTCTAAGAAACACAAGATAAACAACTATCGCCCTGGCTGGTGTAGCTCAGTGGATTGAGCGAGGGCCTGCAAACCAGACAATCGTGGTTCGATTCCCAGTCAGGGCACATGCTTGGGTTGCAGGCCAGTTTCTGGCAGGGGCCAATTCCCTGCAGGGGATGCACGAGAAGCAACCATACATTGATGTTTCCTTCCTCTCTCTTTCCCTTCCCCTCTAAAGATAAATAAATAAAATATTTTAAAAAAAAGATAAACAACTATCTTTCACTGAGTTTATTTGCAGGGATTAAAGAAGAACAAAAACAAGACCAGAGTGCACCTGAAGGGAGAAAATAACAACAAGCATTCATCACTGCCCTGTAGCCTACAGCAACACTGTAACAGAAGGGCCTGCTCCCACCCTCTCACCCCAATAGAAAGCCTGGGCACTCACACACAGGCACGGCTCTGGTTCTGATCCCCACAGTTACTGCCCTCTCTAGGGCTGAATAAATCTTATTCTCATTTAAAAAAGAAGACAGAATCAATTTGACTCATAGATTTAGCAAATCTAATTTGTATAAATATATGAAGTATAAGACGTGATTCATAACTGCTGCTCATCTTATTCTACATGGAACCACATACAGAGTGGGGCAGCAGTAGGTTTGTATGGAAAATTGTGCAATGACTAATAAATAATGCAATAATAAACTCTCTGTTTTGAATACTCACAACTGTAAACCTACATTTTTCCCACCCTATATGTTCATGACAGTGAATTTCATCACTTAATAAACACTGCCCTGGCTGGTGTAGCTCAGTGGATTGAGCGTTGGCCTACGAACCTCACGATCATGGTTCGATTCCCAGCCAGGGCACATACCTGGGTTGCAGGCCAGTTCCCAGAAGTGGATGCATGAGAAGCAACCATACATTGATATTTCTCTCTCTCTCTCCTTTTCTTCTCCTCTAAAGATAAATAAAATCTTTAAAAAATAAAAATAAATATTTACTAATTATTGTGGGCAGGTCATTGCACACATTTCTTGTGTTCTATTGATAATATAAAGTCCAAATTCTTTATCAGGAGCCAACTAGCCAACTTCAATAAATTAGCGTTAAGAAGTTGGGGTCCCTTTCTCCCCCAAGAAGAACATTGGTGTTCAGGAGAATGTAACTACCATGTTTTCCTGGGCTTTGATTAAACCCCAGATGTGTGGCCTTCAGGCCAAGCATCTGCAATTTCATATTGCTGGAGCCATCATTATATATCTCTATACAATGGGGAGGGTGCATCTTTCTATAAGTTTGCTGTGGCTGAACCGACAAAACAGGCATATGCAGATTTCTGCAGGAGTTATGATTCCATGAAAGATTTTGAGATGAGGAAGGCTGGTCTCTTTCTGAGGGCACAGTGGTCTTTGAATGTAAGGAACTTCTGTGGGTTGACTTCCATAGTTTCTCTGTAGCTGAGTTGCTGGGAAGTCGGTTTCTGCTGGGAGGCACCTGTACATCTTCCTGTTGGGGCCTGTGATTGACACTTTTTCCTGTGATTGACTAGAGGTGGTGCTGGGTGAGAGCACCCCCTTCTCACCAGTCAACTCCACTTTAGTGAGGTTCCCCTTTATGCAATTTCACAGTAATAATTAGTTGGCTTATTTCCAACCCATGGAAATGAAGTTATCTTTCTGTGCTCAAAATGAGGTAAGGGCCAGAAACTCTCTTCTCATTTTATCTCGTGAAAGCCAGTGGCAGCTACACTGGCCCTGGACCCCTGTCCTCGGATTAGGTGCCTTATATTTGTGCAAAATACTTGTTGGTTTTCTCAGGTGTTTGTTTGTTTTCATTTCTGTTTGATTGTATCTTGTCTTATTTCTTTTTTTTATCTTTAGAGGGGAAGAGAAGGAGAGAGGGAGAGAAATATCAATGTATGGTTGCCTCTCGTGAGTCCCCTGCTGGGAACTGGCCTGCAAACCAGGCATGTGCCCTGACTGGGAATCGAACCGCGATCGTCTGGTTCACAGGCCCCGCTCAATCCACTGAGCTACACCAGCCAGGGCTTGTCTTATTTCTGAAGCCTTTGTAGACCTGCTAAAGCTACTTCAACAAACCTATTACTCGTATCACCACTTCTCCCCATGGCTTTTCTAGTATACTTATTACTCCATGTGTTCAATCTCTGAACCCTCTGGAACTTATTTGGTGTCTATGAATTGTGTAGTCACCATTTACTGACTTAAGTTTCCCCTGAATGCAATGCAGTCTTGACCGCATCCTCACTGGTTATGCAGCTCTTGTTGAAAGTGGGTTGGACAAGGGAGGGCTAGATGGGCCTAGACGAAAGTCGGAGATCCCGACCACAGTCTGATGGAACAAAGACACTTTGTCAGGCGGCAGGAGGGCCACATCCACCCTGAAGACCTGCCCCGGCCCAGGGTTCCCAGCTCCTGCGGGGCGGGTCCCGGCCCAGCAGCTGCCAAACAAGCCACAGAAACGTGAAACACCAAGCCACAGTTCTCCCCGCAAGCTGCGTGACAGGCACTCGCTGGAACCGAAGCAGCCAATCCCTGCAGAGTGGGGCGGGCCTGGGAACCCAAGACTGACAGACAGGCTCCGCCCCCGTCCCGCCCTTTCAACTCTCCCGACCACCAATTGGCGATCAGATCCTGCGACCTCAGCCCTGATTGGCCGCAGGCACCGCGGCAACTATAGCGGCTGGAACTTCGCCGTCCGCGCGTCACACCCCCTGAGGGCGGGAGACAGGAGCCGGGAAACCGAGGCCGGGGTGGGCGGCGTGGCGGGGGACCCGGGCGACTGACAGGAACCCGGGGGACCTTGCCATGTGGACCCCTTAGCCCTCGACCTTCAAGTCCAGCCTAAGAGACCCCAGATGCCCTCGTCCTGAGAGGCTGGGGGGGGGACCCGAAGCTCCTCGCCCAGACCAACGCTGGGACCCCCGAAAACCCCAGCTCCCCTCAGCCCCGGGCACCCGGCCCGCAGCCCGCCCGGAAGGACCGGCTCTCCCCAAACCCCGAGACCCCGAAAGCCGTCGTCCCGGGACGCAGGGTCGGGAGAGCCCTCAGTGAGCGCCCCCCCTCTGCTCAGCCTCGGGGGTCCGCTGGCCGCCCCCACCCCCGGCGCTGCGCGTGCCCTCGGCCAGAGAGGCGCCGGCGCCTGACAGACGGCCGTCTCCCGGGGACCGGCCCCGGCCCGCGCGCACCTCCCCGCAGCCCGGAAGCGGCTCCCGCGCCCCTTCCCCGACAGAGGCGCCGTCCCCGTGGCCGCCGCCCGGGCCCGGCCGCGATCCTCCTGAGGCGCCGCAGCGGGGAGGGCGGGTCCTCGCGGCCCCTCTCCGGGCGCCCCGCCGACGGGAGGGCGGCGTGCGGCCCTCCCAGCGCCTTGTCCTTCCACAGGCGCCTGGGCCTCGGGCTGGGAGGCCATGGACCCGGGCCGCGAGCCGCAGGAGCGCCCCGAGGGCGACGCGGGGCGAGCGGGGCGGAAGCCGCAGGTGAGCGGTGGCGTCGGAGCGGGACGGCAGCCGCCGCGGGGCGGGGCGGAAAGGCGGGGCGGGAAGGCGGGGCGGGAAGGCGGGGCGGGAAGGCGGGGCGGCCCCGGCGGAGGGGCGGCCCCCACGCCCCCACGCCCCCACGCCCCCACGCCCCCACGCCGTCCGCTGCCCTTGCAGGCCGCAGACGCCTTCCGGGACATCTCCGGCTACTTCTCCAGGGAAGACTGGGCGGCGATGGGCGCCTGGGAGAAGAGCCGGTACCGGAACGTGAAGAGCAACTACGAAGTGCTGCTCGGCCTAGGTAGCCGTCGGGCCGAGGGGCCGGCCGTGCGCGTCCGCCGGGCCCTTCGCCGTCGGGACCACGGTCGGTTTCTCCGCAGGTCTCAGGGCCCCTCGGCCGGCCTTCATGTGCCGCCGCAGGCGGGCCGCCGCGGCCCGGGCGGCGGCCAGCGACGACTCGGACGAGGAGTGGACGCCCAGGCAGCGAGGTGAGGGCCCGGCCGCGCGGTGCGTCCCGGGCGTCGCCTTGGCGGAAACCGCGTCTGCGGGCGGCAGGCCTGAGGCTCCCTTGCCGAGGCGGCGCGGCGCCGGGCGGGCAGCGGCGGAAGGACGAGGGGAAAGACGCCCGGAGGCCACGTCCCGCCGGCCCGCGGGGAAGAAGCCAGGACGGAGGAAGGGTCTTGTGGCGTGCATGGCGTTTCTGCGCAGGCGCAGGGCCTCTATTACATTTTTGTCATGAAAGGCCAATTTACTTTCAATAAGGAAGGCTTTTAAAGTTTTATTCCTGGCTGGTGTAGCTCAGTGGATTGAGCGTGGGCCTGCCAATCACACGATCGCGGTTCGATTCCCGGTCAGGGCACATGCCTGGGTTGCAGGCCAGTTCCCAGCAGGGGACTCATGAGAGGCAACCATACATTGATACTTCTCTCCTTCCCTTCCCCTCTAAAGATAAATAAGTAAATATATATATTTTTAAAAATTACTTATTTTTAGGGCTCACAACCCAGGCACATGCGGGCCCTGATTGGGAATCGAACCACCGACCCTTTGGTTCTCAGGCCGCACCGGCCAGGGCTAATTTACTTTTAATATATGTAATAAATACTCTATGAATGTAGGATTAAGCACATATGATGCTTTGCCTAGTTTTTTTAGAAGCATTTTAAGAATATTACTTGGTGCCCCCAATAGAAGCTTAAGCCTTAACGATGGCTCAGAAAACATTTTCCATCTTCCTTGGATTGCCCTCTGACTACCCTCTGATTCGGAATTCTGTGTACCTAATGAGAATCTCCAGATTTTGGAAACATTTACCAACCAAAACACTGATTTTTTGTCATCTTTTAGGCAAACCTTCTTGGGTGGCCTTCAGAGGGGAGCAGAATAAACACCAGAAGGTGAGTATTTCCCAACCCTGTTAAGAAGAAGAACTTCCCATGGATACAGATACAGGTAAAAGTAGGAGAATGCGGACAGTTTCAGAGACATAGAAGTGTTTGTTTCTGTGCAATCTAATCCATGGCTCCTTCCCTAAACCACTTACTCAGTAAAACTACCATAGTTTTATAGAGTTTACACTGTCTCGTCTACATATCATTACACCATTCATCTGACTCACGATTACAACCGAAATTCTCTCCCGTGACGCTGAGGTGAGAGACACAGTCAGACCCTGCAGGGGTGTCCAGCCTTTTGGCATCTCTGGGCCACACTGGAAGAAGAACGGTTGTCTTGGGCTACACATTAAATACATTGCAACATGTGAGCACAAAATAATCTCAAATGTTTTAAGTAAATTTAGAGTGTTGTGTTGGGCCACATTCACAGCCATCCTGGGCTGCATGCGGCCCGCGGACCAGTCTGGACACCCCTACAAGGGTAGAGTCTGATATGCAGGCAGTGTGCACCATGCAAAGTCCCACATAAAGAGGGGTGTAGGCTCCCCAGCACCAGAGCCTCCCACTCTAAGAGAGCATCTCCCACCCCTGAGGAGCTTCAGGCTTGATGACTAAGAAACAAGTGATAAAATGGCTTAAGGTTACACACTATTCAACAGAAACTCATCCATCTGCAACTGATTTCAAATGCCCATCCCTGTAGGAGGAAGGAACAGCTTCTCTCTCTGAGCAGTAATGAGGCCACTCTCACCCTGTTTGGAATCATTTGTTCAGCTGTCTGGCCCACCACTGTGTTGTGAGCTCTCTGAGAGGCTGGTCCATACTGCATTCTTCACAGAAGTCTCATGGCCTTGAGGGCCCCTGAATATTTTCTGAATGAATGATTTCACAATTGCAAATTAAACTAGAATGGGTCAATGAATGCTGAAGATAATTTCTGTAAGATGTCAAATATGGAGACAGCCAACGGGTAAATTGATGGCAGGACTGTAATCTCACATCCATACTGTATTACGCAGCTCACAGAACACTTTCTGTTGCTATACACGGTGAACATTGTTGTAGTTCATGGTCACTAATATTAAGAATGAGCCTGTTGTAGATCAGGAAACTGAAGAGAACTAGCTAGTGGTACAACTTCATTCAGACAAAATTGGTGGGAACCAGCTAATCTGATTACAAATATTCTTTCCAAGATACAGCAGTTTGCAAATTTTAGCATCATTTTCTTTATTACCTAGATATGTTTCTGCCAACTGTTTAATTATTCTCTTCCATATATGCCTCACTCTCACTATTATAGAGAAAGTTGAAAAGCAAGAGCCTAAGGCATGGGTTGTAGTCTTGAATTCAATACGCATATAGGCCCTTTCTTCTTGTTCCAATATTCACACTCCCCAGATATTTCCAAGGGCTGTTGAAGTATCAGTTATACTCATGCGTATAAGAATATATCATAGGCCCTTAAGAAATAAATGCATGTTACCTTTTAATACATGACCCTCACATTGAAGGCAATGTCCAGACTGCCATCAAGCAATGAATCTAGTGTGAAGGAATTGTCTGGAACAGCAAATTTGATGACTGCAAGTGACTCAGAGCATGCCCAGAAACCAGTGTCCCCTCCTGGAAAAGCAAGTGCCTCTGGAGAGCACACTGGACAAAAATCAGGTAAGAGAAAATAATCCAGAAACATTAGTTCCTATAAGTTCTACAGAAGGGCTGATAAGTATGACCTAGGTCTGTGAGGTGGACTTTGGATGGACCTGGATTTAACCTGGGCTAAACTGGACTGAAGTTACCACTGGAGCTTTGGGCAAATCCTATAAATTCTCTGAGCTCCTGCATGCTAATGTATAAAGTGAAGATAAGGAAACATCACTCACATATTGTTTGAAAACATTAAATTAAATTTAAAACAATTGACACGTGCAAGTTGTTCAATAAATCCATCTGTCATAACAGCAACCACACTTTACTGGTGTTGTGTGCCCAGGCCTTTACTCAATGCCTAACAGATAAAGTGCACTCAATAAATATGTTATGAATGACTAAAGGTTAGCAAGTTAAACCAGGTAATGGGAAGACCTAGAAGCTAAAATTCAATCATTCACTTTAGTCTCTCTGAACCAATAGTTAGCTGAGTAAAATACTAGAGTATGTAGAAGAGACAGGCGATAATTTGATGGGAAGAGATTGTGTTTTCTGACAAAACGGGAACTAACACTCCAGACCCCACCAACCTCACTCAACTGCTCTTCTCCAACTCAGAACTCAGGAGAAAGGGGATGGATGTGAAGATGTACAGCCTACGAGAAAGAAAAGGCCATGTGTACCAAGAAGTCAGTGAGCCCCAGGATGATGACTACCTTTGTAAGTGACCCTCACTAAGAAGCATGTTGATACAATAATTGCATCTAGCCAGTTGGTCCCCAAATCGTTCCCTTCCTCTAGTGACCTGAAGTACAGGATTGAGTTTCAATTATGTGAGTGCCAGACTCCCTCTGAAGCTCTTTGTGTCCAGGAACATGCATTATACCTTCCCTAACCCCTGTTGCTCTGGCCTCCAGATTGTGAGAATTGTCAGAACTTCTTCATCGACAGCTGTTCTTTGCACGGGCCCCCTACATTTGTAAAGGACAGTGCAGTGGACAAGGGACATCCCAACCGCTCGGCCCTCACCCTGCCCCCTGGGTTGAGAATCAGACCATCGGGCATCCCTGAGGCTGGGCTTGGAGTGTGGAATGAGGCATCTGATCTCCCGGTGGGTCTGCACTTTGGCCCTTATGAAGGACAGGTCACAGAAGATGAAGAGGCAGCCAATGGCGGCTACTCCTGGCTGGTGAGAATTGTTTACCTCTTCCCCTGACCTCTGGCTTCCCACACCCTCCCCGTGGCCTGGAGGGACCTCACCTCCTAATGTTAGACATGGATGGGACAATATAGTTAGCTCTGTGTGCTGACTGGAATTTACATGAACATAGAACTCCTAGTTAAGGATCAGAAGGTAAGTGGGGCCCTGGTTGGTGTAGCTCAGTGGATTGAGGGCGGGCTGTGAACCAAAGGGTCGCAGTTCGATTCCCGGTCAGGGTACGTGCCTGGGTTGCGGGCCCGGTCCCCAGTGGGGGCCACGTGAGAGGCAACCACGCATTGATGTTTCTGTCCCTCTCTTTCTTCTTCCCTTCCCCTCTCTCTAAATATAAAAAAAGAAATAAAATATTTTTTAAAAAGAAGTTAAGTGGGAGCAAAGTGGTGCAGACACGAAGGAGTGGCTCCTCCCTTGTGGGGCTCCTGCTCTGACTGGACAGGGAGACTCGGACGTGTAGGTGATGGGTAAGAAAAATATCATGTGGTCCCAGCTGGCAGTTGAATCCCCATGTAGTCTGAATGAGCTTTGATGACTGTGGAGTAAAATAATTCTTCTGGCTATTACCTCCTCACCAGAAAAATAAAAGGTCTTTAACTTCTCTTCTGAAACCCAGATCACCAAAGGGAGAAACTGCTATGCATATGTGGATGGAAAGGACAAATCCTGGGCCAACTGGATGAGGTGAGGTCAACAGGTCTCTGGGACCGGGAGGGGACTCTCCTCTTCCCTGTCATCACGCCTCCCCAGAGCTCTCCCTTAACCTTTGTTCCTCTTGTTCTCCACACAGTGTTCTTTCATGTCAAGAGACATTTAGAAAAAAAGGAGATAGAAATCTAGCATATGTTCTTGAAAACATAAAGAATTTCTATAGAAAAATTCTATAAAAATTTGTATGCTAAACAAAATTTGGACCCTGGGGCAGAAAAACCTTGAAGAGCCTAGATTCTCCTGGGACCCTGGACAGTACTTTAATTTATCTAATGAACATTAATTAAGCACATATTATGTTCCAGTTTGTTAGACAGAGGAATTTGTTACTTAAAGAGATCACACAACCCATGTCCTTATGAAGGACTTACTGCAGACAGACATGAAACAATTGCTTTTAGAAACTTTTAACTGTAATTTTCACCTTTTTTTTTGAGATGAGCACGGTGTCAGGAGAGCACAAACCAAGGATGGCCTACAGCTGTGAGGGCAGCAAACCATCTCAGCCTCACCTCAAACTAGAGCTGGGCTCTGAGGCCTGCAGAGGAATGGTCGTGGTCCCCTTTCCTGAGGCGGGCTCTTTCATCAGGGGAAACTATGTGAATCAGCTGTTGTTGAATACTGTTGTATTTTGCTAAGACAGAGCAACCTCCAAGTTTCTATGGGAACCTTGGGGAGGCAAGGGAATGGTACCCTAAGTAAAGTGTGGGGAGACTGGAGAAAGGTCCCTCAAGAGAAGATGGACTTGGCCTATATATCGAATGATGTGAGCTAATCTATAAACTGAGTCTAAATCAAACACCAGGTTCTGTGGTGTCAAACAGAAGTTGATTTAGTGTTTAGAGAACCCGGAATTCACTGAGTTTTATGGCCAGGCAGGATTGAGGTTAAGTCTGGAACCGAGTTTTAGAAAATGGTATTAGGAAGCATTAGCACTGCAAGCAGGACTGGGAGGCAGGCATTCGCATGACGTGCTGGCAGACGCTCAGACACTGAACTGAAGGTTCCCTGGGAGCATTAGGGGCAGTGGGCAGCACCAGAGCCTGAGGGCCTGCAGAATCAGTGAGGAGCTGGACATGGATGTAACAGGTAGTAGGAACTCATCACTGCTTTTCTTTCCCTTCATCTGCCTCAATCCCAGGTATGTGAACTGTGCCCGGGATGATGAAGAGCAGAACCTGGTGGCCTTTCAATACCACAGGCAGATTTTCTACCGAACCTGCCGGGTCATCAGGCCAGGCTGTGAGCTGCTGGTCTGGTACGGGGAAGAGTATGGCCAGGAGCTGGGCATCAAGTGGGGCAGCAAGTGGAAGAGAGAGCTTGTGGCCGGGAGAGGTAGGCACCACTGTTCTTCCTCAAAATGGAAAGAAAAGCAAAAACTTTCCTTAGAAATGTTCATGCTCATGGTCCAACTCTTAAGTAGAGTAAAATCCCCTCTAAAGTCAGTAAAGTTTCATATCAGATGTTTTAGAACTTAAGGATTCCTTTCATATGCTTTTGACTCTTAAGAAGAATTTTTATATTTTTAATTTCTGCACAAATTTTTTAAATTCTTCGTGCACTAAATATACAACAGCATATAGTACTGGAAGACTTAGGGGCCAAAAAAACCCCTCAAGTTTTTCAAGAGATATTAATTACTTCTTTTTAGAGAGAGGGGAGGGGAGGGTAAGGGAGGAAAGCATCAGTGTGCTGGAGAGATGTCGATCAGTTCCCTCATAAAGGCTCTCTTATGAGCCCTTGCCCAGCTGGGGACTGAACACTCAACCCAGCCCCGTGCTCTGACCACGAATCGAACCCATGACGTTTTGCGTTGTGGGACAACACCCAACCCACTGAGCCACCCTGGTCGGAGCAAAAAACAAGTTTTTAGGAACTGACCTCACCAAAGCAGGTTTTCCTGGCCTTTTTATAGCTGTTTTCTTCTTAATTGACTCTAATTTCTAAATGAAATATGTATGTTAATATGCATTTATTCGTGATTTCAGTTAGTTGCCCTGTGAGTGCCTACTCTGTGCCGCACAGGGCTCTGGGACCTGGAAATGCAGGTTAACAGCTGATCAGAATCACTGCTCTCGAGTGGCTGACGGGTGAAGGAGGGAAGCCCAGGGGTACATGAGTGCCCGTGTGTAATATCACACAGTGATCAGTGCTTTGGAGAAAAGGAACCCAGGACAAGTGCCTTGGGATCCATGGGAGGGGAGGTGCAGTGTGGCAGGTGGTCAGGGAAGGGCTCTCTCCAGAGAAAACGTTTTTAAAAATACCTGCAGGCAAATGATCCCAGGCAGAGGCGGGGCAGCCAGAGCAGGGAGGGAAAGGGGTGGGGTGTTAAGCGGTCTGAGGACCACTGCAGTCTTGAGCTGGACACAGAGGGTAAGAATGGACGTTGGATAGGTGCTTAGCAGCTAGAAATGCAGCACTGAGCCACTGGGCACTTTGTTCGGTGAGATGGGACAATCGTGCCATCTGCAGCAGCAGAGTGAGCACACGAGAGTGGCGGGGGGGAGGGGCAGAGGCCAGAAAGTGCGACTGTTCTAAGATGCTGCTTTGTTAGATTTTGGAAAATAAACTCCAGTGGGGAACCCTCAGGGACGACTTCATCCCCACGAGAGAGAGAGGGTGATGGACTGGCAGGAGTGGTGTGGGAGTCGGGCGTGTAAGAAGTGTGGCTGGAGAGACACTTCCCAACAGGACGTCCTAGTGTATCTGAAACGGGCTAACATGGAATGAAGTCCAGAATGGACACTAGGTGTGAGGGGGAGGAAGGACAGACCCTCACTCTGTGACTGCGGAACACCGAGGGAGAGGCAGTTCCTAGTTGGGGCCTGTGGCTTCCCCCTTTAACACAACATGTGTGGGAAGGTCACTGCGGCTCCACCCACTCAGGGACTGAAACGACCTCTGGAGCTACTTGGAAGCCCCTAGTCTGCGCAGTGTTAGGAAAGACCCTTGGTGTGGGCTTTCTGGATTCTGAAGAAGATGCACTGCATCAAAGTGAAAAAGAAAATGGCGGCAAGGGGACACTTTGTGGGAGACAGGTTGTGTTGTCACCCCAGTGAGAAGGATTCATGGGACGGGTCTTAGCAGGAGACTAATCGTGGCCCAGGCATTCTTGTCGACCTCTGCCCTGACCAAACCTTTCTCTTTCAGCGCAACCAAAGCCAGAGGTGCACCCGTGTCCCTCCTGCTCTCTGGCCTTCTCCGCTCAGAAATTCCTCAGCCAACACGTGAAGCGCAGCCACCCCTCTCAGAGTCTTCCGGGAACATCCGCAGGAAAACACCTCCAAGCAGAGGACCCCTGCCCAGAGGATCAGAATCGGCGGCAGCAACGTGCTGGCCCACACAGCTGGAAAGACACCTCTGAGGGACGAGAGGTCAAAGAAAGGTCCGACCCTTTGCTTCAAAGGATCAGACGGAGGAGGATTTTAAGGGCCAGTTTGAAACCTCTCAGGGAACAAATGGGGAGCTCGAATGAGTGTGAGGAAATGATGGAGGAAGAGCCCAGCACAGGCCAGAGAGTGCATCCAGAGGACACAGAGAAACTGTCTGTGGGAGAGGGAATGTCAAGAATTGTAATGACGGAGCACGGAGGGTGTGGGCAAGGCTTCGGTGATCGGTCACATCTCATCAGAGACCAGAGGACACACTCTGGGGAGAAGCCCCATGTTTGCAGGGAGTGCGGGAGAGGCTTTACACGGAAGTCAGCTCTCATCACACACCAGAGGACACACTCAGGGGAGAGGCCCTATGTTTGCAGGGAGTGCGGGCGAGGCTTTACACAGAGGTCACATCTCATCAGACACCAGAGGACACACTCAGGGGAGAGGCCCTATGTTTGCAGGGAGTGCGGGAGAGGCTTTACACACAAGACAAATCTCATCACACACCAGAGGACACACTCAGGGGAGAAGCCCCATGTTTGCAGGGAGTGCAGGAGGGGCTTTACATGCAAGTCACATCTCATCACACACCAGAGGACACACTCAGGGGAGAGGCCCTATGTTTGCAGGGAGTGCGGGCGAGGCTTTACACACAAGACAAATCTCATCACACACCAGAGGACACACTCAGGGGAGAGGCCCTATGTTTGCAGGGAGTGCGGGAGAGGCTTTACATGCAAGTCACATCTCACCACACACCAGAGGACACACTCAGGGGAGAAGCCCTATGTTTGCAGGGAGTGTGGGAGAGGCTTTACACACAAGACAAATCTCATCACACACCAGAGGACACACTCTGGGGAGAGGCCCTATGTTTGCAGGGAGTGTGGGAGAGGCTTTGCACTCAAGTCAGATCTCATCAGACACCAGAGGACACACTCTGGGGAGAAGCCCTATGTTTGCAGGGAGTGCGGGAGAGGCTTTACACGGAAGTCAGCTCTCATCACACACCAGCGGACCCACTCTGGGGAGAAGCCCCATGTTTGCAGGAAAGTTGAGTAAGTTGTTAGCATTAAATCACATCTCAATAGCCAAAGGACAAATGTAGCCACCACACAGTTTATACCTCAGCTCTGAGGGGACTTCAGATAAGTGTACTGGCCCTTTACTCTCTCCAAGAGTGTCATTTGTAAAGAAGTAATCAGCTGAAAAAATCCTGCACTTTCATAACAAGAGATGAGGTAGACAAACAGTTACTTAAATGCTATGAAGACGTCAACACCAATCGCCTCCATAGTGGTCTTTTTGTCGTTGTTTTTGCCGCCTATTCTAAATAGTTTTGTCTCCATACAAATTTGAAGCCTAAATACCTCATCCCCCTTATCAGTGAAAGCAGAGGGTTCCAGGAGAGGCCCAGAGAACTCATACTCAGCAACAGAAACTCAAGTCCTGCAAAGGCGTAAGTCTGGAGTCAGTCCAGTTAGGTTACTGCCCAGGAGAGGTGTATGGAAGAGGGACCCCCAAAACATGGAATTTATAAAACTGTGGGTTTGTTCTCACATGTTTGAATTTCAGTCACCTAAGTCCTCTCCATTAGATGCCACACACCTGTGAAGATGTTTCCCCCCCTGCTCAGAAGAGTTTTCGAACTCGTGGATTTCAAAGCCTTTCAGTGCTTCTGCTATTGTTTTGTTTTCATCTCTTCCATCAGCAAAACATTCCCCTTTGAGGGCTTTTTTTTTTCATCTGGAAGGACACAAAAAAAGTCACTCGGGGCAAGATTGGGTAAATAGGGAGGGTAGGGCACAGGGGATCATGGGCATTTTTGGTCAAAAATTGCTGCACATTCAGTGTGGTGTGGGCAGGTGCACTCGTCAATCACCCATCATGAAATGGGCAGATGTGTTGAGCCTTCAAAAATTTCACCAAGGCTGGCCCTGGCTGGTGTAGCTCAGCGGGTTGAGCACAGGCCTGCGAACCAGAGGATCGCAGTTCGATTCCCAGTCAGAGCACATGCCTGGGTTGCAGGCCAGTTTCCCGGCAGGGGACACTCGATACAAGGTGTGTCCCCGGCAGAGGCAACCACACATTGATATTTCTCTCCCTCTCTCCTTCCCTTTCCCTCTAAAGATAGGACAAAAAAATTTCACTGAGGCTGAACACAACCTCTCACAACAATGCCAGTTGGTGCACTGACCAGCTGGTGCACTGATACAGGTGTGTTCCTAGAGCACTCACCTAGTGGGGGAAGCCTGGACTGCAAGGGGCCCACCCTCCAGAAGGTAATTCTGAATTTTTTTGTCCACCCTCTCATATGAGACAGACTCACCAGGGAAGAGAATTCCCTGGATGCCTGATAAGTGGGGCTTTTTCTCCTAATAGGCTCCCTACCCTCCTCCCTTGGCCCATCTTGGCTCCTCTCCAGATTTCCTCCAATCTCTGTAGCCTCAGAGGGGAAGGGCAGAGAGGGATGTGTGCATGTGTGTGGATGTGCACCTGGCTCAGTCTGGGCACCCCGTCGGCCTTGCTGACTCTTCAGGGCCAGCACCTCATGGTGCACAGCATATAGACTCCCAACCAGTCCTCACTGGGTCTGAGCCTCACCTGTGCCTTCTCCGCCTGTGTGATCTAAGACAAGATTCTCACTTCTCTGTGCCTTTTTTTGTATTCTGTACAATGGGAGGGTAACCCCAGCCTCTCGGTTTGACATTCAACGTTAACTCAGCACAGAGGATGACTGAGATCACAACTCTCGCTGAACAGCTTTCGGTGCCCACATGTTCCAGGTCTTTAGTGCTGGGCAAGGGAAGATAAGGACTAGGTGGGGGCCTGGAGCCAAATTCAGAAACTGCGCAGACACCACTGCTTTCCCCACATAGACTCTGCTGCCCTGGAAAGGAGGCCTGCGGTCAGGGACATGCCTCCCTCCAGGTCACCACCCTCCCACTGAGCCTAGGCAGCCTCCTATCCTCCTCAACACAGGTGGGCAGTACTAAGAATGACCTGTGGAATGAGACCCTTGCCCAGCCCTTGCTGAGAGCTGCATCTGGGGACAGCATCTGCCTGACCTGGGTGCACCTCATCTGCACGTTGTCTGTGAAGCCCGCAACACAGCAGCTTACCTCACTTACCTTGCACCTTGGCCCTGTGGGGTTTCATACACCACTGACACCACCTCGAAACTCTTACTGTATCTTTAAACTTTTGTGAAGTCTGATGGGACAATGCACATGCTACAAGCAGAGCAGACATGCATAATGTTGGTCATTCCTGGCCACCCATTCCCAGGTAATGTCCAAAATGGCCCAGGAGCACAGAATTCCTGTGGACCCAATGGGTGGGAGTCCAGTGAGACTCAGGGTGAGAACAGGGTAAACGTCTATGTCTGCATAAGCAAGGGTGCTGGCAGCTCCCAGAGGCCATGCTTTTCTCAGAACCACGACTGACTTTAATACAGAGAGATGGCAAAGAGTGAGGACCCCTATTGTACCCTCTCCTGCATGAGGGAGACCTAAGCATGACCCACCCTGTTCCTGCTGGTGGGTTCACAAAAGGAGGACACCCACCCCCATGACCTGGGACGATGACCTTTCTGTCCATCTCCTAGAGCAGACTTGTGAACAGTGTCTATATATACCATGTGGACTTGCAGCTTTTCGCCCAGGTGATGCCTTCTAAGGAGGGCCCCCAAGATGCCTCAGAAGCCGCAGTTGGTAATGGAAGGTCAGGATGGCATCAGATCCAAGCCCTTCCCACAGATCAGCAGGGTAGGGACTGAGCCACCCGGCTTACTGGGCAGGAAGGCTTGTGCTGTGGTCCCCCTCCTGTCCTTTTAGGAATCTCTCTCTGGACAGTAGATGGACATACTGATGTTCCCCAATGCCCACCTCGGTCTCAAAAGGCAAAGGAGAGACTGGATTACCCCTCCCATCTACTTCTCAGAGAATGACTGAGGCCCATTCCCAAAAATGTAGGTCAAGAACGGCACAGGGCAAACTCTGGTCTCCTTCAAGGAGCCCCACTGAGGGGAGTTAGACCTGATGGGGGTTGTCTCTGCAGGTTCTGTTTCTGTGTCTTCAGGTCAAATTGGACAAGGATGAGGAAGTGTGGGTTTTCTAGGCATCACTGACCCAGGTGCTGAGGAGCCTCCTCCCGGTGTTTGTTATAAACCAGGAAAGACAGTGGCTGCAGGTGGCGACAACCCTGGGTGGGGAGAAGCAACCCCCACTGTTGCGTGTCCCCATTCAGCTTCAGGGGGTGCTAGAGCCGGGGGTGGGGTGGGGACGGCCTCACTTCGTAAGTATTTCAGACAGACACTTGTCTTGTGAAGTTATTCATGACGCCTTTTGAAGCCCCTTTCAGGGACTGCACAGGGGGTTAACAGGGTGGAGGTGGTGGAGCTGGGCGCAGGTCGGAGCTGTACACGCTGTAGACGTGCTGAGACTCACTGGGCACGGCGACTCTGGGGGGCCAGCATCTGAGCTCAGAGCAGGTAGCGGGAACTGACAGCAAATGAACCTGAAAATTCCACATAAAGGGGCGTTCCAAGGGGCTGTCCTCTTATCCTCCCTACCTGCCCCTGGCGGCCACCACTGCTTTCTCCCCTTTCCTTCCCTTTCCTGTCATCCTGGTGGCTTTGCCCCCACAGCAAACCTCTGCTCCCCAGCCAGCACCAACCATCTCATGATGACCACGTGAGGAGTGCAACCACATTGGGTCCTTCACGGACCAACATCCAGAGTCTTGGTTCAAGCCACTAAGACACACTGTCCCCAGCCAGCTCTTCTCTCTGGCTTTTGCAGTCAGCCCAGCTCCTGACATGGGACCAGTGTCCAGGCAGGACTCCACTGATTGTCAGGGAAAGAGAGTTGAAGGCCTGGGAGCACTGGGGCAGGGGGAGGGATGAGACCTGGGATGGCCACATCCCCTCCACTCAGGTCCCTGATAGTTTCAAGTTGACAAGGGACAGCGTTCTCACAGCTATAGCCATGTCAGAAGCCCTAAATCTTTCTAAGTGAATAAACAAATAACCATGAAATCACTACAAAAATTTGATGGACTATACTGCTTGTATCACTTCACAGGCAGTACTATTGTCTGCACAGTGAGTAGACTACAAAAATGGCAGCATGTTGCACTTTACACTTCTGTGCTAATTTTGTTGCCATGCTAGTTGTCGGCTGTTGAGATATCAAGTCCCCTTTGCATTTCCCTGCAGGCATCATCAGAATGCAAGTTACGGACACACAGAACACCTACAATGCAGCCACAAACGGTGCCTCAGCACAGCACGCTCACCGCCATCCAGCACACAGGCGTCATCAGAGAGCTCAATTCAGGGCCAGACCAGCAGGTTAGGGGGGCAGGAGGGCCCAGTGGGTGGTGTGGTCGTCCTAGCCCAAGGGCACAGACACCAGCCAATCAGAGCAGACACCTACTGCCCAGAACAGACTCCTAATTAGAATATGCACCAGCCAATCAGAGCAGACAACTGCTACAGACAGTGGCGCAAAGCGCAAGTCTTCCTGGAGGGGCTCCCGCCCTCCACCCTCCCATCTTTGCGACTTCAGTGGACATGCCGGAGCCCCTGGATACCAGGAGGGCAAAACACGGGCACAGGAAACAGAACGGAAAGACAGCTGAAGTTGTGTGCCTGGTGCTGCTGCTGGGCTACCTGGCAGCCGGGCCTCTGGGCCTGGACTGTGTGATGGAGCCACAGGCCAGTCGTGCTGTTGAACCATCTCACTGACATTTCCGGGCGTGTGGCTGAAGGCGTTTCTGCCTCACAGATTTGAGACCATGCAGGTAAAACAGGCAGCACACGCTGCTCAGTAACCTGGAGCTGACAGTTCTTCCTGGTCAGCCAAGGCCCTGAGCAGAGACCTGAGAACTTGGCTGGTCTGGCTGCTGTCTGGACAAGCACGGACCACAGAGAGGCCCACATACCATGGTGGTTGGACCATCACAGGAAGGATGCCTATGTCCATCAGAGCCTCCCCCCTCCGGGCCCCAGGACAACCACATCTGGGTTTTGTCATGGACTCTGCCTGCTGCCCTCATCTCCCTGTTCAAGTCACCGCCCAGGCCAGGGCAGTCACTGCCAAGGACAGAGATGGCAGCCCTTGCCCTGGGACAGAGGGCCAGTTGGCATGTCCCAGCGAGGCCCAGAGAGTTCTAACAAACCACCTGGCTGAGGACCACAGGCCTGGGTGACATTGAAGCCCAACACAGTGATGCACGAGCCACCAGCGAACACAGTTCATGGGACGTGCACTGGTTTCTGCTGGACACGGTCAGGCTGGAGATGGGGGAGGGAGGCTATTGCTGCCAGCGAGTGTGAGTCCAGCTGTCACTGCAGAACTCGACTTGTCACCTTGGAGGTCGTCACCTTGAACTCTTGTGCTGTACACGGGCCTGCTCTGCAGACAGACACGCAGTGCTCCACCCTGGGGATCAGAGGCAGGTTGGACTCATCTACCCAGCGCCATCCAGAGAGCAGATGAGGAGCCCCTGAGGCACCACCTAGAAGGACCATCCTCTCTGTTAAACGACCAGCTTCTGGGTCGGGTCCTGTGGGGCATTCAAAGCAAGGCTGACAGGCAGCTCAGCTTCTGCCTCGGCCCCCTTGCTCCACAAAGAGGCAAAGTTTGGTGCTTTCAGACCATCTCCTCCCAGAACTGACCTGAGGAGACTTTACCTGGACTGGGATCTGATCAATATAGTCCCAGTCCTGGAACCCCTTTAGTTAGGTGTTCAATACTTAGGTGGGGGAGGGAATCCTGGGAGCATTCTCTATTTTCACCAGAGAATGTGACCTACTTTTGCGGGAACAAGAGCCATTTCATTTTGTCACTACAGGGGTGTGTTGTGAGTCACATTTCTTTCTCTGGAGATTCCTTCCTTAGGGCTTACTCCACCCGGGCCTGTGCCGCATGGAGTCATTTCTCCTTAGGGCGGCCTCCTCCCCCGCTTCACTCACCCAGACTGCCCAGGACTCGGCCGGAGGGGACAGAGCCTCGGATGCACGGCCACCGGGACCTTTCAGCACATGCCTTGTCCGTCTAGGGCCCGCAGGTGGAGTCCAGCCAGAGGGGGGCGGGGCCAGGGGAACAAGAACAGCAGCTCGGCTCCACCCCATGGATCTCAACCTCAGGAGGGGTTACCGCCCCTTTTCACGGATGGGTAAACTGAGGCACTGTCACGTGGCCTGTGGGGCAGGGGCAGTCAGAATCGGACAGCCTACCTGACCGTTCAGAGGCTTCCATCGAAACCCTGAGTATCCCGGGGAAGGAAAAAATTTACTTTGTTTCTGGGACTCTTGGTGGGGGGGAGTAGGGCGTGTGCGCCCCACCTCCTGACCCTGAGCCCGAGGCCCGCCCCGCCCCCCAACCTGCCCCCAGTCCCCGAGCCCCGCCCCGAGCCCCGCCCAGCTCCCTGGACTCCACTTCCGTCCTGGAGGAGCCTCCGCAGCCCTGCAGGTCTGTGCGCGCTCTCTCCTTCTCGGGCCCCCTCGGGAGCGAAGTCCCCGGGGCCTTACTGGTGGCAGAGACGGACCTCCCCCTCCCCAACCCCCAGTTTGGACAGACACATGGATCCGGGTCCTGGGAGGGGACAGAAGCCGGATGGGGCCGGCCAGGGAGGTGCCCCAGGGGCGGAGGCGGGTGTGGGGCGATCTCTGGCATCTCAAGCCGTTGCGAGATCCAAATCGGCGCTCATGAGATCGGGGGCCGCCCCACGGCTGCGCACGCTCCGGCGACACCTGGGGTCCCTGGAGGTAGGGGCTGGGGTTCCCGGCCCTGTCTACCTGGGGCGGAGGTCCCGTGAGCCAGAAGACACAGCTGAGTCCTGGGAGAGCCGGTCTGACCATCCACGCCCGCTCCGACCCGCTGTGTGTCGGAAGTGCTCCGGAGGGGAGGGGACCTAGTGGGGGCGGATGGGGGACAGATCAGTGTGGCTTCTGAACTGTGTTTCAGCGTGCCCACACCCCAGCCTCATAGGGCTGATCAGTAACCCTCCCCAGGGACAGTTTGGGACTCTGTTCCCCTGGGGCTGTTTACTCTGAGGTATTGCAGCAGGTGTGGACACAAGGCTCACCCTGTCCCTCTCTCCTGGCCCAGGGCAGAGGCATGGAGCCAGGCAGCAGCCCTCTGACAACACATGTGCTGGACACTGCCTCGGGGCTCCCAGCCCAGGGCCTCTGCCTCTGGCTGTCCAGGCTTGAGGACCATGGGCAGCAGTGGACTGAACTGAGGAAAAGGTAGGAGGTCTGGACAGCACTGGGGTCCAGACCACCTGCCCTCAGCACAGGGCTGGCCCAAGCTCTGGCCTGGGACAAGAGCAACCCCAGCCTGAGAGCTGCTGGCAGAGCCCTGCTCACACCTGTTCCATGGGCAGCCCAGCCCAGTCGGCCCAGCCACACAGCAGAGGGCCAGGTGGGTTGAGGCCTGAGGAGGATCTGGAAAGGTTTGAGGTCACCAGGCAGCATGCTGGGCAGTTTCTGTCCTTTCACTCTGACAGGCCCCTGATGACCCCTTTACAGATGGGGAGACTGGGGCAGCAAGAGACGAGGGATACCACCTACCTGGTGGCACCCAGCTCCTCACAGGCCTGGCTCCTACCTGGTGCTCTGCTCTGTGGGGGAGCCCCAGCCAGGCTGGTGTGGGCGCTCGGCCAGCCCTGTGATCAGGGGACAGACAGGTGCCCCATCTCGAGGGATGCAGGCTCTGCTGGAAGTGGGAGTAGGGGGCTGGTCCCTAAGGGTTCAGGGCCTGAGGGTGTGAAGCTTGGCTCCTCACAAATGCAGGATGTCCAGGTCCCATGTGAGGGGCAGCTGTGGTCTTGGAAGGACATGTGGAGTCCCTAGGGGGGTCATGTGGACCCATTCCCCAGCCCCCAACAGTGCTGCTCTGTGACGCTCTCTGTGACCACAGGACAAACACACCTGCAGGCACAGCTGGGGGCACCGGGAGGCCTGGGCGTGACTCCCTTGGGGTGCGATCAGTATCGACCCAGGTGTTGGGTCGATACTGATCATGGGGATGACCCACAGAGTGAGAAGTCCAGGTTACAGAACAACGTGAACCCTGAAATCCATTTTACATTTCTGCAAGTTTGTAAATAAGCATACCTATGAGTTGAGAAAGTCTGAGAAAGTACAGACTAGAGAGAGTGGTTATTGCTCATGGGGTGATTGTGGAAGGTCCGCTTCTCCGTGTTGTGCAGCGGCTGCTCCAGAAGCCCGGGCCCTAGAGCCTGGGAGGGTCAGGCCGGAGGGGTGGCTGAGGCTGCGGGGTGTGGAGGCCCAGAGAGCCTGGCAGGGGTGCACCTCATCCCCTTCCGCCCTTCCCAGCTACACCAACCCTGATGGCCGCTGCCCGGGGCTCCTGCTGCCAGGCCAGATGAAGGCGGGCACCTACAAGCTGACCTTCGACACTGAGGGCTACTGGAAGCAAAGGGGGCAGGACAGCTTCTACCCATATGTGGAGGTGAGGGCCAGGGGCTGGCTGGGAGGGTGGAGGCTCTCACCCCCAGGTCCTGCAGTGGACAGCACCCCTCCCCTGTCTCCCAGAGCAGTGGGGGACAGGGTCCAGGGTGACTCGGCCTCTGTAGACACAGGCAGTCACTGCACCCCATCCAGCTCACTGGGCCTAACCTTGCTGCCTTCCCCTTCCCCTGGCCCCATCCAGGGTGGGCCCTTTGGAAGTACGGCAGATCCAGGGGTTCTCCCAAGCAGAGCGCTTTCTCTGGAGAGGATTCAGCCTCACCCACAGCCCTCCCCAGGTTTCCTGTTCGCCACTGGGCTCTGGTTGTCCTGGGGCTCCTGCCCCTACCCCAGAACCAGACCCCTTCTACTGTCTGGGCTTCCAGTGTCTCCCTGGGAGTGCTGGGGTCAGGCCCACAGCTCTCTCCTGGTGCCTCCGGTTCTCAGGTCGTTTTCACCATCACAGACGAGACCCACAAGTTCCACGTCCCCCTGCTGCTGAGCCCCTGGTCCTACACCACCTACCGGGGGAGCTGAGCGCTACAGCCCCTGCAGCCTAGACCGTCCCGCCCTCCACAGCGGACTCCGTGCTCCTGGGAGGGGCCTCTCAGGCCCCACCTCCTGAGGGAGGTTCTGGCCCCACCTGTTTCCAGTGTCAGCTGAGACTCGCACATGAATAAAGTCGCGTGGCACCTGAGGGCTGCTGCAGTCACTGGGCAGTGCCTGGCTAGTGCTGGCCAGCCACGGTGGAAGGGGCAGACGTGGTGGGTCTGGAGCTTATCTGCCACGGCCACGCAACAGGACATGCGGCGAACGTGAGAAGCCTTCATTCGCTGCCCCAACAAATCCACACACTCCTGCTACCCACGGTGTATAAAAGCGGGTGTTATGCAGGGAGGAGTCCCGGGCAGGGTTACGTTGGGGAAGCCACAAGTCCCGCGGGGCCCTGGCCCAGGTTCTGCCCCATCACAGCTGTTTCCAGGGGCTGGAAGCCCACGTTGTCCAGGGGGACCCCGAAGGCCTGGAGCTTTGCCTCGTAGGTTCGCAGCAAGTCATTGTGGGCCTGTGGGGACAGCAGAGTTGGGGACAGGGCCACAGGAGGGGCTACACCAAGGCTGACCCTCACTCAGGCCACCCAGCTCATGGAGGGTGGGAGGGGGTAGAAAACCACACAGGAGCCCGGTGACCACCCCTGTCCCAGGAGAGCACAGGTCTGGGCAACAGACATGGTTTCTAGTCCCTCTTCTGGAAAAGGGATGTTCTTAAAAGGGTGAATTTCATTGGCCAGCTGTAGGGAAGAGGCGAGGCCTGAGAAATGCTCTGTGTAGGACGTGACTCTGAGTCAAAGCTCCAAGGGCACCTCATCCTCACCATCACCAGGGAAAGGCCGTCAGGGCCTGGAGTCGACAGTAGTGTGAGAGCCAAGAGGGACCAGGGAGGCTGGGCCTGGCTCTCACCCTTCACTGGGCTGTGGGCTCCTGACAATCAGATGCAAGCTGTGGGGACCCTCCCAAGAGCGGTGCAGACCAGCAGGTGGCCCCAATTTTGTGTGTACTGGTACCAGTGTGCCAGGGTGGCCGAGGGAAGGGTTCAGATGGGCAAATGAGGCTGGGAAGGGCCAAGGGAAGTCCCAGGTGACAGGTACCACCTTCACCTTGTGGCTGCACCGTGCAGAGCTCCCTTGTGACATCCACCCCCCAGAACTAAGGGCATGTCTGAGTTACTTGGGCTGTTCTTGGCGTCTACAGGCAGCTCTGTGCATCTACATGGGCAAAGCCCACAGCTATGGGGATTGGTGGGGGTGTGCAGTGTGGGTACAGGGCCTAGGCCTTTGGGCTCATGGGGCTCCCAGGACAGATGGCGGGGTCAGGGCATTCACTGCCCCTCTCCAACTTCGGGGAGAAGGGAAAGGCATGCAGCTTTCAGCAGATGACAAAGGCGTCAGATAAGGTTAGACTCTCAAGGTTAGTCCTGCTTGGAGGACTTCGGGACTTAATCGGGGATCAGAGGAGGCCCCTCCCATCACCCAAAGGCCAAGTTCGATGGAGGGCGGGAGGAGCTGCTGGATGAGACCAAGGGTGCAACAGGCAAGCCCTAAGAGGGTCACTAGGGCAGGGACATGCCACAGGCCACAGGCCACAGGGATGGTCCTGAGTGGGGAGGCAGGCCCCTCGCACCTTGCAGACTCGGGCCAGCTCGTACTGCAGGTCCTTGATGGTGCTGTTCTTTGACTCCAGGACATCCTGAGGAGAGAAAGGCAGGCGTGAGTTAGAGACTTGTGTTTGGCCAAGGAAGATGAGGTGTCTGGGGAATAGCGGCCTGACACTCAGGGTGCTGGCCATGGGGAAAGGTCTCCAGGGAAAAGGGAGGCAGCACCAGCCTCTGGAAGTTAGAGAGGGGCAGGCCTGGTGGGTCCAACCAGGAAAGGCCAGAGCTGACCCACCTCCACCCTGGCCCAAGGGTGCTGCTGTGGGGACCCTTGTGTGCAGGGCTTCTTCATCCCTTATTACCTAACCCCCCCGGTGACTCACACAGACACGGGCACCCCATCAGCCCCTGGAGCACAATGCCAGCAGCCCAGGTGCAGCCCCTCCTGTGTGCCTGCCTGCCCAGCCCCCCAACAGCCTGTCCCCAGTGACGAAGCACCCAAGCACTGCAGCCAGTGAGCACGAATATGGGCACTCACTCGGCCTCCCCAGCCTTTCCTCGGCTGGTGACATGTCCATCCTGCCTTGGCCTTCCCTGCAAGTCCTATGGGCTCTCAGAGCCGGTCTGCCCTGCCCAGAACCTTCCGAGGTCCCCTGCCAGCCCCAAACATAAGGGCATGACTGACAGCTTCAGAGTGTCCCCCATCCAGCTGGCAGCACATCAGGCCTCAGGTGCAGGCTGGCTGGGAGACAAGCAGCCCGCCGTGCGCTCAGTAGAGATGTGGAGCCCTCATGAGCCTTGGGGCAGNCCAGCCTTTCCTCGGCTGGTGACATGTCCATCCTGCCTTGGCCTTCCCTGCAAGTCCTATGGGCTCTCAGAGCCGGTCTGCCCTGCCCAGAACCTTCCGAGGTCCCCTGCCAGCCCCAAACATAAGGGCATGACTGACAGCTTCAGAGTTTCCCCCATCCAGCTGGCAGCACATCAGGCCTCAGGTGCAGGCTGGCTGGGAGACAAGCAGCCCGCTGTGCGCTCAGTAGAGATGTGGAGCCCTCATGAGCCTTGGGGCAGTGTGAGCAGACAGGTGCCCGGCCAGCAGAACTGTGTGGGGACATTGCCGGTGCCACTCCCCAGGATAACGAACACCTGCCCACTGAAGCGATCACACCTGCTTCTTGGGGGAAGAACCCATCCGCACTGGGACAGGCCTCTGGGTGCAGACTCGGAGGCCAGCTGCACACCCGCCATCTGTCTGCCCGGTCCCCACGGCCTGGCAGCAGCCGGTCACCCCTAACACTGCATCAATGATCTGTCTGTGACACCCCCCAAAACCAGGTCTAGGTAACAGAGGGGCAAGGTCTGCTCTGGGTGAGAGTGGGCCTGCTGGGCCCTGTTGGGCTTCCACCTGGTGGGTCCCAGGCAGCAGCAATCATTGTCCCGATGCCTCAGCTGACCCTGCTGGCCTGTGGCCTCATCTGTCTTGTCCACAGCTGTGCCCCAAGCCCAGGGCAGTCCTGGCACAGAGTAGCCCTGTGAATAACTGGACCCAAGTGAATGGATGCTCCAGCCTCTTCCCAGAAGTACCTCCCTCCGGGAAGCCCTCCCCAGCAGCCCCGCAAAGGCCCAGCCTGGACCCTGCTGCCCAACGGCCAGAGCCAAGGGCCCTGTGACTGTGCAGGAGACTCAGCCACCCCCAGGCCAGGTCTGGGTCTGCTGCCAGAGGCCCACAGAGCTCACCCCCAGAAGTGTGAGAATGGCTGGCCCCAGGGCCCAATAGGCTCCACTGAACCAGTCCTGAGAAGGAGAACCGGCTACAGCCTCAGGGGTCCGAAAGCCCTGCAGCTAAGGGAGAATGGGCCACCCTGGATGAGAGAACTGCTGGGTGTGGGGACCACCCCCCTGAGACCGACCATGGGTTTCCGCTGGACAATCGGAATCTAGGCATGCGCAGGTCTCACCATGAGACAAGTGCTGTCTGGCTACCCCAAGAGCCTGTGTGGGGCCTACCTCCAGCTTGCGGGACACCAGGGTCAGGGCCTCGGGGTCCAAATTGGATGCGGCCAGCACCTCACTAAGCTGCAGCTCCTTCTTCTCCACGGCCGCACCGAGGGCCTGCAGCTTGCGCTCCAGGACCAAGTTCTTGAGGCCTGTCTTCTGCTGCACGTCCAGGATGGCCGCGGTAAACTTCCCGTAGAGCTCGTCCCGCTCCCGCTGTACCTGGAGGGACCCTCCCCTGAGCCACTCCTGCCAGGGGCCAGGACACACCTCTCCCCAGGCCATCCAGCAGGCCCACCAGGTGAGCCTGTCGTCTGCACTGTCTAGACCCCCACTGCCTGCAGCCGTCACACCACGGGAGGCAGGAGGAGACACCAGCTGGACCCCCCTAGGAAGGTATCTAGGGAAGCCAGCAGCACCTGGAACGGAGCAGGCCACACGGAGGGGTCGGCCAGGCCTGACCCTGGGTTTGGGCAGCGGGCTCGGGTCAGATCTGTCCCTGGTCATACCATGTGAAATCCAGGGCATCAAACTCCAGCAAACAGCATTTGGGGGTGGAGCCCCAGATCCCAGACCCCATGTGCTGGCACCGCCCTGGGGCCAACTGCCTGCCAGTCAGTAAAAGTGCCTCTCATCTCCTAAAGTCTGTTACTTTCAACTGTGCTGTGAAAAAACAAGACTTTGTAGAAATGTGGAAAGTGAGCAGCCCTAACCCCACCTGCAGAGGCCACCATGCCAACACCTGGCACCTCCTTCCTCAGGCTGCCACAGCCCGCGGGCTCCTCTGAAGCAGCTGTGAAGATGAGCGTGGGTCTGCCAAGCTCACAGACGCTGCTGCACCACCAGGCGGCTCGCACGGGTGGGAACGCTCTGCCTGGGCAGACCCTGCACACTGCTGGGGGCGCTTTCAGACTTGCTGGAAAGCTCAGAAAAGCACCTTCTCCACCAGGCGTGTCTGCAGCTTGAATTCCTGAGAGCTGGTGCAGGTGGGAAGTGGACCCTGGAGCGCGTGGGGTGAGACTATGTCCAAGAGCACTCTGAGCAGATTGTGTCAGAAATCTAGATGGAAACCTGGCCAGGAGCTGACGTTCCTGGAGATGCTCACACAGCTGCACGAAGATGAGCCAGACGCTAAGGACTGGGGTGGGGCTGCTGCCCAGGGGAACCGACTGCCGAAGCCCCAGCGTTCGTGCGGCGGGGGTGCTGGGCATCTAGGGGCAGCACAGCAGACACAGGAAATGCCGAATGTGAGGCGGGAGGCCACACCCTCACTACAGGCACAGGAAGCATCTGTGATGGTGCATCAGGCTGCAAGGGGACCCTGTCATTTTCACCTGCAGACGCAGGGTGCTGGGACATCTTCCTGGTGTGCACCCGAGAGTGCAGCACTAGAAACGTGTGTGTGCAGGGAACACACTGCTCCCCAAGGGGCCAGGCCCCTGCCCTGTGTTTCAGAAGGGAGCCTCAGAGGAAGGCGGGCGAATGTGCCTCAGGCTTCTGCCTCAAGAGCCAAACAGAGTGAAGAGCAGGCAGCAGGACGGCCGGGAACCGGCCGGCTGCTCACCTGGACAAACCGCTGCTCCAGCACCTCATGCTCCCACTGGAGGCTCTTGAGATCCTTCTCAGTGACTTTCATACGGGCCTTTGTGCACTGCAGAGAGAGGAGGGTGGGGACAGAGGGCATTCAGGCTGCACTGCAGGCTCCCGGGGGAGGCCAAGGCCAACAGCAGTCACCAGAGAGAACCAGCTCACAGACGCAAGGGCTCAGACCCTCCAGGGAGGCTGGTGGGCACACCTGTCTCCCAGGACACACACAACTCACAGTTCCCTCCAGGTCTCCAGTCACAGGAAAGAGACTCCGTCCCTCTCATGCGCTAAGGGCCCCGCCCTGCACGGGCATCCAGAGGCATCACCCAGGCATCCCCTCTCTTCTGGGCCTGGGAGTGGGGGTGGGGAGCAGCAGGGAGTGACTGAGCAGCGCACCACCAGGATCTGCTTGTCCCGCTTGTGGTCGCCCAGCTTCCTCCGCATCTCGTGCATCTCCTCCCGAGCCTTCTGCAGCGGCTCCGCCAGGCGCCGGTTCTGTGCCGACACTTCCTGCATCTCCTTCTCCAGGTGCTCCTCCTTCTTCCGCATGTCCTCCATCTGCTCCTGGGGGCGCAGGGCAGGGGGGGCTCAGCGGGAAGCGGGGGGGTGGGGGCGCGGCTGAGCTCATGCCTGAGATGTCCTGTGCTGCAGGGTGCAGACCACCCAGACCTGTTTTGTGCGCACACACTGTTTTGCACGATTTTAGCAGGCTCTGAACATTCCATGAATGGAGGTTCCACAGGTTCAGGCTTGTTCAGGACGCCCAGAAGGGCATTCCTCATGGTGGAGACTCCATCCCCGCCAGCACCTGGTGACAATGGCGCCTGCTGGGCTCCCACCACAGCCCTGAGCCTTCAGCCACCAGAGCACGCACTGTCCTATTAATTCCCTACCCTACGTTAGGGGGACAGCTCGTTTTCAGCCACAGGCACAGATGAGGTTACATTACCTGTGACTTTCAATCAAGGACAGGCAGGGCAGCATCAGAGACACTTCTGTAAGGGGTGCGGGGCGGGGTCTGATGGGCAGCACCTTGAGGGAGGTGATGAGGGCCAGGTTGCTGAGGGTGATGTCATTGTAGTAGTTCTTCATGTCCGTGAAGGCCTCCTCGTGGCGCTGCATCAGCGTGCTGATCTGGCCGTTCTTCCTCTCCTCCACCTCATGGATCTCAGTCTTCCTCCGCAGGTCCAGCTCGTCCCTGAGCATCTTCATCTTCTTCTCATATTTGGCCTCAATTTCTGAAAGGCAGCAGCACACACAGCAGCTCGGCGGGGAACAGCCAGTGGGCGGAGGCTGCTGGAGAACGGGGTTCCGTGGAGCGTTTCCGTGGATGCTCGGGGGCCACACTCCCCACACGGCACGTCTGCTGCCCTTTCCCGTGGCNCTTGAGGGAGGTGATGAGGGCCAGGTTGCTGAGGGTGATGTCATTGTAGTAGTTCTTCATGTCCGTGAAGGCCTCCTCGTGGCGCTGCATCAGCGTGCTGATCTGGCCGTTCTTCCTCTCCTCCACCTCGTGGATCTCAGTCTTCCTCCGCAGGTCCAGCTCGTCCCTGAGCATCTTCATCTTCTTCTCGTACTTGGCCTCAATTTCTGAAAGGCAGCAGCACACACAGCAGCTCGGCGGGGAACAGCCAGTGGGCGGAGGCTGCTGGAGAACGGGGTTCCGTGGAGCGTTTCCTCGGATGCTCGGGGGCCACACTCCCCACACGGCACATCTGCTGCCCTCTCCCGTGGCAGCCGCTGCTGCTCAACCCCTGCAGGGGGCTCCCGATGGCTGAGTGGCCTCATGTCCCAGTGGTCACTGGCCATGACCCCTGTGGCCCCCCAGTCACAGCTCAATTTGTGGCTAAAACAGACAGACCTCCTCAGGCCAGGAGCCATGGGAAAGACTGAATAGTGACCCCTGCCCATAGTCACTGGTCTGGGCCAGGAGTGGGCAAGTGGGTGGGACCACCACCTCCCCTAGTGACATGGAAGTAACTTGTTCTGGGATTCTGAGTGTCCATCAGCTGTGGCACTGACCATATCCTCCCTCCTGGCAGGTCTGGGCTGCTGTGACCTGCCCCGCCAGCCCTGCGGCAATGAGCCCTGGAGGCGAGTCACTCACCTCGAACCTGCCTTTCGAAGTCGTTCCGCATCTTGGTGACCTCCTCAGTGTGCTTCTGCAGAGGCCAGAACAGGTGAGTTACCAGGCAATAGACAGAAGGAGACGGCCCCCTCAGGCCAGCCCCACCCTCGCTGCTACAGAAAGCCCAGCCCTGTGGGCCCATCTGTGAGTTTGTGGGACGTGCCCACAGTGACAGGCTTGGTGACGGCCACGTTTTATATCTCACTTCCCTTGGCTGCAGTCGCTCTGAGCTTCAGAAAATGGTAACAGACCTTCCCAGCACTGAGTGCACTGACCTGGCCTACCTGCAGGCTGGACAGCTGTGGCCATGTCTACACACACCTGCAGGCTGCCGGGGTGCCTGCTCACCTGCTCTAGCTGTGGCTTGGAGCAACATTAAAAATTATTTCAACAGATGGCTATTAAAAGTCTGAATAAAGAGTGTTAACTGTTTTTATAGCGGTATTTTTACCCAACGGGAACTCTGACCACACAGCTAATCAGGCCTTGGGTAAGCGCACAGTCTCACGTCACTGAACACACTGGAAACCAGCCTGATGTGTGCCTGTGTCAGGAGGGACCAGACCATTTATGAGGCCCAAACTTTAGTTCCCTCAGACTTTACTGCAAACTCTGCAGTTTCACAGAGTTTCTTTCCAGATCCAGTTGAGGCTGGGCTGCCTTCACATGAGACAGGTGTGTTCACAAAGTCTTCTCGACCTGCAGCCAGGAAGAACCTGTGAACAGCAGGGTCAGACACACCCTCCCTCGGCCCAAACCCTCCACGGGCTCCCTGGCCCAGCCAGGGTCAAAGCCCAGGCCTCCTGTGGCTTCTGAGACAAAGAGCAGCTCCAGCCTTCACACCAGCCCCTCCCCATCAGCCCCAATATGTCAGCCCTTCTCAGAGGTCAGAACAGGGCCTGACACCTGGCAGGCACTCAGCAAACAAATGCCAGCTCCCACCTGGAACCCCCACCAGCCTCCCTCAGAGTGGACCAAAAGGTCTTAAAAGTGGGCCAGGTGCCTGTGAGCCCAGCTCGCAGGACAATCTGCCACAGCCACCTAGGGACTGGTGTGTGAGCCATGGTGACAGTCTGTTTACAAATGCACCTGACGTGCATCTGGGGGAGCTGGTGGGTGGTGTCGCGTGTCAGCAGCACGCACAGAGGAGCCGAGCGGGATGTTCCCCGTGTCAATTTATTGTTCAAGCCTGACACAGGATTCTGCACTTGGCCCCAAAGTGGGCCTGCTTGGCTGCAGGCTTTTTTTAAAAAGTATTTCAATTAACTGCAGAGCTGCGGGAGTTTTTAAACAGAAGTGTGAACTCCCAGTCACTGGTGACCACTCAGGCGCGCGTGCAACCCAGCAGCCGGCAGAGGGACCCACCAGCCGCAGGTTCTTCACCACCACCTCACTGGCCAGCTCCTGCTCCTTGAGCTCCACCTTCAGCGCCCGCATGTCCTTGCGCAGCGCCCCCTCCTGCGTGCGGTGCTCCTTCTGAGCCAGCTTCATGGCCACGGTGCCCTCGGCCTTCATCTCCGTCAGGTTGTTCTGGTGCTCATACAGCAGGTGCTTCACCTTCTGCTTGTAGACCTACAGGCGGGAGGAGCACGGCCTGCACACACACGCTCACCTACTCCCCCGCTCACCTGTACACACATGCTCACCTGCATGCATATAATCTTTTATTTAAAAAATACCTTCAGGTTCCCAATGTAAATAAAGGACACAAAGGGCTATGATCCCTCCAAAGCAAGGAGAGAAAGTGCCTCCACCCTGCCCAGCATCGCAACATCGACCCCAGAGGGACAGGCAGGCTGCCCCACTCACCTTGATCTCCACTTGGTGCCTCTCCTCGGCCTCCTCCATCTCCCGGTCTTTGTTCCGCAGCTCAGCCTTCTTCTCCTCCAGCTGCCTCCGTGTGATCTCCCAGAAGGTGTGGATCTTGTCCCGCTCCAGCTGGAAATAGTTGCGCTCCTCCCGCTCGCGGTCTAGCTCCTCCCGGATGTGGGCAATATGCCCCTCCACCTGGGGGCAGAGCAGAGCCTTCAAGGGACCCTGCCAGGCCCACCCACCTGCAGGGTGCCTGGAGGAGAAAGGCAAGCAAGAGATAAGGGAGGGGCCACCCTCATCTGAAAACTCGTGAGATGAAAGGGGTTGAAACAGTACTAGGCAGGCTTCAGGCTTCAGGGCAGGGCACACTCAGCAGAGAGCAACAATCTGGCCACTAATCACACGATTATATATTTTCATCCATTCCTGGGAGCTTATACTGAGGACATTTCTCAAAAGAACACAAGAGCCTTCTTCTTGAAGATACTAGCCACACCATTATGGAAACAGCAACATTAAAAAGGAAATAATCTAAGTTGATTTTAAATACAGAAATGGTTGAAAATTAGCCTCAATAAACTAGATTACACAGACCAAATATACCAATGAGGGGGGACCCCCCAAAACTAGAATTATCTTCTAGAGGGCAAACCCCTTGTTCAATAATCCAGGCTTCCCCCACTAGGCACGCGTTCTAGGAATCCATCTGTATCAGTGAACCTGCTGGTGTTGTTGTGAGAGGCTGCATTCGGCTGCAGTGAAGTTTTTTTGAAGACTCAGTGTTTTTATCCATTTCCTGATGGGTGATTGGTAAGCACACCTGCCCACACCATGCTGAGTGTTCAGCAGGTTTTGACTAAAAACTGGCGTGAGCCCTGTGTCCCACCCTCTCTATTCACCCGATCTCACCCAGAGTAACTTCTTTTGTTTCCCTGGATAAAAATGTCCTCAAAGGGAAACAATTTGCTGATGTGGAGGAGGTGAAACAAAAAACAGCAGAAGCACTAAAAGGCGAGTTTAAAAACTGTGCTGAGCAGTAAAAAAAAGTCTTGCTAGGTGCAATGAATCGAATGGAGAGAACTGTGAAGGAGACTGAAGTTTAAACACGCAAGAACACACAATTTTTTATAAACAAATTCTGGGTTTTCTTGGGTCCCCCCTCATAGATATGAAGATGACATGGCAGCGTAAAGATGCATTCAGAAAATGATGCTGAATCACCTTTTTTTAAAATGCCTTGGCTTTTTTTTAAAGATTTTTTATTTATTTATCTTTAGAGAGGAAGGGAAGGAGAGATGGAGAGAAACATCAATGTATGGTTGCTTCTCATGCGTCCCCTGCTGGGAACTGGCCTGCAACCCATTCCTGACTGGGAATCAAACTGAGATCGTGTGGTTCGCAGGCCCGTGCTCAATCCACTGAGCTACACCTTTAAAGACGTATGTTAAGCAGAAAACATACAGAACCAGTGGATCCCTGACAGTGAGGAGGTTTGGTCCAGAGCCAACTGTCAATCTGCAAATAGGCTTAACAAAATTTAAAAACCGAAAAAACAGAACAGACTCCTGGGATCTCCTGAGCACACCTGAGCCGCTGGCTGTGCTATGTCCCTCTGCTGACAGCCCCTCCCCATGAGGCCTGGGGTGAGGGCCCAGGCGGGGTCGGCCCCTGTGAGGGAGACACAGACCCCAGCATGTGATCAGGGCCTGTGCAGATGACAACATCTTTATGTCACAGAACTTTAGTGTCACTCAAACAGTCTAAACCAGGCTCCCACCTACTATGACTGTCTCACGGGATGTGATTTTGCTATCACTCAATACATAGATCTTTTATAAACATGCAGATTTCTAGCTTCTTTTTAAAAATCAGTAAACAGACGGCTCTGGGCCCGACACCCACAGGGTAACCACCCAGCAACCTGCCTGCAGCGGCCCCGTCCCTCACGCCTGCCTGGACCCAGGACCCTGGGCACTTCTGAGGGGTCTGTCCATGCCCCTGCAGACCGACACCCGGCATCTCAGCACTGTATCCACAGGGACCAGAAGTAAACGAGGAGGTAAGAGGTGGCCCAGCTGTTGGGGTGATACGGTGTGCAGCCCAATGACCTCCCCAAAACACAAACTGCACCCTGCCGCCCTCTGCTGAAACCGCTCACAGACCCCCGCAGGTTTAGCAAGCTCTCACTTAACGTCCTCAGCCAGTCTGCAGCCCCCAGGGAAGTGAGGTGGAAGGAAGCCCAGCCCACCACTGGCCACTGACAGCCTGGAGCTACGTCCCTTGGGCATCTCACCAACAAAATGCGACTCGAGGGACTGACTGAAACAAAGCCACTCGTCAGCCCTCAGGGCCCTTGCTCGACACTCCACTTCAGCCCACGCGCCCCTGGTGGTTTGCTGTGTGTTCATTTTTCGTCCTACAACTACTTAAAGGAAGGCAGGGTGACTGGCAGCAACGCCCAGGTGACTCAGAGCCCTGTGGCAGATGCGCGCCAACCGCCACCAGAGACTTGGAGGCTGCGGTGGGCGCCAGTGTAGCTCATGAGTTGCCACATGCTGCTGCTTTCAGGAGCCTTTTAATTAAAACCGTAATTACACAGTTGTGCTCGCTAGCCCTACCTTCATCAACATGGACAAGTGGCTTAAAACAACCCCTTATGTTTAATGGTAAATAAGATAAACAACAACTATATATTCATCCACTGTGACAACGGCTCCCCAACATCGGTGCATAAAAGAGGAAGACTGAAAGAAAATACAAAAATTTTAAATAGCTTTTACATCAGAGAAAAACATTTCCCAATTCCTACCACAGCATAAAGAAGCTCTCCGATGGCTGGATTGCATTTTTTTTTAATATGCAGTGTGCTTGAGTGACAGCTTCCGCACCCCTGGGGGCTGTGGAGATGGGGCTGGTTGGGACGGGACTGCGGGCGCCTGAGGGAGGGCGCAGAGCACAGACGGGGGGCGTGGCGGGGGCACACAAGGGGCACAGGTCCGGCAGAGGTTCGCTCCGAGGGCCAGACAGAGAGAGGGCACAGGAACACCCACCCACCCTGCGCCCAGACGGGGCCAAAGCATGGGGCCGCCCCGCTCACCTGCTCCTTGTTCATGTCCTCCGGAGCGAGCCCGTCCACGATCGGGGTACCTCTGCCTTTCCCTTTCTTCTTGGGAGCCTTCGGTTAAAGAGACGCTTGGGTAAGCGGGGCTCTTGTGCAATGGCTGGGCTTTCCGGCCGGCTGGTTCCCTCCTGGGTCCCCGTCCCGGCACCTCCGTCCCCTGCTCACTGTCTCCTGCCCCGCCTGCAGCACTCACTCTACCCTGAGGTTCCCCACCCTCTCCCCACTCGTTTTTTGGAAAAGGAGGAGAAATCTCCCTTTTCAGAAGAGAACATTTTCTACCCCAGAAAGGAAGGGCGGGAACTCGACCACGTGCATTTCCCAGTGCAGGGCCGAGCGCCCCGCCCCTCCTCGCTGTGGACGTGAAACCCACGTGGCCTCGAGAAGAACAACCCCGGGACCAGTGTCAATGCTGCCGTGTGGCTACAATGGTCGGGAACCACCACAGAGAAGCCCGCGAGAAGCCCACAGAGAAGTCCGTGGCCACGATCAGAGACGCGCGAACGAGGCTTTCTTTCTTCCAAATGCAAAACTGCAGAGGCACCGTGTCCGGGGTTCGCTCCGACTACTCTGGCGTCACGCCCCCCTTTTACCATCCCGACCAGACAGGAGAAGCTCCCAGCCCGCCCCCGGCCCCGCAGGACTGACGCAGACGCCAGTTTCCAAATCCTCGTCCTCGGCCCTCACTGCTCTCAGCGGTCGTAGACAATCACACATTGTCTACGCCTCTCCGTAACAATGTGTGATTACAAAACATTATGTGGAAATCTTAGAAAGCACAGAGAAGCAAAAAGAAATAAGGAAAATCATGCCTATCCCTCAAGCTAGTGAGAAACATTTTGGTGGCCTTTTCGCAGTTGATATTCAAAGACGCATGCACCGCAATCTTCACTCCTAACCACTAATCCCGCTACGCCAAGAAGTCCACCCACCAGAGGCCCCTGTCTGCTCAGCGTCTGGGACCCTCACAGCCAACCGCATGGCTCCCCACGGAGACAGCGCCCCCACAGCTCCCTGCCTGGAAACTGAGTTACTGACAACTCCTGAAGGGGGGCGGGGGCAGCCGAGGGCCCCATCACCCGCGGACAGATGAAGCCAGGCTGCACCCCGGGCTGCAGTGGGCACCGGACCTTCTGCCCAGGACCCCCTGATGTACAGGGACCTCCTGCCTCGCGGAGCCTGGAAGTCCTAGGGTGTCCCCTGCACCCCAGGCCCCAGGAAAACCCCAGGCTCTGACGGAGCCTCCCGCTCCGGGAAGGCTCTCTGTTCTGGACACATGGGATCTGGGCCCTGGGAGGCTGAGTGGGCGAGGGCCTAGGACCGCCGACGAGCCCGGGAGCCTGGAGCCCAGGGCTCTCAGCTACGAGCGCCGGCGGATGCGGGACTCGCGGCGCCCGAGACTCTCCCTCCCCCGTGCACGCTCCCTGCGGAGCACCAAGTTCTCCCTTCCGGGAACCCAGCACCCCAGGTCCGTCTCAGGGCCTCCGCGTAGGGCCGGCCCCGGTGGTCTGGCCGGCCCGGGCCTCACCATGGCTGCAGGCGTCTAGGCCCGCTGCGACCCACAGACTAAAAAGCGCCCACCCGGCGGAAGCTGCGCCGTCTCCCAGCAACCGCGGGGCGGTCCCGCGCGAAGTATCGAAGATCCTCGCGAGATTACGCCCGCTGCGACAAGCCTTGGCAACAGCGGGAGTGAGTCCCCAGCAACGCGCCCTGGGCCGAGTCCGGGGTTGCCACCTAGGTCTTGCCTGCAGCCAGGCATCATTCACACATTTGATCTCCCCGACACGCCGAAACGCGTTTCGTCGCGGGATGGACGTGTACAACGCCGGCCTCCCCCACTGTTTGGTCCACTTCTTACCTACGGTACCGAGAACAGCACCTAGCCCAGGTGCTCAGCACAGAGGCCTTCAGTGAAGGAAGAAATGAGAAATTATGCAGTTTACATTCAAATTTGGGCTGAAACTCAGCCCCTGAGCCTGAACTTACCTGGCCCACCTTCGAAGATTCCTTCCCTGTTGGTCTGGAGATACACGAACCTTCAAAAAGAAACAAACGTGAGAAATCTCTAAAGTTTTGAAATCAGCAGGTATCCCGTCCACAAAGGTTTACTGCCCTGCCTGAAGAGGCCGCCTTTGTGGCTCCCTGCTCTCAGGGTGAGGAAACACTAGAAACCACTGCCAGAGGATTCCAGACAGATATATCTATAGATAGCTATCTATATCTGGATATAGATATGGTTAGGGAAGAAGCCTGATATATCTAAATCTATATCTATATCTAGATATATCTATAGATCTATCTAAATCTATATCTATATCTATAGATATATCTATAGATTAGATACAGATTTAGAAGCCTGATGTGTCTAAATCTATATCTAATCTATATCTGTATCTATCTATAGATCTATCTATAGATATACCTATTAGATATATCTATTAGATATATCAGGCTTCTAAATCTATAGATATATCTAAAGATATAGATATATCTAAATCTATAGAAATATCTAAATCTATATCTATATCTATCCATAGATAAATCTATAGATAGATATATAGATTAGATATAGATTTAGATAGATCTAGATATAGATCTAGATTTAGATATATCAGGCTTCTTCCCTAACCATGTTGCAATTTCCCAAGCGAATTCTCTACCACTACACTATTACCTGCATGTATCGCTCTGTGTCGCTTCTGTTTCAACCCAGAAGGTTGAGCGTTTGTCACAAGCAGGTGCCCATCTTCACCCACTGTCGATGGTCTTTTTTTCTACACTCTCAACTTTAGGATCTTCCTGATTAGTGGTTTTGCAGATGTTTCCCTCTGCTTGGAGATGAGGGGTCCACCGTCTTCTCCCCCTGGGGACAAAGTGGCAATGATGAAGACAGGTTGGATCTGGCTGCCCCATCCAGGGAGCTACGTGCCTTATTTGCTCTTGCTCTCTGGCTTTTAGACACCCACCTGGGGGCAGAGATCTGAAAGCCACCCTGCTGAGCCAGAGGAGCTTCCTGTTTGCCCAGCCTAGCCCTGACTGTTCTTGCAGTGGAGCAGCCCGTTGAAAGGGCTGCATTGACCCAGCTTGCACAGAGATGTGATTTATTTATAGCAGACCCAAGGCCTTTGTGAGATCTGGTCCTGCCACTGTGCCGGAGCAACCGAGACCTGGGCCTCTGTGCCAGACACCATTGGCCTGAGAGGGGCCTCCTCCCCCAGGGCCAGGCCTCCTAGAGGGAGATTGGCAGGCAAGGCAGTGCAGCTGGGTAACACAACGGAATGATTATTATTATTTAACACTTAATTTACAGGCCCAATAGGCTAGGTGCCTCATACTGACTGGTTTTTCTTTCAGAAGTCTGGCTCAGAATCCTGAATTAAATAAAAGCATTAACAATAATTCCTTTCAGCATAAAAGGGCAAGAATAGGAGGGTTAGCTCAGGATAACCAGACAGAGTGTTCATTTGTCACAATCCCACAGTGTCACTCAGTTCATCAGCGCAGGCTGCAGAGATGACTAGTGTATGGAGCCCCGGACTCCCCACAAGGCCCAAGCGACCTGCTCTCTTCATGTTGATTTCAGTTCCAAGTTTTTGGAAAGAGTCTTTTCTTTACGTGAGTGGCTGAAATCACTTACTCAGCATCAGGCTGTGCAACTGAATCAATGTGAATCATCAAATCTCTCATAGGTCATCTAACCTGGGCTCTTCCTAATGCCCACTCATCTGGTTGGTCAGGTAAACTGCCTCAAGCTAATTCGTCAGCTGGGTGGATGCCTAGATGTTAGGATGGCAGAGTGCTTAAGGCTACACTCTCTTTTAGAAACAGATAGTGAAGTAATTACTTATGAGAGGACATAATGTGTGTAAGACTTGCTTTGCATTGGAAGGCGGCTTTGAGAGTAAAAAAGCAAGATCATCCATGAACTGACCATCACTGAGTCTGAGTGATGGGTGCATGCAAGTTGATGGTGTTCTTTCTACCTTGGCTTGAAAAGTAGAGTGCCTGCTTTTAAAAAGAGCTAAAAGTAAACACTGGCCTCTGGATGCCTTTGACAAGAGCCCCTCAGTATACATGTACCATCCTGCAAATAGGGATAATTATTTAACAATTACTGTTATAGTTACTGTGGCTGCATAACATGTTATGCCCATAATGCAGTGGCTTCATAGACTGACATACCTGTTTTGCTCATGAATCTGCAGCTAGACCAGGACTAGGTGGAGACAGCTCACCTTGGCTCCACATCCCCCCAGCAGGAGGCAGAAGCTCGAGCACCTGGGGCTTCCTCACCCAGGGTGCTTTGACTCCAGGGGTGCCTTCTCAGAGACAGCTGGGACCTCTTTATGACCTAGCCTTGGAAGTCGCAGTTCACCCCTCTGGGCACATGCTATTGGGCAGGGCAGCCACACCCCTTGCTCATGTGGGAGCATCTTGCTCAGCGTGGGGGATTCTAGAAGCCATGTAGGGTGAGAAATACGGTTCCGATCATTTTGAGAAAATGCCACCTGCCATCCCAGCACCCGCTGCCCACCCCACCCAGCCTATCTCCCTTTCCTCCCTGAGAGGACAAATCCTCCACCTCTTGGGTCGGCACAGGGACAGGGTGCATGCAAGCTATAGGGGTGAGTCCTAGTGCGTCATGACGTCATTTTAGGCGGTTTTAAATAGCAGGTTTTGTTTTCATTTGTTTTGTAAACTACCGGAAAATGAAAAGTATTAGCCTAGCTCGCTGAGTTTCAAAGGCCTTGGGATCCCCGTGACGGGGGCGGGCTGCACGAACCAGCTGCCTGCCTTTGCGGGTGGCAGGGGGGCTTGCCTGCAAACACCACGTTCATACCCACCTCCCTCCTCTGCGGGCCTTTTCCTCACCCAGCTGAGAACAAACTCTGAAGTTTTCTCTGGTTTGGTTTGTTTTTGTAAGAATGCAGACCTTGACCATGGATTCGGGTCTTCTGGCTTTCACTGCTCGGAAGGGCATTGTCGATCGGGTTACCTACCTCTGCTCAGCTTCTTCCTGTGGAAAACGAAGTGTCGTCTTGGCGTCGCTGACAAAATTGAGATACTGGACTCAGAGGGCTTGTGTATGGGGCTACGCAGCGGCCCGCGCTGGGAAATGGGACTCGAGGAACCGTCCTGTGCGCTCAGCGAGCCCAGACCCTGCCTCCTTCCCGGGAGCTGTCCCCCATCCTCTGGCCTTGCCTCCCATCCCCCACTGACGACCCCTTTGGCCTCCCCATTAATCGCTCTCGCCCCTACCTCCACCCCTAGTGTTTCTTCGTAACATTTATTACAACTCGCAATTCTATGTTTAAGGGCCCTAGGCTGTAGGCTCCGTCTTTGCGGAGCCTAGGCTCTCCTTGTGCGAAGCGCGGGCTCGTAGCTGGCGCCCCATAAATATCGGGGTGGGGGGAATGGACGGAACTCCGCGCGACTGCGGGAGGAGCGTGCGCGCAGGGCTGGAAGGCCGCGGCCAGGTCCGGGTGGGTCCGCTGGGGGCGGGGTCCGCAGGCTCGGGTCCGATAGGGGGCGCGCACGGGGCAGGCGGGGCCGCACCTGTGCTGCGGGCGGAGGGAGGATGGGGTGGCCCGGGCCCCGGAGCAGCTGCGCGCCCCGCCCCACGAGCTCCTCCCTGCCGCCGCGGCCCCCCGGCTGCTGCCCAATGTGCTGTGTTGGGAGCCGGGAGCCGGGAGCCGGGAGCCAGGCCGAGTCACCGCCGCTGCAGGGCCGCGTGGGCCCGGTGACGCCGCTGGCTGCATGGAGTCCCGGGAGGGCGCCAGCCCGGGAGGTGAGTGTGGCCCCAGGCCCAGGAGCCCCTACGCTGCTCCTTTCCCGCAGCGGAGCCGCAGCCCCTCATCCAGGGCCCATCATCCGCAGCCCCTCATCCATGCAGCCACCGGAGCCGTGAAGACCATCGGCTGCTCCGGGTCCCGCCAGCTGCCGATGCTGGGCGGGGGGCGCACAGACCGCGTCCCCGCCCCCCTCGGAGCTCCCGGAAGCGGTGTCTGCTGTGCTCCTCGGTGGGTGGTTCAGTTTCATCCTGAACCCCTCCCAGCGGAGCCGTGGGTCCGGGGTTCGGGGGATGGGGCGCGCCGGGGCTGGGGTTGGGGGTCTGGGTCGGGGGCGACGCAGCTCTCTGGGCCGCGCGTCTGCTTTGTTCGCCCCAGCAGCGGCTTCTGGGCACTCGGGCCGGGTGGGGGAGCGGCCGGAACCCTGTCGGGCGCCAGGCTGAGATGGGGTCTCGGAGGTGCACTGCCTGCGGCGGGGCTGGGGGCGCTGACTGCCAGGCTTGGTGGCCTGGGAGGGCAGGTCTACACCGAGTGACCTCTCCTCGCAGCCCGTCCACCGTCCTGCCATAGTGGGAGGAAAACTGTGGGAACCCCTCTCAAGACCTCTCCTAAAGGGTTTGGGGAACTAGGATGCGTTTGCAACCTAGTTCCACCCGCCTAGGAACTAGGATGTAAACGCAGGACTCTTCAACCCGCCTGACCAAGCCCCAGGAGCATCCTTGGTTTCCTGGGGCTTCCATTCCAGGGAGCCAATCCCTGCCACTCAGGGGCCCGCTGAGGGTCCCCCAGCGGCTCCAGCGACTTCCCCCGGAACCACACTGCTGGCCCGGAGGGGTCCGGGAGCAGTGGGTCTCCGCTAACTGCAGCCAGCTGTTGGGCTGTTCATTCCAGAGCGCTGCCTGGGGGCCCTTGTTATCCTCCCTGCCGGCATCACACTCCCAGGGGCTAGTGGGTGTCGGCTTCCTTTGTTTTGTCGTTTGTGGGAGAGATCCAGCCTTTTCTCACAAATGAGTCCCAGGACCCCCCACACACACACACAGTTTCCAGTGGCAGCTTGGTGGAGATGGGGAGACAGGGCTTGCAGAGCAAGGGCTGGGGAGAGGTGGGCAACACGGCCCCGCCCCTGAAGACAATCCTCGGCCCCCCACAGGGCTGTGCAGAGGCCAAGCGACCCTTCACTAGCAGAATCTCAGCTACTGGAACCTCAGACCAAGGCGCTCAGGGCACAGACGTGGGCTTACCAGGTGCCCGTTCTGTGTGATTGCCGCGCGTGCTGGGGCAGTGCTCAGGACCGCACTGAGGGACCCACAGTCAGCGGCCACAGGATCGAAGAGCTCACCTGTGGGGGGCCGTGACTAGCGTCCTCCCAGCCCACGGACTTTAGTAAACTTTATTGGGAGAGTGGCACATACACAAAAGGAAACCACAGAGAAGCCCCTCCTGCCACTCACCCAGCAGTAACTGGTAGCGTATCTAGACTATCTCATCCACAATTATTTCTGAAACTCTCTCTAAAAGCTAAGGCCTTCATGGAGCATAAAATCCCACCTTGGACCTAACTGTCAAAAGGGTGCAGACTCAGAGATGAAAGTCTTAGGGAAGGGTGGGGGGTATATTTCTTGAAGGGCCCCAGCTCCTACCTCTGGAGAGCCAGGGTTCTAGGAACAGGGGCTGGGGAATGGGGTGCCAGGGCTCCACTTCTGTGGCCACCTGCCCCTCTCTGCAGCCATTTTGTTCTTTATGGCATTCATTCATTCACTTCACTAATTTGTTCCTCTGCTTGTGGGTGAGTGCAGGGGCGAGGCCCTGGGCACATAGCAGGGAACCTGAAATTTGGGCCAAGTTCTCAGCACCATTGTGCTGGAAAATAGGTCAGCAGCAGAGCACAAGGTAACCCTATCGCTTCTGCTCACATCGGCAGCCGGCCCTGGGTGGGGGGCATTGTGGCACCCCATCAGCCTCCCCATGGGGACCTGTGCTGGGCTGGGAACCAGGACCTACCTCTCCAGGGACATCAAAAGCCCATACTGGCCTCTGCCCTGCCCTGGGAGACCCAGCTAGCTTGGGCTCAGTCAGGCTGACAAGCCCCCCCCCCCCCCCGCCCATTGTGTGCTGCTGAGAGGCCACTCTCCAGGGACCTGGGACCAGCAGGGGTCTGACCTGTTGTAAGTTTGCCCCTCGATCCTCCAGGTATCAGATGGACTAATCGCACAACCCTTTACTCACTGTGGCACGAGTCTTGGGCTCATTCATTCAACAAATTGTGCACCTACTGTATGCTAGGACCAAGCCCAGGCCCAGGAGCTCACACTTCTCACACCTACTCCCAGCCTCTGAGCCTGGTGCCTGGCACACAGTAGGTGTACAGCAAATGGTACATGTCCTCCTGGCTTTGCCCTGCAACTCCAGCCAAAATCAACCTTTGTTTCCACTGAGGATTTTTAAAAATTGAGACATGTCACTTGTGCTGAAATTCACCCTTTCAAAATGTACAGTTTGGTGTTTGTGCGCAGATGGGCCCCGACTCGAGGGGTCAGCGCAATGACTCTGACCGCATGACGGCTTCAGAGCGACACACTCAGGAGATACACTTTGAATGCTGAGTTCTGGCCTTTTCCCGGACTAGCGACATGCCACTGTCTCTTGTGGTGCCAGGCAGCTGCAGGGTGACATCGTGCTCCCCAGGGCACACCCGAGGTGGGTGGGCTGAGCTGCTATGTTCAGTAGGTTAGGTGTGTCCAATGCATTTTGACTTAACATTTTCAACTTATGACGAGTTTACTGGGATATAACCCTACTGTAATTAAGGAGCATCTGTGCTCACTGGGTGGTACAACCATCACCGGCACCTAATTTTAGAATATTCTCATCACCCCCAAGATAGCCCTGGGCCCAGGAGCTGTTACCCCGTGCCCCCCACACACCCCAGCTGCCAGTCCGCTCCCCGTCCGCTCCCCAGGTCTTCTCGATGTGGCTTTCTGCTCTCCACGGCTTTGCCCGCTCTGGGCATCTGCATAAATGGCGGCATAACATGAGCCTTTTGACCTGGCCTCGTGCCCGTGCCCTCACCATAACATGTTCAAGGTTGGTCCACGTTGCTGCAGGAGTGAGAGCTCCGTCCTTTTCGGGGCTGAGTCACATTCACTGATGGATGGGTCGGTCCTGCTCTGTCTACCATCCTCCACCAGTGGACATCTGGGTTTGAGTCAGCTTCTGCCTATGGATAGTGCTCCTGTGGACGCTCGCGTGCAGGTGGACGTGTGGACGTGTGCTTCCAGGGATCTGGGGTTTAAGCGTGGGAGTGGAGTTGCTGGGTCCTGTCGTGGCTCAGCCTTTCAGAGCGGGAGTTTCTTCTACTGTGACCATGCCATCTTGCTGGCATTTTGACTCTTGATCTCCATCACATTCTTTCAGCTCAAAGATCAGTATCCTTGATAGCAGAACATACGTTTTCTGCTTCTTCTTCCCCCCACAGCTTTGACTCAGGTCAGGCCACTGCCAAAGGGAAACAGAAAAGATGCAAAACCCAGAGATAACACTATTCTGTGGACTCTACAACACCACAGATGCTTTGCCATTCCAAGGATGCTGGAATTCAATAAAATGTGCTTCTTACAGTCAGTACGAGAGGTGCAGGGATGAACCAGGGGCTGTGCCAGGCTCCAGGCTCCCAGTACCTACAGGGGTGCATGGCACATCCACGTCCCACATTATCTCCCCACAGGGTAGGGCAACTGTGTGCCGTCTGGCTGAGGTCCTGCTGGCTCCCTGGTCCGCCCCCCATCTCAAGGCCTGTGCAGGAAGGTGGGCAGCACCTGTGGACTTGGTTCTTCCCACCTGCCACTGCAGCCCCCAAAGTGCAAGCAGATGCAGCCCCCACAGCTCCAACCCTCCAGCAGCTTCCCCAACGTCCCTCACAGTAACAGTGATGCCTACGTCTATGTCCCCTGGTTCTCACCCTGCTCCTGTCAGGAAGGGCACAGTTTGCACCCGCCTCCAGACCCCACCCCCCAAAAGAACAGCCCCCAATGCTCCCCAGCACTGCCCACCCTCGAGACAGTGAGGTCATCTACTTGGTTCAGGCCCACAAGACACAGTGGGGGCACTCAGGGAATTTGTTGAAGAATGAACATATGAATGAATGAATGCTTTCTTGTCTAGACGAGGCACCCCGACCAGTGACAGAGAGACAGGGACAGGGCAGCTATGAACAGATACTGACCTCTGCCCCACAGTCTGTCAGAAGCCTACTTCTGCTGGTGGGCCCTCAGGACACACTCCAGCTTCCCCATGGGCACAGGTCAGGGTTCTGTCCTCCTTTTGACCCGTCGCCAGCCCTGTGCCAGGACCTAGGAGTGGAAGCCAGCAGCTGGTGGCTGTGACCTCAGTGCCTGGGACAAGCCAGCCAATCTCTTAGCTGGCTGAGACACTGGTTAAGAAACTAAGTGCCAGGACAGAGGACACCAGGAGCCACTGTCACTGTGGCACTTACCCCAGAGTGTACCACTCCACATCGATGCTCTAGACAGATGGCAGCACCTGCCTGCAGCCCCCACCCGGTCACCCCACCACCACCAGGGGCCACGTGTGTGGCACTGTCTCAGAATTATGTCACAGCCAGGACAGAAGTCCACCCCTGTCACACTTGCACCCCTGTGCGACCCGCCCCCCCAGGAGACAAAGCAAAATGCCCTGCAGACCCACAAGGGCTTCCTCGACCCCACCCCCGGGCCCAGAGCAGCATCCAAACCATCTCTCTCGTGCCCTCTGGGCGGGAAGGTGTCCTTGCCCAGCTGGGAGGGCCAGGCCAGGAGTGGTTGTAACCTGACCCTCGGAGGATGCTCAGCGGCCACACTCCAAATGCGGCAGAGGTGGGAACCAGATCCCCTGAGCCTCAGTCCAGATCGGCCGCCCAGCCCATGTGATGAGAAGAGGGTGCAAAGCCTGACAGGCTGCCAGCCAGCAGGTCTGCCTTCCCTCCACCACACTCCAGGGAGGGTGCTGCCCGCCCGCCTGGAGGAGCCACCTAGACGACCAAGCTCTGGGACTGTCAGTCAGTGTCCCACTCAGCACAGGACCCTCCAGACCCACATGTCCCCTGTGGCGGCATCCTGGCTGCTGACCACACTGTCAGGGGGACAGGCCCACCCCTCTGGGGCAGCTGCTGGTGCTGGGCCCCCAGCCGGGCCTCTCTTGTCGCGACACTCAAGGCAGCTGCTCCCGAGGCTCCATCCACGCCCAGCTCTCAGCGCTCAGTGTCGCAGGCCACTGTGGAGGGCTTCGTCACTGGAGTTTACCTGCTTGGTGGGGGGTCCCAGGGGACATGCGGGCAAGGCTCCAGGACAGTCTGTAGGAGGAGCTGGTAGGCGTGGGAGCCAGTGCCTCGGTGGCCCTGTCTCCACCGAGCACAGCACCAAGGGGCCTCCTGCTTTCATGTCAAAGAAACAAAAAAAATTGTTGAAAATGAGAAATTACATTCTTCCAAAGAAAAGTGAGAAAGGCTAGGGAAGGATCTCCCCATGGTGAGGTGTGGTGGGGGAGGGGGTGTGCTTGGGTGCTGTGCCGCTGCCCCGACTCTTGCTGTGCCAGAGGGTGCTGGTGGGGTCACACCTGACCTAGGTTCTGTCACAGCAGCCAATCCGCAGAGGATGGACAGGCAACAGGCCACGCAGATGTCCATGAAAGACTGGCATGGCCTGTATGTATTAAAGCTCAGACACTCAGGGCCGGGGTGTGGGAACACCACCCGTGGGGGAGAAGAAGCCTCCTCAGAGAAGCCCCCCAGCCTCCAAGTCTGGGATCTTGGCCAAGACCACCCAAGCACCCTCGTTACTGCCCAGCACCTCCAGTCTTCCCTGCCTGTGTCCTGGAAATGAGGAGCCCTCATGTGTCCTCCCAGGTAACATTCTGTCTTTTGTAGAAATAGTTAAGGAGGTGGAGGTGCCACGGGCTGCCCTGGACACCCCAACCCCCGGGACAGGAGACAGCTGCCACTCACCTGTGGCCGAGGAGGAGGAGGAGGAGGAGGTGGGAATCCCAATCCCGGCACCAGGGCTCCTGCAGGTCACAGAGAGGAGGCGTGAGTATGGTGGGGCTGCCTGGCCTGCCCCATGGGGGGCTTCAACCCCCGTGTATGGGGGCCTTCGACCCCCGTGTGTGGGAGCCTGGGCTTAAAGCTTTCACTTGCTGGGCCTCAGCTGTACCGTCTGTAAATGGGGGACCCCAGAACGCATTTGGCCCTGAGTGTGGGAGCAGAGTTGGGAGGCTGACTGTTTCTTATTAGGGCCATGCCTGGCTTTAGCCAGCGGTCTGGTTCTTCCCTGGGGCTCATGGAGGGCAGCTTGTGGAGGGACTGTGCCAATGACAAGTCCCCTGCCCCCAGAGCCCCTCAGCAGTGTGTCCTCCCTGGAGGTGCACTTTGACCTCCTGGACCTCACCGAGCTGACCGACATGTCCGACCAGGAGCTGGCTGAGGTCTTCGCTGACTCTGACGACGAGAACCTGGCCGAGAACCTGGCCAGTGACTCCCCAGCAGGTGAGGCTGGCACCGGGCCACGAGGGCAGGTCCTGGGGCCCAAGGCTCCAAACAGCTGCTCCCTGCAAACCCGTATTTTTTAAGTAACTTTATCTCCACTGTGCATTTAAATGCGTGTTGGCCACCGCGGCACCACTGAGTCAGCACTGCTGCCCTCCGCACTGTCCTCCTGCCCCCGTCCTCACGGCTCCACGATACTTCTCAAACCCCAGCAGAAGGCTGCAGCCACAGGCCTGTGGAGGCAGGATGCACGACTCTGAGTGTCACTACAAGTCACCCACCCCGGCCCCTGCTCAGCTCAGCCTGACTCGGCTCCCCCTTTTGCTCCTGAGGAAGCATTGTTCTTGACCCAAGACCCCAAAGGCCTCGGAAACTACACGGCAGCCAGTGGGGTGTGTGGGCCCACAGACCCTCCTCCCCCTGCTCAGACCCTGTGCAGGGGGGTCTAGGGTGGGGGTCTTTCAGACCCCACCTGCACCCTGGGGACACGGGGGTGGCCATCTGCTTGGGGTCAGACCTCCCCCCCAGTGGGGCCTCAGCTACGCAACTCAGGCCACACCCAGGCCCACGTGTCCTCAGTGCTGGTGGCCTGGCACTCACATTTTCTAAGCATCCAGGGGACCCAGGGTGTGGCCGGACCTCTTTTGGGGAGGTCTGCACCCAGCCCAGTGGCTGCAGGAGACATCTCAGGCCCTGCTGATCCTACGTGTTCCCACCAGGCCTGCACCCGCTGCCCCGGGCCGGCTGCCTGCGATCCCCACCCTGGGCAAGGACCAGAGCCGAGCAGAACCGCGAGAAGCAGCCCCCCGGCGACCCTGAGCCAGCAGCTGTGGACACATTCCTCACTGCGGAGAGGCCCCACAAGGACTAGGCCTGCCTGCCCCAGAGCCCAGGCGGGGGAAGGCAAGGCCGTGACTCCGTGGACACTCTGCCCATTCCACATGGCTCTGGGTCAGGGCCTCAGGCATCCCACACAAGCACAGCCCAGTGGCCTTATGTCCAGTTCCTTCCTGGTCCCTGGATCAGGGCTGACAATGCCCAGGGATGAGACGGGAGTGGCCTGGGCCTTCTGGGAACTTCTGCCTGCAGGACTGGTGCTCATCTGTCACAAGACTCCCATGTGGACAACGAGTGACGGAATCTGAGCGATGATAGCCGCTCTGCAACCCCCCTGGGGTCCAGCCAAGTAAATGGTGGAAGACTCAGTCCTGAAAATTGCCACCTTGATGTCAATTCTGTCCCCTCCTGCCACCCAGCACTGACCCAAGCCCTGAGACACTGCCTGTCCTGGTCCCTGTGAGACAGGCGGGCCAACCCTCCTTAGCTCGGAGTTCTAACACTGCATGCCACTCTCCAATTGATGGGGTCACCTCCTGCCCATCCCCTCCCACATCACCAGCTGGCATCCTGGCCCAGGGGAGGGGGGGGTTTGGGATGTGGTGGGGGACCTGGGCACAGCCCCAGCCCCCAATTCCAGGGCACCAGGCTCAGCTGCTCTGAACGCTGCTTTTCATGTGCTAAGGGACAGAACAGGCTTCTGGTCTGCCTGCAGACCTGAGACTGGGTTCACAATAAACATGTGAGCCTGCTGTCTGTGCTGACGCAAACCCGCCCTGACCTCTGCCCCCAGCCATGTCGGGGGCGGGAGCGTGTTCTGCTGCAGGAGCTCTGGGCATGCGGGCTCCCTTTGTGCAGCAGCGGCAAGTCCCGGGGAAAGGGGCCCGAGTGATGCGCGCTGGCACTGCCTGCTCCCTCCACGTGTGACTGGGAGTGTTCACCCTGCACAGGCGAGAATGCCACTCACAACCCAGCCCTCTGAAGGCAGCTGGCCCACCCACCAGGCCTTCCTCCCAATGGCCACCCTCGCTGCTGCTGCAGAGCTAATTAGAGGAAGTGGGGTCAAAACATCGCCTGTCCTAGGGCCCAACCAGTCTCCTCCTCTGTAGCAGTCACCAGAGCTTGGGGTACACACCCGGGGTGCTGTTTCCTAAGGGAAGCCACTGGGACTGTGTGGTGATGCACTCTGGATGGCCCATTTGGGTCACATGTCAGGAGCCCTGGGTCTCTAATCATTTGGTGAAGATCCTGTCTCACAGAGGCCCAGGAGACACTCACTGGTGGCCCCTGGGGAGCCTCCTCCCAGCCCAGGGCAAGTTCCTGGGAGCTCCAGGCCCAGGGCAGCAGGGAGGACTTTGCTTCACTCTGCCTGCTCACCAAACTGAGGATTCTCAACCAAACCAGAGCCTCCTTTCTTTGGGGCAATTAAGGCTGCCAGCATGACCTCACACCCACAGCATGTCCCCACCAAGGCTGCCCCCGCAGCCCACTTCATCAGAGGCTCCTGAGGGTCCTGCACTCAGGGCCCAGCCAGGAGGACACACGGCCTGGCTCCACCCTCTAGGAAGAGGGTGCCAGGGTAGGTCAGCCCCTAACTGAAAGGCCTGCCTGCAGCAGTCAGGATGTCCATTTGTGTTCCGGGGACCCTGGAGGCTGTTTCCAAAGCAGAGTGCCAAGCCCAGCTCTCCTGCCTTCGGAGCTCCACGCCCCCCTCCTCCCACCCCTCATGCCAGCTCTTCAACCCTCCAGGGAGGGACATGTCCTCCTCCAGCAACTCCTTGTGGGTGGACCTCTGTGGGAAGGGCCAGCCCCAGCTCCACCACAGCACCTCCCTCCCAGTAGCTGCTTGCCCACTCACCACCCATCACTGCCCGTCAGGCAGCTCGGAAGGACTCCACTTTGCCCCACCCAGGACCCGGCCACACTGACCTCCCCTGCTCCAGGTACAGTGTGAGCAGGTGCAGCATCCACTCATGGGCACAGCCAGTGAGGTGCTGTGCTTCCTCGTCTTGAGCGGGGCAGTGGCCTCACTGTGCAGCTTCCTCACTAGCACCTCGCCTAGCGGGGGGGTGGGGCAGAGTTGAAGGGCACCTCGCCCAGCTTTCACTCATCCCAAACTGTGCAACCTGGACGCTGGGGAGGAACCAAGGTTGCACATCACAGGAGTCGGCTGTGCAGAGTCCCCCACTGGGGTCCCCACCCTCTACCTTGGTGTCAGTGCTCTGAGTGACTTTCCTCCAGGTGCTGGGCCCCCATGGCGATCTGTCCCAAGAACAGTTTCCCGGCCTCCTGGCCCCAGCATGGTGCACACACAGTCCACCTGCTGCTGGTGAGTGTACAGGTGCCACTCTCTGGATCCCCTGCCCCAGGGGATGATGGACAGCTGCAAGGGGTGGAGGCGGCACCCTCCTCATGCCCACGCAGAGCCCGCCCCCTCCAGGGGCTGCCCTGGAGTGTCCCAGACCAAACTCGGCCACTGTGACCATTGGTCTCTCTATGAGTGTGGGAGAAGGGGAGTCCCCTGGGCCCCACCACTGACCAGGGGGGCTCCCTTAGGGTTAACATGGAAACCCCTGCATTCTGCTCATCCTGAAGAAGTTCTAGAACAGCCATGTGGCCAGGTCCAAAGCTCAGGAGAGAGGTGTGTTTAATGCCAAACCTGTAATGTCGGGTGACTGGTGTCCAGACCCCACCGGGAATCAACACGCCCTCTGCCTACCCATCCACCAAGGCATCTTCCAACAGGTTCTAGATCATGGCATCCCTGGAACACATAGTGCCCACGTGACCTCTGGCTGCAGAGAGCACAGCGGAGCACTCTGGCCCAGAGGCAGAGGGTGGAGCAGGGGAGGAGGCCCCATGCCCCAACGCAGACACACTGGGGGTGAGAGACTGGCCTTCAGCAGGAGACCCAAGAGTCCTAGGAACCAGCTCACCACCATGGGTCCAGCCTCCTAGTGGGCTGCTGCCATCTTCTCGCTTGGCTGCAGAACCCACGCCCTCTTTTTTTTTTAAGATTTTATTTATTTATCTTTAAGAGGGGAAGGGAAGGAGAGAGGGAGAGAAATATCAATGTATGGTTGCCTCTCATGTGTCCCCTGCTAGGACATGAACTGCAACCTAGGCATGTGCCCTGACTGGGAATTGAACCACGATCCTCTGGTTCACAGGTCCACGCTCAATCCATTGAGCCACACCAGCCAGGGCCCATGCCCTCTTTTTGAGGCCTAAAACTGAACACTGGGGAGTAAGAGGCAGAAGAGGAAAAAACAGTTGGACACGACACCCAGGGCCCCCTGCCCTCAGCTGTGCTGGGGCGGTCACAGCCTCTGCTGGGCGAGGGCAGACCCCCGGACCGTCTTGCCCCACATGCAGTGTTCCTCCCAGACACCACGCTTCTGCCCCCAGCAACCGGGCTTGCAGCTTAAAAGGTCCCCGAACACCGCTGGGCGGGGGGGGGGGGGGGCGCGTCATCAGGAGGCATCTTCTGACCACAGGTTTTGCTACTGCTTCCTGCGGCCCAACTAGAAGTGATGCCTGAGTCAGGGGCGGGGGGGAGGGGGCATGGACAGGCAGAGGTTCTCGCTGCCCCACAATTCCACTGACAGGTGACTGACAGGACACTGAGGGGAGGCACGCAGGGGTGACTGGCCAGCTCTCCAGAGACGTCAGTCTTGCAGGCAGAATGAGCTGCTGAAAGCACCACCCTGGAGGCACTGAAATAAACACAGGAGGGAGGGCCGGCTCAGAACCCGAGGCCATTTCCCCACAGTGGCGGCTACAGGTGTGCAGGGGCAGGGACGAAGCCTGAGGTGTAAAGCTTGCTGCTTTAATTTAGCTGCTTAAATATCCCATAAAAAGTTACTCAGACAGGTACTTCACCGCAGAAATGCATAAAGAATGTTTATAGCTAATGTTTATAAAAAACTAACTTTTTCTTGACCAAGGCAATCTTGGTCACAGAAACTATTGCAACCTCAAAAACAAACACAATTCTAAGACTAAAATCATGTGACATTTAACCACCAAAGAATACTATGATTTGTCTTTGACCAACCAAAGGAGAGTGTTTTTCTCAGGCGGAGGGAGTGCACACACTTTTCTGGACCCAGTATTTCCTTCTGTCCTCACAGATGGAAAGAGCCAATTTTTACCATAAATGCTAGCAATTAACATCAGTTAAGGACAGAGCTGGAGACAATTTCGGGTTTTCGCTATTATAGGTCAAAAACCGTTACAGTAAAAACAAGCCCAGTAAAAGCCACCACAACAAAAAGTAATCTAAGCACCTTCAACGACTCAGGGTTGACTGTATTTTTAAAAATCCAGCAACACCACAGATATGGATCTCCCCAGTACTTTATTATAATAAAGCCGGAGCTGCAGGGAACAGCACCTGTTATTTGTCCTTTGTGGTGGGGCAGCTCTTCCCCAGAGTAAACTCATCCCCTGGTGATTATTAACTCGCTAATAAGCCAAATTACTCAAATAACCCTCCCAAAGGCCAGAGTGGACTGAAAAGTGCAGTGAGTTCCAGAAAGAGAAAGAAGTTACCACCAGGAAAACCGAACAGGGACATTCAGAAAGGAGCCGCACTCCTGCACCCAGAACTCCTGCGGCCAGATGACAGCTCCCTGTTACAGCGGCGCCCCCACGTGGGACCCTATGAAACAACCGCAAGAAGGAGATCCAAACAAAGGACCACAGAAGGGGGGCAGGTGCTTCTGTCACCTCCTCCGACCCTGACCGCTGTCCCCATCTAGGAGTGCAGGGAGGTGAGCGAGCACCTGGGGAATAAAAGAGGGAGCTGAGAGCATGGCGAGAAGTGAGCCCAGAGACAGCTGGTGGCTCCATTACCTATCAGGTGGCCGGCGGCCCTGGATCTACCAAGTACTGCTCTTCCCTCCAACGCTTGTGAAAACATCCAATCCCGTGACTGTAGCTCAGAGCCCATCCTTTTCTGACTGGGTTAGGGACCCACATGAGGTCAGATGCAGCACGCAGAGTCCCAGGGTCCTTCACCTTGGTTTGGAGGAGCTTTTCTGTCAGTCTCTGCACATGCAAAGCTAGGACTCGAGGCCAGACGGATCGAGGTCTTGTTTCAACAGGCCCAGCCCAGTGTTGCTGCCCTTTCTAGTCACTTCCAGTCAGGTCACAAACAAGGTCCCTGGTCTGTGCCTCAGATTCACACGGGTGCCCCCCACACACACCCCGCTGTCCAGCACCAGCTATTCAACTTCTTGCCGGCGAGCTCTCCTCGTTCCCACCTGCAGTGACATGGCTCTAGCCTCCGAGACTCCCGTTTCTACCACTCTCCTCCTGCCTCCTCTCCTGTCGCGCCCCAGAGAACCACCCGCCCTGCCACACACCTGCTCGCTGTCTGGCAGAGACAGCGCAAGAAGCTTGCTGAATGGAAAGAGGATGTGTCGGAGACCTAACAGGCATGAGCTCCCCACGAGGAGTGCTGACCCCCAGGGCACGTGGTTAACTACAGAGCAGCTGCTGCCTCCCCAGCCTTCCCATGGCCCCCTCAGCCAACACATCAACATGCCCTCAAAGGACAGCAGTGCACTCAGCAGAGCTCTTCCCCATAATGTCCTTGGCTGGGAGATTCTCAAAGGATGAGTGACTCAGTCTGGGAAAACACCCTCCTGCCTTCATAACTGAAAACATGGGGTCCACGGAAGTGCACGACTCATGAGACACCCGTGGCCAATGCTGCACCAGTCAGGTGCTGCCTTTCACCAGGACAGCCCTCTGCCAAGCTGGGATTGCCACGTGGCCACAGGGTGAAGGCCCCGTGTTCAGACACTGCTAGGAACAACTCAAACCTGACACATACCACCTCCAAAATGAACAGACACAAGGGGAAAGTTCACCCCTGAAGACAGGGTGAAAAATAAACGTATGTGATTCTCTTCCTCCTTCACGATCATCTGAGATCAAGATACCTTTCTTGGGTCAAAATCCAAAACCTCCACATTGGCGTATTAGGGAAGGAGAAAATCCCCACATTGTGATCACTGCCCCCTGGGATGTATCGATACAAAACCACCTTAAAACATGAAGTACTATTTCACAGATTCTAACCCAGGAGGTGTGCAACACGGGAGTATTTAAAATGAAGGTGCCGGAGCATGGCAGGCCTGAATGGCACGGTGCCAGCCAACCAGCTCTGGTCTTCCATTCCTTCGTCGGTAAGACACTGCTGCGGCGGCAGGCCGGGTGTGAGACTGAAGGGAGAGTCACGTGAAGCTCAGCACGGAGGCCCTCGAGCAGCACTATCTGCTAGTAACTGCGCTCAACGAACAGTGGCAGAACCAAAAACCGGTAAGGATTCACAAAACTCTTCCCCGTCCACGGGCACATCCGGTGAGGACAAAGCACACGGCTTGTCCGCGGGGCCCACGAGAAAGCGGGCTCACGGTCACCGCGAGATGCGAGGATGACACGCTGCAGGGAGGCGTGGAGTGGGGCTCCAACGCAAACCGCTCCACGCGGGCGCCTTGGGGAGCGGGAGAGGAGGCGGGGCGTCTGTCAGGGCGCCCGAGGGAGCCAGCAGTGAGACCCGCCGAAAACAGGCTGGAGCGGGCTGCGAGAACAGAGGCGCTCGGGGGCGGGGGCCGGGGCGAGCCGCCTCCGCAGCGGGGACAAGGCCGAAGCGGCTCTAGCTGCTCTTCTCCGCTCCCTACCCCGCTTCCCCGCGCCGGCCGGCGCACCCGGATGGCGTCACCGCGGCGTCGCCCGTCCCGCCTCCGGAACCGGCGGGCAGCACTTCCCCGGGGGCTCACCTGCGGAGCGGATCTAAAGGCTCAGACGCGCGACCCGGCCCTCAAGCCGCGTCCCGGACCGCCGCCCTGCCCGTGGCCGCCGCCACTGCGACAGTAGCTGGCGCACAGGTGGAACGCGCGCACGCGCAGTGCAGCGGCAATCTGTCGCCCCAGCAGGCCTGCGGAGGCCGCCCGCGGGAGCAGCAAGGCCTCGGTGCCTGCTCTGGGCCTTCTCTTTAGGAGTCTGCTGTATCGCCTGACTCTCTTTCAAGATGTAAGCAGCGCCGCCTTGCCCTACTCAGTCCGCTGAGCCCAGAAACCAGCGCACGACCCGGGCTAGCTGCAGGAGGAGCGCTTTTAGACTTCTTCTGGGCATCTGCAAGGGCACGCTCTTCCGGGGTCCTTCATGTGCAATGGCTCGCCTAGGCGAACACTACCTTTCTCCGCCCAGGTGGCCGCTGCAGCAGGCACTCGGAGTTATTCAGTGGGCTCACTGCCGCCAGGATAACCCTCAGAACAAAATAATTGGTTCCGTGTGTGCCCTGCAGCGATTTTCCCCTTCACGAGTTTCTGTTTGTTCTCTGGATCACAGGAACCCTAGTGCCGATGGGCTTGCAGGTGTGCTGACCAGGGCTTTGGACACTGATGGTCCCCAGAGACCCATGCTGCCCACCTTAGGGTCGAAGATGGGTCCTGTTGGGCAAACCTGTGGCACCCCTTCCACGTCTCAGGGAAAGCCCGCCTGTGCTAGTGCGCAGCCCGTTCTCTTTCCCAAGTCCTGCGAGCGAGCAGAGCAACCACAGGCCACCTTGCCCCCGAGGCTGGGGTGATTTTAACATTTTGGAAGCAAAGATGCCCGTGAAAAGGCCCCTGAATGCAACAGCCATCCCGAGGGCCAAAGGGGAACGGAAAACAATTACCCTCAACATAAAATTGGAAGTGTTAAGACGATTCGAAGTAGGTGAAAAGCTCAGCCAGATCGCAAAGGCTTTAGACCTTGCTGTCTCCACGGTGGCGACAATCCGAGATAACAAAGAAAAAATCACAAAGTGAGTTCAAAAATAGCTACTCCCTCCAGAGCCTCTCGGTTGACTCACCATCGAAGCGCGGTCATGGAGACCATGGAGCGACTGCTGAGTGTGTGACTGGAAGACCAGAGCCAGCGGAACATGCCCTTGAGTGTCGCCATGATTCAAGAGAAGGCCAAAAGTTTGTTTGATGACTTACAGCGTGAACAAGGTGAAAGCTCTCAAAAAGAAAATTTTCGTGCAAGTAAAGGGTGGTTTGTGAGATTCAAGGAGCGCCATTGTTTGCCCCACTTCAGGATGAACAGTGCAGCTCCCAGCAGCAAGGACGCCTACCGGCAAATGCTGAAAAGCATCGTCCAGGAAGGTGAGTACACCCCCCAGCAAGTTTTCAATGTCGATGAGACAGGGCTTTATTGGAAGAGAATGCCTGAAGGAACGTTTATTGCCATGGAAGAAAAAAGCTGAGCCAGGATTTAAATCTTCCAGAGATCGCTTGATGCTGCTTGTTGGTGGCAGTGCAGCTGGGGACTTCAAGTCGAAGCCCTTATTGGTGTACCGCTCAGAAAACCCCAAGGCTCTAGAGGGCTACTCCAAACCCGATTTACCTGTGACCTGGCACTCAAACAAAAAGGCCTGGGTCATGAGGAGCATTTTTCATGAATGGTTCACATACTTTTTTTGCCCTGCTGTTGAAAAATACTGTGCCCAAAATAACCTACCCAACAAAGCATTGCTCATCCTAGACAACGCAGTGTGCCACCCCGTCAATTTGAGTGATCTGGCTGATAACGTAAGAGTGGAATATCTTTATGACAGTATAGCTGACCTGATGCAGCCCATGGGTCAAGGTGTAGCCTCTACCTTCAAAGCTCATTACCTGAAAAGGACTTTTGAGCACATCCTAGAAGCAACAGATGGTGAGGATACAGCGATGATCAGGGAGTTTGGAGAAACTACAACATCATGGATGCTGTGGACAACATCACAGTAGCTTGGGAGGCGCTCAGACCAGCGACAATGAACAACGTGTGGGAGAAACTCTGGCCCCAGTGTGTTCAGTCCCAGGATGTTGCCCCATTCGATGGAGTCACACAGCTTCAACAAAACATTCTGTCCCTCGCCAAGACCGAGGCCTTTGAAATGGTTGTGGAAGCTGACGTGAGCTGGCAGCTCGAGTCTCACGAGGACGTGCTGTCCAATGAGGAGCCGATGCAGCTGGAACAGGGGCTGGCAAGAGAGGAAGAGAGTGAAGACGCCCAGCCTGCCCTCCATCAGCTGACTGCAGGAGAGCTCTTGGCAGCCTTCTCCATTTCGAGGCTGGTTTATAGGTCCCCACCAGCAGCTGCCCCAGTGATAAGTGGAAGCTGACAGTTTCCAGAACAATCAATGATGCAATAAACTGCTACTGGGAATTGTGCGATGAGAAGAAGCGGCGCTTGAAGCAACTGCCCTAGGTCGTCTTCCAGTGCGTGTGACCAAAACCTCATCCAAGTAAAGCCAGAGGCAGCAAGATGACCTCCACAGATGAGCCCAGCCAAGCCTGTCCGCTTCCAGACATTTAACATCCTGGAAGCCCTACTGCTGGTATTTTAATTTTGACACTTGAGAGTATCAAATTTGGTTATTAAAATTTTATTTAAATATGTGCTTTAAGAAGATTGTATGCTAGGATACTCAAAAACATTTCTTTAAAAATAAAAAAAACTTTAATGTTTGGAAGGGAGACTAGCCCTTCTAGACATTAAAACACACTGTGACTGTGATTAAAGCAGTTTAGTTGTCAGAACTGGGGAATAAATTAGAAAGTCCAGAAATAAATGCAGGTAGGCTTTTTTGAAAACAGTACAGGACAACTTGTTAACCATTTGGAAAAATTTGAAATCAGATACACACCTTACAGCATCCACAAGAATAATCAAACAGATCGGGGTTCTAAATATAAAAATTGAACCTTCCAAATCAGTTTGAAAGGGTTCAAATCAATTTGTAGGAACAGTACTACAAATCACAAGAATGAATGTGCCTTTGACCTGGGTGTGGGGGAAGGTTTTCTATGACTCAGAATCCAGATGAAATTAATTTTTTAAAATATTTTATTTATTTATCTTTTTAGAGGGGAAGGGAAGGAGAGAGGAAAGAAACATCAATGTATGGTTGCTTCTTGTGCATCCCCTGCAGGGAACTGGCCCCTGAAGGAAACTGGCCTGCAACCCAAGCATGTGCCCTGACTGGGAATCGAACCACGATCGTCTGTTTCGCAGGCCCACGCTCAATCCACTGAGCTACACCAGCCAGGGCTGAAATTAATTTTAAAAAAAAGATGAATCTAGCCCTGGCTGGCGTAGCTCAGTGGATTGAGCACGGGCCTGTGAAGCAAAGGGTCACCGGTTCAATTCCCAGTCAGGGTACATGCCTGGGTTGCAGGCCAGGTCCCCAGTGGGGGACACATGAGAGGCAACCACACATTGATGTTTCCCTTTCTTTCTCCTTCCCCTCTCTCTAAAAATAAGTAAAAAAAATTTTAAAAGATGAGTCTATTTGATTCTACAAAAATCTAAACAATATGAAACCTTTCCACAGGAGGAAAACTTCAGACAAGGTCAAGGACAACTGACAGAATGGAATCAAATATTTCCAACATGTCTCATATGTGACAGGTAATATTCCTGATGTGTAAAGAACTCTAAATACTAAGAAAGAAAAAAAGACCCAAAACCCAACAGAAAAGTAAACAGAACATATACTTCATAAATAAATAAATTAGATCTTGAAAGAAAAAGAGCTTTGACCTCACTCAGAGAAATACAAATTAAAGCTACACAGATACCATTCTCACTAATGAGACTGGTGAACTAATTACAGTACAATGCACAGTCTGTGGGTGAGGCTGTGGGATAACAGGCACATTGACCCATTGCTGGTGGGAATGCAAACTGGGGCAGCCCTTACAGAGGGGCACGAGACGCTCATTAAAAATAGGGGTGTTTAGATTTAGGAATATCACTTTTAGGACTGCACTCTAGAGAAAAGAAAATACAAGTGCCCAGATTATTTGCTGTGACAACTCGGACACACCCTGAGTACTCCCGAATAGGAGAGCAGTGACTGCGATGGCGGTGACAGAACACAGCTGTGTGGGAACACAGGCGGAGGCGGTGTTGGCAACAGCAGAATGAGGAGAAGCTCTGAACCAATGTAGACTGGTTTCCAGGATATACTATTAATTGAAAAAAAAAGCAACGTAATACAATATAGGGTGTTACCCTTTGTGAAAGAAGAAACGGAAATAAGAAAATGTTCATGCATCTTACTCATTTGTGCAAAAAGAAACATGGGAGGAGAAACCAGAGACTCAGAACCGTTACCTGTGGGAAGGGGATGAAAACCGTCCCAGGGCTGAGGCAGGAGGATGACACCTCAGTTTGCCTTCTATGAAGTTCTGACTTTGGGGTCCATGTTAGCATCACAAAATAAACAATGATAGGGAAATGAAATGAAACATGAACAACCATATTTCACATTAATCGCACACCTACAGTGAAGGGGCGGAGATATACCCAAGTGAATTTTGAGCGATGTTTGAGCCATAGTTAGATTATATGCCGTCAGGGTATAGACAAAAAGGAACTCTGAACAATTATTAAGCTCTAGATAGTAAACTTTTTCACAGAAGCACAGGCTAGTAATCCTGAAAGTACTTTCTGCATATTCTAGGGCTGAGCAAATAAATACATTAAGGCCAATGGGGCCAGGCTTCGCACTTTGGAGGAATTACAAATCTAGAAGTGGTGGTGTGGGGGTGAACGTTGTGGTGCTTGGAAATGGGACTGCCTGTGAATTCGTGGGTTTTAGTGTTTATCATCAAATAGAGAAATAGATAGGGAGGACTGTTTCCCAGCCCTGTCTGTTAAAAGAACCAAGAAGCAGTGACAGTCCAGTGGCCATGAGCACACCCAGTGACCACCGCTTGTTTACTAAACACCATTTTCCACTGAAAGGTACTAGGGCTCCTTGGAGAAATGGCTGGTTTCAGGGCTGGGACTGGGAAAGGACAGGATACACCCAAAACGTCTTGCTATGCTAGAAAGTAAATGAGAACCTGAAGAATGACAGGAACAGGTTGAAGGTCATAGAAGCAGATGGGGCAAAGTCAGCACCTTCAGGAGCAAGCCAGGTGCCACACCAAGGACAGCAGCATTCCCTCCAGAACTCCCACCGAAAGTGCAGACCCAGAGCCAACCAGAAAACCCACCCTGAAGGACAGTCCTCAAAGTGGCCTGTGCTCTTCTAAATAGTGGGTGCCACGCACCCGTCCAGATGTAAGGAGGCGAGACACCTGACAGCTGTGGGGCAAAACCCAAATGAGGCTTGTAAGTTTTCTTGTGCTGGGTCAGTGTTAGCTTCCAGCTGTCTTTTGATAATTGCCCTGGGGCCGTGTAACATAACGCCCTTGTTTGGGAAGAACACACACAAGTATCGAGAGGCAAAGTGACATCATCTCTGCAAGCCACTGTGAGACGATTCAGAGAAAAAGACACCTGTGGAGGAAGAATAAAGCAGATAGGGGCAAACTATTAATATTTAGGGCATCCAGGAAACAGGTACATTGGAATGTTTTTGCAATGTTTCTGTAAGTCTAAGTGTGTCAAAATAAAAATGTTAAAGTCCTATTTCATAACCTGAAAGGGGAAGGAGGGTAAAGATCACATCCTCTCCTGATATCCAAAGTAGAGCTTCAATTATTTATAGCTGAGGCTCAGCCGCAAGCTTTGGGGCAGGGTTGCTGACAGCCTATCTGACGGCCACTGCGTGCAGACCAGGCAGTCACCTAGCCGACACTCCCAAGGTTTTCTGTGTCATGGCCCCTTTGGGATCCTCGTCGAATCCACGGATCATGTCTCTGTAGAAAGATGTGTATGTACAGAGGTTTGGATGTAATCAGTGTTGGGGATTTGGGGTTTCCTGATGCTCAAGGGTAACCGGCATGGCCTGAGGCTCAGTGTCGGCCCTTGCGGTGCTCTGGCAAACCACAGCAGGTGCCCGGCCTGTGGCTTCCTCACGGCCACACTGGCCAATGCGGCAGTTCTGCCACAAGGACTCTGGGCGTGAGACACTGCTTCCGCTTCCTGAGCGTTCTCTGTGTGCCCGGCTCAGGGCTCCCGGCCTCCCAGAACCCAAACAACCCGTGAGATGTCGTCTGCACCTTCACCCACCTCACAGAAGAGACATTTGCACGCCTCAGGCGTGTGCCTGACACCCCTGCCTCATCCCCCATTTCACCACACACAGCAGAGTCTGGAGTACACAGATTTAATGAGACAGTGGCTGCGACCTCATCCCAGCTGGGTGCCCTTTGCTGTTCCTCTGGGCGGTGCCAACCAGTTTCTCAGTGGGTTTAGTAACGTTGCCATGGACTCATACCACCTGTGATTCTGTTTGGAAACTGTCATCCAGAAGGTGTAGGTGGGGAAGAGGTGCTGAGGCAGGAGGTAATTGAGGGAACTTTAGAAGTGGGGAGGGGGAGAGCCAGCTCGGTGGGACAAATGCCAGCATGCTAACATTTTCTCTGGACTGTGACTGTACCATGGGAAACTCAGGGATGGCTAATTTCCCCAAGACAAAAATGTGTGGCCATGAAAACGTGCAGATCAGAGGCACCTGGCCTTACCCTCTCTGCAACCCCAGAGGAGAGGTGGGCTGCGAACCTGTCAACTCTACTCCTCACTGTCACACTGAGGCAGGTCAGAGCAGACAGTAAGAGGGTCACCTAAAGCCACCACACGACACTGTCTTCGGTGCCCCTTGCATCAGCCAGCAAGCTGAGCTGCCTCTTCTGCTGGCTACCACCTCTTCCTGTGGGTTTCCCAAAGGTGTGGGGCACCTCCGTGGCTGTGTCCCCTGCCCCTCCTGCGTGAGGCAGCTGAGCACAGGAAGCCAGGGAAGCGTCTTCCCTCAGGCCTTCCCCTCAGCGGCAGGGTCTCGGACACACCAGCCTGCAGATGTCGAGTTGGTGTGGCTCCCCCACTGGAGAGCAGCGGGTCAGGTGCTGGGACCAGCACACCTTACTTGCGCCTGTCTTCCTTCAGGGGCTCTAGGCTTCCTGCCTGGAGCTCCCTGCAGCAAGTATTCCCAGCACCTGACCTCAGGACCCCCAGAAAAGGCCCCTGGCTGGTGGTCTCCAGCCTGTCCAGGTTCTTCCACAGGCACTGGAGTGGGGCAAATCTGGTCCCCAGACATGCCACCAAGCCTGCTGTAACCAGTCCTCTTGCTTAACCTGGAGTCTCCCCCTCTCCACACCTAGAGGCAGGACTCCCAGCCGCCCGCTCAGAGCAGCAGGGTGAGCTGGACGAGGCCAAGTCAGGAGCTGTAGACCCTCGACCAGAAGAGAGCCCCATGGCCCCCTTCCCTCTATGTGGTACAGAAAGGTCCTGGACTGGCCCTGTCCCTCAATTCCCAGTCTCCAGGCAACATCTCACCTACTGGAGAGTACCGTGGAGACAGGGTCCTTGGGGGACAGCTGTGAGGAGCCCCAGCCAGGAACAGCCAGAAGATCCCAAAGGGACAAGGGGCTGGGGGGATGGGAGCCTCCAGGTAGATCCCAAACCATCCACTGCTCATGAACCTGAGGCCCAGGCTGGGTGTGTGCAGCCACCATCCTCAGGTCTTGTCAACCAATCCCCTGAGGCCAGCCGGGGTTGGCAAGGTGGCTGCTACCCTGCTGCCTAAGCTTCAAGGGCATGGGGTCCTCTTCACCACAGGCAAGAAGAGAAACTGTCCACTCCCCTGCCTGTGGGGCCCTGCAGGGGTGGGGGCACACTCCAGCCCTCTCCGCAGCAACACACCCAGGAGACAGCCAGGCACAGTCCCAAGTCCCAGCAAGTTCCCAGGCATGATGGTCCCTGTGGTGCTTATGCCCCTCAGGCCCAGCATGGGGGAGAGGTCCAGGGGCTGCACTCCAGGGGTCTCCAGAGCACAGGAAACACCTTGGCATTGGCAATGACCAGGAAGGTGGGCTCCAGACAGGCCCAGGAGGGTGCCCAATGGCTCTAGGCATCCACGTCTGGACCGGGCTCCTGGAAGAGAGACTGCTTCCTCAGGGTGAGCCGGGCACACTTGGGGCAGGTGGTGGAGTTGTCGTAGTAGCAGTCCCTGGGGGGTGCGGACAGGGAGGTGGGGTCAGACCCCAGGGATGGGGCAGGGCTCGCACACGGCGCAGCAGTGGATAACATCTGTCACACAGCATGCAAACGGCTAGCTCCAGGAAGTTCACAGTTTCAACACTAGTCCCTTCTGCAACAGCAGTCCCAGCTCTGTGCAGCTATGACGTCAGCTGCTGCTGTGACCAACAGCAAGCAGCCGGCAAAACCAGTATGGCAGAAATGGGGTTGCTATCCCATCTGAGGCCACTGTGAGGCGCTGTGCAGGGCCCAGCAGGTGGACGCATGTTATTAGTAATCATGCATATTAAAAGGCTGAAATATTTTTCTTCCAATTTATATGTATTATTTTTCCAAACATTCAGGCAGTCTTCATAAAAGTTTAAGTTATTCAATGTTCATAAACAAAATGTTAGGGGTTTTTTTAGCCTGGAGAAGTCTGAAAAAAATCACTTGGACACTGTTAGTGCCAGTAACTAGAAGGTTTAGGGAACTCTGGCCTGTGCCAGCCCTGAGGGGCCAACCCCAGACCTGGGGACGAGGGAAGCAGGTGGGACGCAGGGCTCACACCATGGCCTCCCCAGCCTCACAGGTGAGACATGGAGTTCAGTCACATCAGGCCTCACTTCATATCTCAGGGTCAATGTGAAGGGCTTTGAACACGAGGCAGCGAAGACCAAGCCCTCAAGGTCTCCCTTCCTGTCCCTGACCTTGTGGCCTCAGGGTGGGGTCGGGGCCACACCCACCTGTGGAAGACAGCGGAGCAGTCTCGGCACACGGATGTGTGGCTGTCGAAGGGGAACAGCACGTCGCCCTCTCTGCAGAGCTCACACACGAAGCCCTTGGCTTGGCACCGCTGGGGGTGGGGGTGCGGGTGGAGGCCGTCAGCACTGCTTCCCAGAGCACGTGGCCCCAACACTTCGCCCACCCCACCCCAGGAGCTGGGCGAGGAGAGACACCAGGTTCACGAGGGGCACCCACCTCGCAGTCCAGCTTAATGTGCTTGGCGAAGAGCGTGTGGGTCTCAGTGAGCGAGCAGCCCAGGCGGCCCGTGTGAGCATCCAGCAGGTCCTGAACCGAGTACATCTCGTCGTTCTCCACGAAGTGCTGCCGATCCTGGAGCTGTGGGTCCAGCAGCGGTAACTCCAAGCCCAGGGAGGGCCCTTTCCGTGGCCCCCCTATCCCTGCCTACCCACCATCCAGGCCCCGGGTGCTTGTGGAGCAAATAGGCTCAGCCCCTCCAGCCACACAGGCCCCAGGTACAACCCACCTCTGCCTGGCACATGGCTCTTCCTCCCAGACCTGCCCCCAACATTCCCATCCCCTTCTCTGCCTCATTCCGTCCACAGAGCTCACCCACCTGTGAACAGCTGGTCTTTCTTGCCTTCCCCACCCGAAGGGCAGCCCTGAGATGAGGGCAAGGGCCTTGTTTGGTTTGCTGCCTCCCAGAGGCCACACAGTATGTTTACTGCCCCAGCGGGCACTCAGCAAGCACAGGCTGCAGGAATACATAGGGTAAGCCTGTGCCTGGTCCTTGCCATGCAGAGTCTCAGAGAGGCTGCAGGGATGATGCCCGCCTCTCTCGGTGCCCTCTCAGGAGGTAACCAGAGAACACTTTTTAGGCAGAAGGCCTGTTTGTGAACATAGACCTGGAGATGCCTGGGACGATGCAGAAGACTCCCAGCTAAAGGCACAGTGTGACGTGCCCTAGGCTGTCTGGCCGCGTCCCGCTGCCCCTGCCCTGACCCTGCGTGGGCAGGCTGACCTGCAGGAGCAGACGCGCTTCCATGGCCTCCTTGCAGGTGATGAAGTACGGCTTCATGAGCAAGATGTCCTGGCGCAGCTTCTGCAGACAAGACAGGCAGGTAGGCCTGCTGGGCCCGGGCAGGGCTGCCCCGTGGCACTTCAGTGTGGCCTCTGGAGAGGGTCAGCTCCTCTTACACTCTGAGTCAGAACCTTCACACCAGCAGGAAGGGCCCATGTCTGAGGGTTCCAGCCAATCTCAAGTTCAAAACACAGCTTCCAGGCCAGGCAGAACCCTGAGGCTCTACCGCCCCATGTCTGAGAATGACACAGAGCCCTAGGGACCTTGGCAAACACACAGGCTCTGCCTTGTAGCCTGCCCTTCAAATAGAATTCAATTCCTCCTGACCACCTCATGGGAAACTGCTCACCACCGCCACCCCCCCAGCCACGCGTGGGCTGGCTGGGCTGACTGAGGTGCAGTGCGTGCAGAATACACCCAGGAATTCAAAGGCAGAGTATGAAAATGTCTCAATGATGTCTACAGATTACGTTGAAATAATCTCCTGGGTATATTGGGTTAAATAAGATATATTATTCAAAATAACTTTACCTGCTTCTTTTAAGTTTTTTAATGTAGCTACTAGAATTTTTCAGATTTCCTCTGACCCAGCATCATATTGAGGCCGGACGTTGCTCTGGCGCTTTCAGTCCATAGGTCAGCGAGGGGCCGTAATCTGAGCAGGTGGGTCTCCCCTCAGTTCCCACGACGCACGCCCCGCTCGCCCCTCCCTTCGCGAGGAGCAAGGTCCTTGCACCCACGCACCCAGTCCGCGCCTCACCCGAATCTCCACCAGCTCCTCCACGTAGTTGAACAGCAGAGGGTTGATCTCTCGGAGCCTGAGCACCGGCCGTGACATCATCAGCGCCAGGTAGCGCATGCTACAGCGGGACACCTGGGAGCGGGGGAAGGAGCATTCCCTCCAGCTCTACACCACCCCTTCCCTGCTCCTGGCCACGCCCCCAAACCCTCTCCTCCGCATGGCCACGCCTCCAGCCCACATTCCCGGCCCTGACCTCACCTTGCGTGGTTCGAAGTCCCAATTGTGCACCACGCGCGCAGGGATGATGGCCAGGTCGTTCCAGTGGCAGTGGCTGCAGTAGTATTGGCCCGTGTAGTCACACTGCCGGGCCTCGCTGGGCACGCCTCCTGCGGACCCGGCAGGTCGTTACAAAGTCAGGGCCACTCTGAGGGTCCCAGCCACACATGCAGGCGTCTTCTGCGCCCCATGGTGCTGTCCCGTCGCCCAGCTGGGCCCACGGCACACTAGAGAAAGAGCCCATGGGGTCCACCCTGCAAACCTGACCGGGTCAGGGCGCCTCACTGCCTGGTTTTCTCACCAGTAAGATGGAACAATTCCAGGACTGCCGAGGGGACCCCATTAATTCACATCCTAAATCTCTAGGGCCTGACGCACAGCAGTGCTTGACTACCTTGGGTTTCTCCGAGTCCCTGTCTGGGTGCACTGTCGGTACCAACAGGGAGGCACAAAGGTGCCCCTCTGGGACCTGGGCCAGACCCCAGGCTGCTGGCTAAAAAGCCTCTCATCACTCCCCCAGGAAAAGGAGACGTGTCTGCAGGAGCCACGCTGGTCTTGGCTGCCTGACTTACCCAGTGTCCTCACGCCGCCCTCAGCCCGCACTCACGCAGAGAGATGGGCGCGCGGCACTCGGCGCAGCGGTAATCCTGGCTGTCCAGCCCGGCCTCCGGGCAGATGTTCAGCTCGTACTCGGCTTGGTGGCTGACCTTGGAGCGGACGCAGGGCTTGGAGATGAGGTTCAAGCACTTGCTGTGGCAGCGGTAGTAACATCCTGGGGCGGTGTGGGGCGCCGACAGTGCGACTCTTAGAAGCGGGGGCGGTAGCCCAGGCTGACTTTCAGCTGCCAGGACCCCCAGAGGGGCTCCTCCAATTTCCAGACCAAAGGTCGCTTGGTCCCTATCATGAGCCTTGCCCCGAAGTCATGAGCAGACTCGGCCCTGGAACTCCAGATTCAAAACCCCAGGGGCCCACCTGACATCCCCACCTGGACGCATAAAGGCTGTCCAACCCATGGGGTCAGAGTGGAGCTTCAGCTCTTCCCTCCCGTGCCCGGCCCAGACAGGGTTCCCATCTCGGAGCTCAGCCAGCCATCGTTCCACCTCCTGAGGCGGAAAACCCTGAAGGCATCCCCACTCCTTGCCTTGTTCTTGCAGAAGTCCTTCTGCTTGTTCTTCCGCAAGAGGGCACAGGTCACTCCCAAGGCCCACCCTGGTCAGAGTGCCTGCCCCTCTCCCACCACCCTCCTGGAGCCCCTCCTTCCTTCCATGCTCAACTCAGCAGACAGACTGACCCTGTTCCAACCCGAGTGTGTGCAGCGCCTGCCAAGGCCGCCAGCTCACTCCTAGAAAGGCCCCAGCAACCTCTGAGCCCACATCGGCCACACTGCCTCTCAGACACAATGGTCCAGCCACCTGCTCTCTGCTCCTCATCGAGGACACCACTCACGGCGACCACAGGGCCTTTGTCACCTCCTCACAGGAACCTTCTTCCCCAGACTCACACCTGGCTTGCTCCCTGACCTCCAAGTTTTTCCCTAAATGTCACTCGATGCCTTTTCATTCCCCTAAAGTCACACCCACCCGACTGCCTGACAGGTGCAGTTCCCTCCCCCATTTTTCATCACTGTGCTATGTCATCTAACACACCACGTCCTTCACTGGTTATTTCTCATCCCGTGGAGGAAGCATTCTCTCTGCACTGCCTCCTGTGGCTACTGAGCACCTGTAACATGGATACTGCAACTTAGAAACTAAATATTTATTTTAACTTATTTAATTTAAGAAGGCGCAAGTTGGGTCTTTCACCCCTTGCACACACCCAGGGCTCAGTGAATGCCCCACAGTCAGTAATGCCCCTAACCCACAGCCCAGACACGCAGCAGACCCATGAGGACCCTGCCCTGTGCCGGGCACCCGCCTGCCCACCCACAGGGGCCGGTCTGGGTCTGGGCCCACCTGTACAGGTGTACCAGGTCTGAATGAGCCCCCAGATGATGGCGTTGCATTTGTCACATGTCTGCTTCACGCTCTTGCTCTTCTCCTTGTAGAAGCGATGCTCCAGGAGGACTCGGATATTGGGTTCGTCGTCATTGGGGTCCTGAAGAGGGCCCAGGGGCCACTGAAGCTCCTCTCCCCTCATACAAGCCCCTCGACTTACTTCTCCCAGGCCTCATTTGTGACAGATGGGGAGTCTCTTCCAATGTCAAGAGCCTTTGCTCTTTAGCAATGGAACACCCAGTGGTCAGCCAGGCCTGGATCACCTGTCCGGTGCCCCTTGCACCTAGGTGCTGCAGCCAAGGGCTTGTGAGCCGGGGGACATGATCTTTGTCCCTTGTTTTCTGCTGGCTGAGTGCAAACGTAGGTGGGGACTCGGGCCACCTTGGAACCCCCCCCACCAGGAACTGTCAGAGCCAGTCAGAAAAGGAGGCCCCGGGGTCCCCATCACTATGTGGGCCCCGGACCACCCATGGCATTTCTAAGTGAGTGACACAGCTCATTCCTTTAAACCACAGTATCTTGGAGCCTTGGTGGCCACGGCCTTGCCTACATCCTGGCGAGTCTAAACTCCCAGGGACTCGGGGGCCAGCACAGGGGCATGGTGGTGGCTGAGACAGATGCGCAGACTCCGGGACATTACAGACACATGTGGCTTTGGCTGCTGGGACCCACGACCCCCGCTGTGTCCCCCTCAGGAGCTCCCACCCCCCAATCAGAGTCACGTGGTTCAAGGTACGAATTACCTCACTCACTTGCTACAGCGGGTGGACACCTGACCCAGGACCGGCCAAGTAAGGTCAGGCTGATAGAGAAGCCCAGCTCGCTCCCTGCCTTTCTGGGCAGCCCCTGCCTCAGCCCCTGGGAGGGAGCCAGGGGCCACCGCAGGCCTCCAGGCTTCCACACTCTGGCTCGGCTCTGGCTGCCTCCCTGGTGGGCTGAGTCTGCACTCACCTTCAGCTCCTGGAGCTTCAGCCGAAGGTGGATGAGCCTCACGACGGCGTCCTTCTGCCTCTCCGAGTGCTCGGGCAGCTCCAGGATCAGCTGCTTGCACTCCTCGATGGCCTGCTGCAGCTGCTGGACGTCGGAGGCCAGGAACAGGCCCTGGGGGGCGGGGCACAGGAGTCAGATGCCCACCCCATGCCCCTTGGGACCAGGCCATGCCCGTCCTAGTGGACTGCTAGGCCCAGAGCAGACCTCCGGCCTCCCCTTGCCCAGAAGGGGTCAAGAACTTACTCAAGGCCCGGGGAAGTTAGCAGCCCAGGTAGGAAGCACCCACACCACCCGCCCCCAAGCTGGACCATCTACCCACAGGTCTCCGAAGACCTGATTCAGGGTATTTTTCAAAGCACAACTTCCTTCTTTTAGCAATCCAGTTGCTTTCCTGGCCACGCTACTTTGCTACAGCTGGGGAAGTGACACTTGCTTATCATCAAGGAGAGGAAGTGGCCTCCAGCTTCATCGCCCAGAGACACCCAGGCACCCACACAGCCCCGGCCCCAGCACCTCCCAGTGACCCAGCAAAGCCTGCAGCAGACCCAGGACAGTGCGGCCACTGGGGAAGGGAGCCGGCTCAGGGTGTGAGCGCTGAGGCTGCCCAGGAGCCGGGCAGAGGAGAGGCAAAGCCCCGCCTTTGTGGGGCTCGCAGGGGGGCCTGGAAAATGTCATCGTGAAGATACAAGGCACGTGAATGAAACATGGGTCGGCACCGGCAAAGCTTAAAGCTACATAGCACATGGAAACTTCCTTAGAACCTGGGGCTTTGAGGTGAATCTTTTTTGATTGGTGTTACATTTGAATGTTACTATAATGCTTCTCTCAAAAGTTGGAGACCATTTGTATAAAACTAAAATACTGTCAAACTTTTTGTTTAAAAATCATTAGAGCCCTTTTATTTTTTTTTTAATTTTAAATGAAGTTTTCACGCAACAAAATGTAGAACAGACCAAACAGTGGCCCTGCCTTGCTGAGTGTGGGTAGATGGTGGGCAGTAGGCCTCCCTCTCTCCCTCCCTAACCCTCACCCAGCAGTGTGTCCACAGCACCCCAGATGAGGTCTTTTTGCTTCACAGGAACATGGAGCGCGGGGGCAGGAACGGCCCTACCTGGGAAGAGCAGACCCAACTCCCACACCCAGGCCCAGCCAGCCCCACTGGCCCTCAGACTGGCTTGGCAAGGGGTGTCTGGTGTCCGGTGGGCCTCACATTGAGGAGCCCTGGCCAAGATGGACATAGCCCCTCTGCCCGAGGGTGGGGTGACTAGGGAACGTCTGGCTCCTACACCTTGGGGGCCCTGAACCTTACCACAGGGCGGGAGAAGTGGTCTTCAGCCAGACCAAGGTCCATCACACGCTCAGTACACCGGAACTCCAGCTCCCCAGGGGGCGGTTCAGGCAGGCTCTCTGGAGCGAGTGCGGTGCAGGTGTGAAGGGCAACAGAGAGAAAAAAGTCAGTCCACCTTTTCCCCAGGGACAGGCCAGGCGGCTGGGGGGGGTCAGAAGGGCCCCTGGGGATTCGGGGAGCCCACAGCGGGTGCTGAGGGGAGCCTGGCCCTGCCTGCGCATTTGCCATTGTAAGGGAATGTGCAGGGAGAGGAAGCGGCCAGCATGGTACCCGGCTCTGGGGCAAAGCCAGCACCCCCCACCACAGAAACTGGGAAGGGGGTTGGGTGCCAGTATGAGGGGTCACGCTGCCCACACGGCCCCCGGCCCCAGCACCTCCCAGTGACCCAGCAAAGCCTGCAGCAGACTGAGGACAGTGCAGCCACTGGGGAAGGGAGACGGCTCAGCACCCACCTTCAGAAGCAATGTCTGGGGCCTCCTCAGTGGCCCGCTGCTCATGCTGCCTTGGCCCAAGCTGCTTGTTGAAGGGGTTGAGGTGGGCCTGCCGGAACCGGGCCAGCTTCTCATCATATTCCATAGCATCCCACCTGCAGGCCAGACGAGGCAGGGGCAGCCGTGAGTGGCCAGCTCCCAGCTCACTGTGTCCTGTTCCCGCTGTTTCAGGGGCTCTCAGGGGGCATGCCTGGCCTCCTCAGGGGCGTCTGAGCGGAGGCCCCCACACCACGGCCTCTATCCTCAGCCTCTCCCCAAAGCAGGCAGCCACTCACCCAGGCCCTCTGGGTGGCGTCCTCTGGGGAAGACTGATGACATCTAACACATGTACAGATGAGACGGGAAGGGGCAGGAGGAGGACCTGAGCTTCGGAGGGGGCCGCCGGCAGACACTTTCCCCGCACAGTCCTGGGTTCCTACGTGGCTCTGGTCCAGCCCTGCCCTCGCTGTCCACCCCTCACTGTCCACCCGACACCGTCTGCTGAGAAGGCTCGGCTGCCCCCTCGACACACAGCTACCAGAACTCAGTTCCTCAGTCCTGGCCCCCACACCACAATACTCCTTTCCGGTCAGAGCACCCCAGACTCACAGCCCTGAGCCCGACAACAGTCTGTGATGATCACCAGAGAGGACAGTGCTGGGCACTCCAGAGCCGATGCAGGACCCAGGCCCTTCCCAGGGCCTCATGGACTCCCCGTGCCGACCAGCAGCTCACTGGCCTGGTTCCCATGGACTGGACCTGTAGCCTGAGTCAGGGCGTGGCCTCCCACCCCTGGGCCCCAGGCAGGAAGTGCCCACCTCACTGCCCAGCATGGCCCCCTCCCCAGAGCCCAGCAAACTGGAACACGCAGGGCTGCTGACGTGAGAGGCAGGGGCTCTGGCTGGGGGCAGTTCCCACCCCAGGCCCTCCCACCTAACCGGCTGGACCACATTCCTTAGCCTCCAGGCTGAAATGAGTCTGCAGGCAGCAGAAGAGATTTTTTAAAGCTTGGTAGTAAGTTTCTGGGTGCGGGTTATGTTTTCTCTACATCCACTTAGAGTCTGAAATAATTCATAATTATAAAAGGCAACCTCCTGGCTCTTATCTGCCCCCACCCCCCACCCCACTGCCTAGAAAGAGCAGAGACCAGCAGGAACACCCTACGGACGGTCCCCCATACCCCAGCTCACTGCCGGCTGTCCTGCACTGGCTAGGAACCCCCATACCACCTTCAGGACCTGTTCTCCCTGTCTGACATCTGTGGGTGGGGCTGGGAGCTGGCAGGTCCCATCAGGCAGAACCAGGAACCCACAGACTGGCTGCCCCCAGGCCAGGATGGGAGGACATAGGTGCCATGGGCACCTCACACAGGATAGGATGTCAGGCCCTGATGCCCAGTGACCCCTGTCCCCAGCTGCCCTGGTCCTCACTAACCCTCCTCCTGAGTGCTGACAAAGTCTTTGCTTGGTCGGACTTTAATCAGGCCCATGAACCTTCTCCTAGGCCCTCTGTGCCCTTCCTTATGAAACCCAGTTTCAGCAAACATACTGCTGAGCCAGCCCAGCAGGAGTGCCCCACCCTGACCTCTAGTCACCCCCTATCTGATGGGGTTCCTCGTTCTCCCTCAGATACCCTAGGTGTCTGATCATGCTGCCACACCTTCAGCAGAATCCCCCCAACTTGTGACATTTCTTAGTGTTTTTTCACCCACTGACCCCGTCCTGCCCCTTGGGCATTAATCCAGGTGGCCCATGACATACTTGGAGTCAAGCACGGTTCCACACAAAGGCTTCTTACCCATACAGCAACAATCCTGAACAAATCTGCTTTAGTAACTGTCCAGGTCTGGTTCTGTTTCGACAGAGGAGAACCCTGGTTTTCTCCTTCTCACACGATTTCCCAGCAGCCAGATGTGGTCACGTACTACACCCTGACCAATGGATGTAAACTGAAAGGTCTCCTGACATGTCTGGAAACTGTTCTTTTTTTTAAGTGCTTTTTTCTTTTTTATAGATTTCATTTGTTTATTCTTTAGAGGGGCAGGGGAGAGGGAGAGAAACATCAATGTATGGTTGCCTCTCGTGAGTCCCCTGCCGGGAACTGGCCTGCAACCCAGGCATGTGCCCTGACTGGGAATCGAACCGCGGTTCTTTGGTTTGCAGGCCTGCGCTCAATCCACGGAGCTACACCAGCCAGGGCTGGGAATTGTTCTTAAAACGAGGAACTTCCCCTCTGCATTCCTTCTGTCCTCTTGCTGCCTGGGATGCAGATGCAAGGATGGAGCTGGAGCAGACCCCTTGGGGTAAAAGAGAGAAGCCCCACCTTGCTCACCCCTGGGCTCCATTTAAATGAGAAAAAAATAAACTTCTGTTTAAACTGCTGTTATTGGGGGGATGATTTCTGGCTCTTGCAGCCAAAACATCCTAGTTGATAAGCCCAGCCCAATTTATGGCAATAAGTCAGATTAGCCCTTTCTAATATGGTCTTAGGCAAATGCCTAAGCTTTTCTTGGATTTCGACTTCTCATGTTTTAAATGGGGATAATAATAGTACCAACTGTACAGTGTGACTGTTAAAACTAAAGTCGCCCAGGCTGGTGTGGCTCAGTGGATTGAGCACCAGGCTGTGAACCAAGGAATCACCGGTTCAATTCCCAGTCAGGGCACATGCCTGGGTTGCAGGCCAGGTTCCCAGTTGGGGGCATGTAAGATAGATGTATCCCACAACCAATGGATGTATCTCTTAGACATTGGTGTTTCTCTCCCTCTCTTACTCCCTCCCTCAAAATAAAGAAATACAATATTTTTTAAAACATTACATTAGTTAATGTTAATACAAAGTTCTGAACACTCCGGTCAGCACCTAGGAAGTATTCAATAAATTCTCGGTAGAACTTATGATTATCATTGCTACTCTCACTGTTGTGAATCAGACAGGCCCGATTTAAACTCTGCCTCTCCCGGGGTGACCCCATTTTCTCGTCCATAAACAAGGCCCTGGGGCACATGAAAGGGCTGCGTGCTTGTTTGCGGCAGTGCAGCCCTCGGCCCAGAGCTGCTGCTGAGCACACGGTCACTCTCGTCATATGATGACCAGCCCACCCCCCGCGCCTCCTCCCGGAAACCTTGCGGCGTTTTGAAATACAGCCAGAGGAGGTGGAGCAGGGGCACCTCAGCCCTTCCCAGCAGCTCCTGTCCTGCTATGGGCTCCTGTGGAACAAGCCTGTCTCGTCCCCCTCCTGTGGGCAGTGCAGCCCCCGGCGCTGCACAAACAAATGAGTGGGGCTATCTGGACCCTCTCAGCCTCAGTTTCTCTCCTGCTAAGTCAGGGGCTGAAGTCACAGCCTTCCCTTGGGGCTGTGGAGGGCTGACAGATGAAGTTCTCACAAAAGGGGCCAGGGAGATGCAAGCACCCCCGCCACCCCATCAGCTTCATCCCAGAGAGCTCGGCACCCAAAATCCAGGCTTGGCCTCACAGAATAGTCAGGAAGGCAGAGACTGAAAAGAATCAAGAAAATCAGCTATCCCACCCTCCACCCTCGTCCAGAGGCTACCCCCTCATGGGGAGGGGGCTCCTTGACTTAGCAGTGGAAGGAAACCCAGGTGAATGAAGTCCAGAGCTTAGGGGCAGGGCTGGAGGTGTGTGGCTGAGGGACGTTGCGCTGAGCTCAGATGCCCTCACCATGACCCCAACATGTCCTGCCTGAGGCTGGGACACCAAGGGGTCCTGTTATCACCACAGCCACCACCAGAGGTCCCTAGAATTCTCCCTGGAGCGGGAAGACCACACATACTGTCTGTTCATACCCTGGAGGAGGCCTGCCAGGACCCTGCCAGGACCAGGAACTGGGTTACTGTCCCTTAACGAATTGTTTGTCACTAAAGCCTGGCAGGGTGGACACCGCTGGCCTAAGGGACCCAGCCACTCCCAAACGGCCCCTCCCCCACCTTCACCCACAAGAGCAACAGGCAGACACTCTGGGGACCCTCTCTGGGGACTATCCTGCTGGCAGAGGGGAGGTCTGTTCCACCACCCCACCCATTTCATAGGTGAGGAAACTGAGACTCAGAGCGGCCCAGCATCCTCGAAGGCAGGCACAGCTGTGAAGGTCCCCAAGGGACTCACGAACCCCACAGAAAACAAGGGTTGACAGCAAGAAGCGGTGACAATGTCACTTGGGGGACCTCTTCCCCGCCTGTAGTTGCTAAACCCTGCCCCATCTGGGTGGGGTTACAGCTGAGACCACATACACCCCCTGTGCCCCGGTGAGGACTGTAAGTGGGCATCCCGACCCCACAGGTCTGAACCTTCCCGGGCGCGGGCGGGGCCTTGGGCAGATCCCTGACCCCTTGAGTCCTCGGTGACCGCGTCGGGAAAGGGGGCTGCCCGAGCTCCGGGGCGCGGAAAGCTGTGTGCACCCAAGGGCCAGGAGCCCCGGTTTCCTCCACCCCGGGCACCCCCTGCCCTCACGGACCCGCCTAGGCTCCCCCTCCGCAGCTCACCTGACCGCCGCCGCCCTGGCTACATTGTATCCCGCCTGCCGCCCTGGCTACATGGTATCCGGCCCGCCGCCCGCTGCTGCCGCCTGCGGCCGGGAGGCTCATGGCACGCGGGTCCCGAAGTCTGCGCGCCCTTCCCCGCCACGTCCCGCTCTGGGAACGGGGTAACGCTTGATCTCACCTGTTCAAGGTGGTATGGACAAGCTGGGGGTGCTGAATTTCCTAGATTTTCCGTCATTACAAAAGGCCGGGTTTAAAGAGACTCCAGACCCCAGTGGTTGGGGAGGCGGGGAGGAAGAAGGAGTCACCGGGAAGCAGCCGCCTCTGCGTCCTCAGGGTCCCCTGCCTACTCTGCGCGGTGTTCACAACGGCCCATCAACCCCGTTTACCGAGGAGACTGGGGCTCAGTGAGGTTGGGAAGCTGCTCGGTGGAGAACGTCGTGGGGGTGGCGGGGTGGAAGAGAGGCCAGTGTGTGCAGACCTGACCCATTTCCCCACCCCTGCTGCCTGGCTTCTGTACCCTCCTCGCTTCCTTATGTACTTCCGCTCGAGGTATCTCTCCACCCCTCACCTCCAGCAGCACCACCACCAGAAACTAAGGGGTGCAGGCGAGTTTTGTTTGCTTTCCTCCCTGCTTCAGAGCCCAGCGCAGTGGGGGGACCAAGGAGAGGAGCAAGGTCGCCCTGAGGGGAAGAAGCCCCCACCTGGCAGGCGGCCCATTGCACAGACCTGCGTGAGCACCAGATGTGGGGGCTCACCCAGGCCTTGGCCGCGGTGTGGTGAGGCAGCGCTGAGAAGGCGGAGGAAGCCCCAGCACTCAGTGAGCGGAGGTGCCCAGTGCTGAGAGACATAGCGAGCACTGAGAAGGAACAGGGAGACGAGGTAAGGGACAAGGTCAGGGGAGGAGGACGCCCTGCTGAGCCGAGACCCAAGGGGGAGAAGGTAAGAATCACAGAAAAGCCGGGGGAAAGGGTCCAGAAGGGAAACTGCACGTGCAAAGGCCCCGAGGAACCAGACAGAGCCCACTGTGCCTGTGAAACAGAAATCACGTCAGTGAGGCCGCAGTTCAGCAGAGGGGAAGTGAGAGGGCCGGGGTGGGTTTGTGGACAGATGGCTTTGATTTGGGCTGAGATTGGAGCCATTGAAAGTTTCTTTTTTAAGTTCGTTGAAGTACTGTGGACATACAACAAACCGTCCAAGTTCCAGGGTCCAGGTGGAAAGCTCTGATGTATGTATACACCTGAGAAACTATGACCATAATTAAGACAGCAAACCTGGCCCCCATCCTCACACGCTTCCTCGTGACCTTCTGAGACCCTTTGTCCCTGTTCCCACCTCTAGTCCCAGGCAACCACTGATCAGCTTTCTGTCACCATGCTGCATCTTCTAGAATTTTCTAGAAGTGGATGTCCTCTTATTTTTATATCCCGTTATGTGTTGCATTCACCAACCGCGAGAACAAATGTCGGAGACTTTCAGGGTTCCAAAGATGTTACTTTATTGGCCAAATTTAACCTGTGCAGGGGTGAACTCTCAAAGTGTCCAAAGACACAGTGCCCGCAAGGGCTGCAAACGAGAGTCACACACAGCGCTTACAGCTAAGTCCTTATATAGAGGCAAGCAAGCAAGCGTTGCACAGAAGCAGATGTGGCGGTTAGCTATTGGCTTACAGAGCCCACGCTCAGGAATAGGGTGGGGTCTAACTCAACTGAGAGGAAAATTTTGAAACTAAACAGATGGCAATCAACTTACAGGATGTTTGCTAGGGACGCAGGCTCCTTGGAGCTGAGACTATTTTTCTTGTTCCCAACATTATGTTGACTGTTTTTTTTTTAATTTTTATTCATTCATTCATTCATTTATTTTAGAGAGAGGAGAAGCATGAGAGAGAGGGAGAGAAACATCAATTGGTTGCCTCTTGCTCTCACTCCGAAAGGGACTGAACCTGGAACCTAGGCACGTGCCCTGACCAGGAATCAAACCCGCCATCTTTCGCCTTGCGGACGCTGCTCCAACCAACCGAGCCACACCGGCCAGGGCCGACTGACTTTTATCACTCAGCTACATCATTCTGAGACTCATCCATGTGGAGCAGACATCAGTAGTTCACTCCTTGGTGTGGAAGAGCCAGAGTTGGTTTATTCGTTCAGCCACCATCGAGCATCTGGGCTGCTGGCAGGGTCCAACTCAGCTGGCTCGGGTGGGGAGTGAGTTCGAACCACGACGCGGTGAGCACGCTGCCGGGCACGGCCCCATCTCAGAGGCGCACTTTCACAGGCCTCGTGTGCTGAGCCCGTCCAAGCAACTTTGGTAAGTTCCCACAAAGGGCACTCTCTCGGTCCCTCCGGTGTCTCTAACAAAGTGTCACGGGCTGGGTGACCTCAAAACAGCAGACATGTGGTGCTCACAGTTTGGAGGCTGGGAATACAAGATTAGGGTACCAGCATGGTCCGGGCAAGCTGCTCGCTGTGTCCTCACGTGACCAAGGACAGAGAGCTCTCTGGGGTCACTCTGAGGAGGCATTCACCCCGTTCATAGGGGCCCCACCCACAGGCCCCACCTCCTAACGGCATCGTTTTAGGGGTTAGGATTGCAGCTTATGAAAGAGGGCAGGCACAATGCTGAGAAGCCCTGGGTTTGAAGCCCATGGCGATGGGTGCGTGGTTCCTGCCTGGAGTCTCTGAGTCACATGGTCACTTGACCCGGAGAAAGTATGAGGGAGCCTCGGGTAGGGGTTTCCACACCTCCTCCCACACCTACTTTAACTCTGTAGGTCCCCAGGAAACGGGCTCCTGGGCAGCTTCAAGTGGACACCTTCGCACCCAGCCCACGGTGACTACGCTTTATTCCAATTTTGCCTGACTCCGGCCCTCTTCTGACTTGCACTTCTGTTCCGAGGGACCCCTCCACCCTGCAGTGGCAGCTGTGTCCTGCGGCCTCCAAGGCTGAACTTTACCAGGACCTGGTGTGTGGGCACTCTCGTTGGTCATGATCCAAGCCAGTAGTTTTCAAAGGTCTGTGAGAGTGAGAGTCTTTTATTTCAAATGAATTTTTATGGAACCCCAACACGTAAAACATGAAAGCAGGGACTTGCTCTGTGCAGCTGGGCAAAGCTCTGTAAAGTGGGGAAGTCACCTGGCCAGGAGGCTGGGTGCCCTGGGGCTGTCTCGCCCATCTGTATCTGTTTCTTTATCTGTAAGCTTCTCCCCATCCGGACTGGGCTGGTGGCGAGAGTTCGTGACCTCAGGGGGTTGCCCGCTGTGGCACTGCTGGGGGCCCCAGTCCAGGGTTGTTGGCTTTAGCAACTCAGGAGCATGTCAGTATCAACATGCCCCCCAGGGAGTGTTGTTTATGGTCACCCAGCTGCACTGCACATCCTGCTGGTGCTGGGTGGTGGGTCGGGGGCGAGAGAACCGAGCCACTGGCCTCAAAGCCAGCTCCCTAAAGCAGGGCAGCCAGAGGAGGTCGGACCCCTCTGAACGACGAGAGCAAATACAGAGTTCTTGTGGGCGCAGGTGCTCAGGTGGACAGAGGGGTGTGGGGCCACTTAGAGCAAAGTGCAGGAGTGCACAGCTGTGGGCCGAACACCTGGCGCCGTGCCTGCGGCGGGCAAAGGCCCTCCCTCTGAGACTGCTGTGCCTCTTTGCTGTGAAACATGGACGATGAGAATTTGAAGGTTAACTGAGAAGAGGCCCAGTGAGACAGCAGACTGCAGCCCAGCATGAGCACCTGAGCGTGTCAGGGGCCGGGAGCGCCTTTGCCGGCACTAGGCAGGTGTCTCAACTCTTTTTAGGTTCCCTCTGGGAACCTGAGCTGTTGACACCCCCACTTGGTAGAGGACGTCAGCCCTGCAAACCCCCCCTGGAGGTGGGGGAGCGCTGCTGCTGCCCAACCCCCTTCACCACATGGTTGTGGAGACCCAGCCCAGGGCACACGTCCCCACCTGCAGGGTGACCTCTGTCGCACACCGCTACTCGGCTGCTCGGGCGAGAGGTGCGGAGCAGCAGCCAGAACCTTCTGCCCTGAGCGGGAGCTCCCTGTGGCTCAGGACACAGCCTGGGACTCGGCCCTTCTGGGCTCCAGTCCCCCTGTCTGAGTCAGGGCCTTCAGGGCCCTCAGGCTCCCTCCTTCCACACACATGTCCACAGAGAAAAGCCGATTTTCTGTGGAGGAAGCTGGGTTTGTGACCCCGCCCCCCCCGCAGCTGCGTGAAGAGGGTCTGGGCCCAGGCCAGCTCTGTGCACACTCCCCGGGGCCTCGCCGGGCTCTCCCTTCCTGGCCTGGAGAAGGAAGAGGCAGGCGGAGTTAGCACCTTTCAGGTGCTCAGGCAGGGAACACCAGGCGCCCTGCAGCCATAATAAATGACCACCAGGGGGCGGAGGAGCCAACGTTGCTCCTGAGAGCCAGGGCCTGGGTGCTGTGGCCTCATCTCCCCCAGCCTGCGCTTCTCAGGGCCAAGCCCCAACCCTCAACACACACTTTCCCAGGGAGGGGTGGAGGCCCTCCTTCCCGTCTGGGTCTTGGGCTTCCTGCCTCTAACATCCAGCACACAGGTATGCCAGAGGAAAGCTCTGGAATGTGAGTCACTCAGTAGGTAGGCAGGATGAGGGACTCTTCCTACCCCTGCCTGGGGTTCTCAGGTGACGCTTCATCCAGACAAGGCTGACATCTCCCCCCATTCCAGGAGCCCCTCAGGGACACACCTGCAGGCTCCCAGCACAGGCCTGTCTCAGCTGCTAGCCTCCTGCCCTGCCCCCACCTGGGCTCCCTCTGCCCCTCTGGGCCCAAATTTCCAGGAAAAAAAAAGGAATCTCCAGCATCAGGAAAGGGTATCTGACAGCAATAAATTTATTAAGTATCCCCCGACATACGAACACAAACCAGTAAAAAATAAATAAATAAACTAAAACTTCAGGCCTAGAACTGACAAAGCAGAGACAAATGAGCCGCACACAAAGGGGAAGGACCTACGGTGGGAAGACAGAGGTGAGTGCCACAGATACCAAGGGATGGACACTCGGGAGCCCTGGGGCGGCGTGACGGGGGCGGTGGGGCGAGGCTGGGGCGGCGTCAGGGCCTGCGCAGCTCTGGGGCAGACCTCTGGCCATGGCCTGGCCCCGCCCACAGCCTCACTTGGGGCCCTGGGCCTCAGACTCCTCCTCATCGTCTTCGTACATCTCCCCCTCCTCCTCGGCCGTGGCGTCCTGGTACTGCTGGTACTCGGACACCAGGTCATTCATGTTGCTCTCGGCCTCGGTGAACTCCATCTCGTCCATGCCCTCGCCCGTGTACCAGTGCAGGAAGGCCTTGCGCCGGAACATGGCCGTGAACTGCTCTGAGATGCGCTTGAACAGCTCCTGGATGGCCGTGCTGTTGCCGATGAAGGTGGAGGACATCTTGAGCCCCCGGGGCGGGATGTCGCACACGGCCACCTTCACGTTGTTGGGGATCCACTCCACGAAGTAGCTGCTGTTCTTGCTCTGGATGGCCAGCATCTGCTCGTCCACCTCCTTCATGGACATGCGGCCACGGAAGACCGTGGCCACTGTCAGGTAGCGGCCGTGGCGGGGGTCGCAGGCGGCCATCATGTTCTTGGCATCGAACATCTGCTGGGTGAGCTCAGGCACCGTCAGGGCCCGGTACTGCTGGCTGCCCCGGGCGGTGAGTGGGGCGAAGCCGGGCATGAAGAAGTGCAGGCGGGGGAACGGCACCATGTTCACGGCCAGCTTGCGCAGGTCGGCGTTCAGCTGGCCAGGGAAGCGGAGGGAAGTTGTGACCCCACTCATGGTGGCTGACACCAGGTGGTTGAGGTCCCCGTAGGTGGGCGTGGCCAGCTTGAGGGTACGGAAGCAGATGTCGTAGAGCGCCTCGTTGTCGATGCAGTAGGTCTCGTCGGTGTTCTCCACCAGCTGGTGGATGGACAGCGTGGCGTTGTAGGGCTCCACCACCGTGTCCGACACCTTGGGCGAGGGCACCACGCTGAAGGTGTTCATGATGCGGTCCGGGTACTCCTCACGCACCTTGCTGATGAGAAGCGTGCCCATCCCCGAGCCCGTGCCCCCGCCCAGCGAGTGGGTCAGCTGGAAGCCCTGCAGGCAGTCGCAGTTCTCGCACTCCTTCCGCACCACGTCCAGGACAGAGTCGACCAGCTCGGCGCCCTCCGTGTAGTGCCCCTTGGCCCAGTTGTTGCCGGCCCCGCTCTGACCTGTGTAGGAGTCAGGAGGGGGCACAGATGAGGTCAAGCCTCCTGTGCCTCAGCGCCCCAACCCAGAGGCAACTGTGGAAGCAGCGTGTCTGCCTCTGCCCTGCAAACCGGGGGGCCCACACCTCCTGTCTCTGTGGCCTTCTCCATCAGCCATGCTGTGCCCCGGGGCTCCTGCACCCAGTGCCAGGCCAAGGACTCTGGCCAGAAACTGAGATGCAGTTCCCGCTCCACCTTGACTGGGGGTCCTGGGTGAGGTGGTCAGTCCTCCCCTCCACCAGCCTGACCCTGGCTAGCCATGGTGGAAGACTCCACTACAAGCCCAGCATCCCCTGAATCTCGGGGTCTGGATGTGGACTGGTGCCAGTTGGTTGGGGTGCTGAGCTCTGAAGGGTGGAAATGGGGGGAGGCCTGTCACCCCCATCTTGGGCACAAGGCCCACCTGAGCTCTGGGTCACAGCAATGCTGTGCTCGTGAGCACTATCCTCTGGACACCCAGCAGCCAGCAGCTCTCTAAGGAGCCTGTAAGCATAACTCCTTATTTTACACACCGTTCTGCTTGAAGTACACAGTGTTTTCTGCGCCCTGCACAGGCCATCCCTCTGGGTCCCCACTGGCACCTGCAGAATGGGGGTCAGCTCTGCCCTGCAGGGTCATGGCCCTTTTGTTCCTGTTGATCCAGGTTTGTCTGTGATGGGGTCAGCCACCCCTGTGGGACAGGGGACACTCACCAAAGATGAAGTTGTCGGGCCTGAAGAGGTGTCCGAAGGCCCCAGACCGGACACTGTCCATGGTTCCAGGCTCCAAGTCCACCAGGATGGCCCGAGGTACGTATTTGTGAGCTGAGGGGAGGGGGGAGGTCAAGTGCATCCTAGAGACTCAGGGGCTCCTCCTGCCCTTGAGGTTCTGCCCTGGCCTCCCAGCCATGTGCTCTGACCCCCCAGCCTTGTGCTCTGACTCCATGAGGGACATGGGGACAGACACCCTGGATGGCCGGGGCTAGTTCCAGAGTCTGCATGGGCAGTTGAGTATTTCTCCAGTTGAACATGGACATTGTTCTACACCAGGTGCTAAATAGCCCTGGCCCCAGCCCTCCAGGTGGCCCTGCTCTGGGCCTGCCCATGGGACTCCAATGGGACCACCAGGACCTGTACAGGGGTCCTGAAGCCCTGTCTGTTTCCTGTCTTGTGGTTAAGAGCATGTTTGAACCCCACTGTGGCAAGAGTCTCAGGTTACACCTGCCACACCTTAGTGGGAGGGCAGGTCCCCGGGCCCAGCCTAACTGCCCTCCCAGCCCCTGGGAAGTATCGGGGTGCTCACAGGAGGCCTCGTTGTAGTAGACGCTGATGCGCTCCAGCTGCAGGTCGGAGTCCCCCACATAGTTGCCGCTGGGGTCGATGCCATGCTCATCGCTGATGACCTCCCAGAACTGCGGGGGGACAGAGTGGTCAGTAGGGGACCAAAACCCCCACAAGGCCCTTTCCCCAGGTGGCCGCAAAGCCCTGGGTGTACAATTTGGGGCTTGGACCCAAAACACTAGCTCCTTGGAGAGACTTTGGAAACAGCCTCGAGCTCTGTCACCTGTCATGAACATGTCATGAACATGACGTCACGTCTGCACGTCCATGGTTACCGGAGGCTCCAGGGTGGTTCAAGGCTCAGCTGACCCAGCCCAGCTTCACACTTGCTGCCCAGTTAATGAGAAACCATCTTCTTTGGGTGGCTCTTATTACTCCCTTTTCTGATGAGGAAATGGGAGCACAGAGAAGGGGAGAGTCCAAAATATTTGAGCCACTCATTGCCAGGCAGAGGATATCCAGGGACAGGGTCCAGCAGTTCCCAGGACATTGGCAGCCTTGGCTATAGGAACCACAGGGGCTGGAGTGGGGAGTGACTCGCCTGGGTGGCCCCACCTAACCCTGCAAGGCTGGCACAGCCCTGAATCCTGGAGCCCGTGTGTCCCTGGCGGCAGCAGACAGGGGAGCAGCAAGGCCTCCGCTTAGGGGTGGACCACTGCTTCCCAGCTGTGTGACCCCCGGCAGGTCCCACAGCAAGAATGCTCACTGCACTCTGTCTCTGGGCAGCAGACCGCAGGCTGCGAGAATGCGCCGAGTCATCTGCGCAGCTCACGCGGACAATGAGGGGGGCCTGAGCACCACTGCGTGGCACCATCAGCATGAGTGTCCACATGAGGACACTCCCCCCGGCTGCACTGAGCTCTGCCCTCCACCCAGGGCGCTCCCAGGGGGCTGTGCAGGCAGCTCACGTGCTGTGGCTTCCCGGGTGCCTCCTCTTCGCTCCTCAGGGTTGAGGTGGCTTTCAGAAGATACAATTGGAATGAAGTCCTCGGGGAAAACAGGCCCCTCTATCGGGGTCATGTGCTGGCAAAAAGGCTGCCCAGTTGGAAAATCAATTACAAACCAGGTCGCTGTGCTTTTGCCTCGGACGGAACACATACCGCTGTGAAGGGCATGGGGTCCCAACCTGGGGACGCTTTCTCCCAGTGTGCCCTTCAGCTCTTTTGGAATTGTCACGTGCACAGGCGAGCTTCACACACACACACAGAGGTTTAAAAACCTCAAAACTATGAACAGTGTCATTATTATAAAATGTACAGCAAGCCCTGGCTGGTGCAGCTCAGTGGACTGAGCACGGGCCTGCGAACCACACGATCGCGGTTCGATTCCCAGTCAGGGCACATGCCTGGGTTGCAGGCCAGTTCCCGGCAGGGGACACACCAGAGGCAACCATACATTGATATTTCTCTCCCTCTCTCCTTCCCTTCCCCTCTAAAGATAAATAAAATCTTAAAAATAAATAAATAGATGTACAGCAGTGTCTTACCATTCATCAGAGAGACTGTAATCAGCAGCCAGAGCTCAGCTCCCAGGGATGTGTGGGCGGGACCTTCCCCCCCTTTGATGCATTTATGTTACCACCAAGTTCTGCTCTGGCCTTGTGTGTGTTAATTTTGTCATTAGAATAAAGACACGCAGAACGTCACTCAGACATTCAAGGCTGATCAGAGCTTCCCACCACTGCTTGGCTCTCCATGCCCTCCTTCACCCTGAGGCTGGCCAAGGGGCTGTGCCCAGAGCCTCGGTCCCCACAGTCTTAGGACACCGCAAACCTCTGGCTTCAGGGACACCCACAGCCTCTGTAGAAGAGGGATGATCTCAAGAGAGCAAGTGTGGGGGCCAGAGACAGTCATTCACCAGGCCACCGACCATCTCTGGGAAGAAGGACTGTCCTCCAGGAGGGGACAGACCACAGTGGGTGTGGATCCCAGTACCGGCCAGTGTGTGACATCCCTCCACTTCTTGGGAGGGACTTCAGGTTCCTCACCTGGGAAGTAGGCGGGATAGAGGCCTCACACCAAGTGCTTAGCAGAAAGCCTGACACATAAAAGCATTCAGGAAATGTTGGCTTCTTTGGCCAAAAGGTCTTAGGTGCTATTTAAATTGGTAAAGCCATGTGCACGATAACTGAAGTAAAAATTAATAGAAGTTTTAAAATATCCATATGCTGTGGAAAGCCGTGGCACAGTAAAATTTCACTGCTGGTAGGAGACCTCCAGGATGTGCCCTTGAGGGGAAAAGCATGTTCCTCGGTGACGGGACAAAGGAACCCTCACGACAAGGGCCGAATTTTCGCACGGAGGCCTGGTGCTGCCGCAGGGGCAGACTGTCCCGCTGAACTGGGGCTGGCAGGGGAGGGCTGGTTACGTGGGTAGAATCTTCCTGAAATAATGTTTCCATTTTTAAGGGGGAATATACTAATGACTGCTTTTGTAGTTAAAACTAGTAATGATTGTAATTTAAAACATTAAACAGATATTAGTAAACTAGATGATGTGACATCTAATAAATAATAAAATACAATTTAAAAATGCAATAAGCAATAATTATGGTCATCACTACAGATGACAAAACTGCCAGGTGGCCGCGGACCCCGAGGCCCAGGCCAGCTGCCGCTTTTCCGTCTGGTGTGGGGCGGGTCCTGCCCTGGGCCGGCGGCGCTGTCCGTGGTGCTGATCCCCGGATCCGGAGGCGGTGGGGCGAGCACAGGAGCCCAAGGCAAGTAGGGTGCAGCGCCCCGGGGAGAAAGGACTGGAGCGTGGACCCTCCAAGACCCCATGCCTTCCACCCCTCCAGCCAGCGCCACCCTGACCTCTCCAGCAGGTGCCCAAGGGGCGTGGTTGTCCCGGCCCCTCCCCTCCGCGGCCCCGCCCTGCGCCCTGCGTAGAGGGGAACAGACAAAGGCTCCAGAATGGCGCTGCTTCCCTGGGGCGGGGGTGGGGTGGGGTCGGGGTCCCCGTGCACCCGAGGTATCTGGGGCCACACCCCGTCTCACCGCACCCTGGCGAGGTGACTAGAGCAAAGCGCCTGGCACAGTGCCCAAGGCGGCGGCCGTCATCCTCCCGAGTCATTACTGCCGTCCCGCGACTGCTCGGGAGAGGGAAGCCCTACCCTAGTCCTGGGCCGCCCCGACTCCTCCGCCGCCCTCCCCAGGGCCGGCAGCCAGATCCACGCAGGGCCCGTGGGCAGAAAAGCAGCCCCGCACCCACCCCCACCCTTCAGCCGCTGCAGGAGGTGGGCCGGAGCGTAGGGGGCTCTTAGCCCTTTCTCTGAGTCTGGGTCACTGCAAAGGCCAGCGTTTGGGAAAGAAAGAAACACTTCCTCCCCTCAAATCCTCCTATCTCTGGTTTGAAGTGTTTACGAGGATCAGATATTAATCTTTAAAATTAACATGAATTAAGAAAATCAAGCGAAAGGAATGAAAAGAAATGAGCAAACCCAAGGGTCAGAGCGCCGAGAAGCAGGGGCCCCTTTGCCAGAAACGAGGCTGTCCCGGCTGTGGAAGGGGGGGGTGTAAACGGACCACCCCTCCCCCAGGCCCAGGGGGGCTCAGGGCTGCCCGCCCCCGGCACCGCTGACCCTCTGAGGAGCAAAAGTTCAGGCCAGGCCGTCGCACCACGTTAATGAGCCCTCGGCCCCTCCCACCCGCCCGGGCAGCTGTCAGCGGTCGCCCCAGGAGCCCCGGCCGACCGGAGGCCGTTCCCTCCCCGCCTGCCCCGCCCCCAGCCCCCGGCCCCGGACAGGCGCAGCTGGCTCCTCCCTGATGATCAGTCGTCGACTGCAGCCTCCGAGACCCCATCCCGGGGCCTCCGCCCCGGAGCCCAGGTTGCAATTTACATGTCAGCCACGTGGCTGCCGCAGCCCCCTCGTAATTAGCTTTTTGTTCTCCCCGTTTCCATGGCAACAGCCTCTAGAGAAAGCCTCTCCTCCGTCCCTTCTCCTCCAGGACCCGTTCCTGCCCCCGCCCCCCTCCAGGGTCCGCTCGACGCCCCCCCGGCGCCGGGTCCCTGGCCGTGGTCCTGACAAAGGCACACGCCGGCCGCGCGGGGTCCAGGGCCGCCCCCGCCGGGCGCCCCTAGGGACTAAGGCGCTGTGTGACCTTGGGCAAGGGACAGCCTCCGGACTTAGGGACAGGACGCTCGCCACCTCCTCCTCCCGCCTCAATCCCTGCGGCTGACAATCCCTGGGGGGCTAACAATGGCTGGGAGGAACTGCCCACGCTTGGGGGCTGGCTTTGTTCCCTCGTCCAACCCTCGGACTCCGAGAGGGGCTCGTCCGGGTTGGGCTGCGCCCGGGGAGAGGCCGGTCCTGGACCAAGGTCACCTCGAGTCCGGGCCGAACCCCCCCCCAACAAAGGACCGGGGTGGGGCCAGGCAGCCGGAGGTTTTCTCAGGGAGGTTGGCGGCCGGAGGAGGCTCTGACGGCCGGGACGACCTCCGGTTCCTGCGGGCGGCGGGAATCATTAAGGCTTTCAGGGGCGGGGGCCACCCAAACCGGCCCACCAGCCCACGCACCCCTCTCAGGCTGAGTGGCGACCCCGAGGGGGCCACGCCCAGCTAGCCGGCAGCACTCGCGGCGGCCCTCGGAGGACCGAGCGTGGCCGCGGACCGCGCCACGCTCGGTGAAGCCCTGGAGCCGGCGGGCGCGGAGGAGCCGCAGGTGGCGGCGGCAGGGCGGGCCCGTCGCTTTGTTCTCGGTCTGCAGTGCTGACCGCTCTCGGGGTGCGCGGCGCGCCCTGCTTCCCTCTCTCGGGTGCCGCCCGGGCGGGGACGCGGGAGGCGCGCGGGGCGCGGGGCCTCACCTTGGCGCCGATCTGGTTGCCGCACTGGCCGGCCTGGATGTGCACGATCTCCCTCATGCTCGGTGCTGGGGCGGCGGCTGCGGGAGGCGCGGACAGGCCGGGCTGGCGACGAGGGTCCGCCGCCCCCGCCGCCGCTCTTATAGGCCGGGCCCAGCCGGCCGCGCCCTCCTGGCGTCACCGCGCGGCCAATGGGGGCGCAGCCGCGCGATGCGGCACGGCCCTGCCGCAGCCTCCCGCACCTCCCCGCCGGCCGCGCCCGCTCCGGGGGCCGCTCTCCCGAAAGGAGGGAGGACAATAGAAGCCCCCTTGGCCCTCGGACCCCGCCCCGGCTCCCTCTCGGGTCCCACACTTCGGCCTAGGGACCGACCCCATCTTCCCGCCCCAAAGGGCGAGACAGACGCTTCCCAGCGTCCTGTTGGTGGCGTGAAGGGGCCACCAAGGTACTCTGAGCTTTGCTGGACCCCGTGGGGATCCAAGGGGGCAGGAAATGGCTTAACAGGCACCGAAAGAAAACCCAGGGCTGAGAGACCCTGAGTCAGAGTGGCTGTGGGTGCGGGAGGTGGGGCGGCGCGGCTGTGCGGCCCTGAGTCTCGCTGTCCTCCTCTGCGGTGGCAGTACCACCGCCCCTCCCCCACTGGCAGCAGTCAGTCTCCGGAGGGACCGGCGTTGTGTCCGGCCCGACGCAGCGCCTGGCGAGCAGCTGCTGGTCACTGAGTGTCGAGTCAGGCACTGTGATAAGGACCCGGCCAGGTGAGGGGCGGCCAGGGGGCCGGGGGCATGCCGTCGTATTTCTGTCTTACTCCTTGATGTCACTTGTATGCCTGGACTCTTGGTCCAAGTGAGGCACGAATAGGAGCCAGAGTGTGCATAAGGTGAGGACTTCTGCAGGGAAACCTGGGGAAAGGGGCCTCCTGGTCAGAAGAGAAGGGAGGAGGACCTTCGCATGAAGACAGACGCCGCAGCGCACACGCAGACACCCCCAGCCTCACAGCTGCCTGGGCTCACACGTTAGAGTGAAGACACCAGGTAACAGGTCCTTCTGACGTTTCACTGACAAACCCTCCAGGAAGGGTGTCCACAGTCAGCCCAACAAGCTTGAGGGGCTCCTGTGTCAAGGCGCAGGCTCAGGAGGCACCTGCGGGCTGTGCTGTGTCCAGGTCCCCCTCTTCCCCTCCTGGAGCTCCCCAATTTGGCAAGTCTAGAAATGGGTCTTTTGTTCTCCAGTGTCCCCTCCCCCACAGTGTGTCCATGATGTGGCTTTCCGTGGTTGGCTTCTGGCCACCTGGGGCCCCTCCCTGCACCCCACTCAGGGGGTCTTTGGTGAGCATTTGGCTCTGCCCTGGAGCTGATGTGTCTCCCTGTCTGAGCGAAAGAATAAGCTTTGCAGCATTGTCAGCCAGAACCAGCTTCTCTGTGGGATGGCACTGGGCCTGGACAGCACCCCCTCCAACCCCAGGGGGCTCTGGTGCTGGCTCCAGGCTGACTCACCATCCCCATCCCGTCTCCCAGCAAAGGCTGGCCCTGCCGGGAACCAGCTCCCAACCCCAAGGCCAGCAGCCAGGGATGGAGCTGCCAGCGTGCGTCGGGCGGGGCCTGGCCTGGCCTGGCCTGGTGGAGCCGGCGGGGCTGGCCCGGGGGCCGCAGAGGGTGCTGGAACTGCCCCAGTGTTGCTGGTGCCACCACTCTGGACTCCACTGAGCTTGCACCAGGAACAGGGCCGACTGCCTGCTCATTGTCTGTGGAGAACCCACTTGGCTGCTCGGCAAGAGGCCCAGGTCTGTAGCAAGGGCCCCCAGTACCAGGCAGCATGGCCTGCCCCAGAGGCCACTCCCAGGGATCCCCCCGCCAGGGGGCAGCTTCACTCTAATTTGGGAGGCCTTCCTTCAACCCCCTACAAGGACTGATGGTGCTGGAGGGACAAAACCCCTAGACCCTGATACACGGTGGACCCCTGCGGGGGTGGGGGCTGCCTGTGCTCTGCCAAGGCCACAGTGGGGCGTGATGGTGGTCCTGCTTCTGTGGCAGCTGAGGGCAGCCTGGATGGCACCAGCCTGACCACCATGGAGGTGACTGGGGACAGGGCAGCTGCCCCTCCCACTCGCTGCCCTGGGCTGAGTTTACACACAGAGAGAAGCAAAGGTGTGGCACCTGAATGGGTGTAGCGGGGTCCACTCGCTCCCCTGGGGCATGGCCTCAGGTGCTCTGGGTCCTTGGGGGTTTCTCCCCCTCATCACTCCCACCCGGGCCTCCCCAGCTCCCCCTCCCTCAATCTTCACATGGCTTCTGGAAAGAGCTGAGGCAGGTGGTGATGAGGCTGCCCAAGTACAGGATTTATTACCAGACCCTTCCCAGCCCTAAGACCCTGTGTGCTGGTCGCTGATTCAGACAGATGGCCTTGGCCTTGAGCAGGTACTGGCTGGCACTACATGTGAGTGCTCGTGGTGCAAATGGGCCAAGCCCCCAGTTCTCCCTGCACCAGAAGCCCAGAGAACCGCCCCACATTCCCCCACCACTCCTGCAGATGTGGCCCTCCACCTGGGGCAGCTCCTCACTTCTTCCTGAAGCAGCCCTGTGGGTCTGGGTCCTGCTCCTCATGGGACCCCTCCTGTGGCTGCATGGAGGAAGTCCTCTGCCAGCTTCGGACTTCTCATCCTGGTGGGTGGATCCTCACCTGTCTCTGGGTTTAGGCAGGACCCTCCCAGAGTGGGTGTACCTGTCAAGGAGCTGGGCCTGCCCCATGCCCGCCTTCCCCCAACTCCCTGACACTCATGCCCATTTCTCTCTGGCCCCGGCCAGTCTGTGCGGCCCCACCTCCAGATTTCTAGCCTGTCCTCTTTGGCAAGTGACTCGGCCAGCCACATGGGAGTTGGGCTCGGTGGCAGCCACACCTCCCTTGGTCCCGCACCTGCTCTCCCAGCGAGCACAGCAGCGCCTGTCTTCCAGAGCTGCTGGCTTCGGAAGGCGTAGGCAAGGGTCCACGATGGCACGGCGGATGACGAGGGCCAGGCAGAGGTGGAAGTTCTTGAAGACACAGTGGCAGGTGGGGTGTTGAGGACACAGGACAATGAGCAAGAGGTACTGGAAGAAGGGGCCCCAGCGGAGGAGGAAGTGGCCCAGCAGGGTGGTGAACATGACCGAGCCCTTGAGGCCGAAGCCCTGGAGGATGAGGCGCTGGTGAAGCAGGTGAAGCTGTGGCTGAGCTTCAGCACGGCCACGAGGAGGCTGATGAGACCCAGCAAGACGGCCAGGTGGGCACAGGAGGTGACGGAGGGCGCTGGCCACCCTGATGGCCATGTCACACCTTGGGCAACGTCACAGTGCTGTGGCACCACAGCAGAGAAGATACAGAGGCCAGACACCCAGGAGCCATAGGTGAGTAGGTTGAGGACACTGGCCAGCTGCTGTGCCACGGTGGCCTGGATGACCAGGGTGCCCACCTCGGGCAGCAGTGTGACAGCCGTCCCCAACATGCTGCTCATGCTCACCAGCAGGCTGGACACGGCCAGGCAGTATTATGAGCAAGTATGTGGGGCAGTGCAGGCTGCGGTTCTTGGCAGCAGTGACCACCACCAGCATGTTCTCCAGCAGGCTCACCGGCCCCAGGCCAAGAAGAGCTCATTGGGTATGCACACCTTCCCGCACCAGGGGCCCATCTGGGTGGTGGCCAGCCCGAGGTTGGGGGTGGCTGGGGGGTAGCACTGAGGGCACCCAGCATTGAGGCTCTGGGGACCCTCTCCAGGCATAGTCCCACCAGAAAGCAAGTGTCCCACTCAGACCATGGGCCACCAGCAGGCCTGTTCGTACCCCTGGTGCCGCCCACACACTCACCCTCTCCCTGGCTGGGCATACGCCACCTGGGGCATGCCCTGCTTCTCCACCAGTCTGGTCACTTCTCAACCAGGACCCTAGCTCCACAGCACCAAACTTCTGAGCCCTCAGCCCACCTCCCCTGCGAGGCACAGTGGCCTGAGCCCTCCCGTATCTACAGCTCCTGCCTCCCTAGGCCAGGGGAGGCTGAAGTCCAGTTACGAATGGACTTTTTCTCCACAGCCTCCAAGCCATCTGCTCCACCCTCCTGTAGGCAGGCACAAGATGGGTGGGTGCCCAGGGATTCATCAGAGTGTACCCAAACGCCTCTGTCTGCCACCAGGTGGTGTGAATGGCACCCAGCCCTAGTCTCCTCCTGGGCACAGGGGGACACCATCCTTCTGTGCTGCCTGGAGACACAGTAGTCTTGCCAGCCTCACTGATGCTCTGCCAACCAGCGCCCCCACCAGGCCCCTGCTCTCAGCATCTGTGTGGGTGCCGCCTGAACCCACCTGAAACTCCTAACCCCCCTTTAGGCCCTTGGCCAACAGCCCCTCTCTGTCCTGGAAACCGCCCCTCCCGACTCTGGCCTGTTGCTGCTTGGCCCCAGTGGTCACTGGCTATTGACCATCCATCCCCAAGGGCCCCAGTCTCTTTCCTTGGTGCTCCCAGAGGACAGCCTGGTCCCACGGACTGGATGAGATGCTCTATCATCCGGGGGGGCTGGGACAGAGCTGCCAGCTCAAACCCTGGAGGACACCAGGCTCCAGGCCAGGGGCCACTTCCAGACAGACCTGTCCCCAGCCCTGCACTCTGCTGAGGAGCATGGGTTCAGAGTGCCCTTGGCTCCTCGGCCTCACTCCACCCCTCTCTCACTGCAGGCCCAGGTGGAGGCGGAGGGACGTGTCCCTCCCCTTGGCAGGTGGGGAAAACAGGCAAGCAGAAAGGCCGGTGGTCAGTGGGGGAAGTGGGGCCAGGAAGGTGTGTGGGGGGGTTTGAGCACATCCGTGATGTTCCTGCTGAAGTTCATTCTCTCCCCCGTCCACCCAGCTGGACGGGCCTGCAGGCACGGGCCCACATTAACGTCTACTCACAAATAATAACCACTCCTTGCAGTTGCACAACTCTCCCTCATTCTGTTTTGAAGTACATCACAGGTAGCACACACTCGTTAAAAGGGCGCGATCGAACAGCCAGGAAAGCAGTCCCAGAACGAGGCGCCCTCAGCCCACCACACACAGTGCTGCTGGGCGCCTCTTCCCTGGGCTCTGGTGGACAGCCACATGTTCCCACAGGGGACACCAAGGAGAGGGGTTTCATGGTCAAGGCACCTCTCCCATTTTCCAAAATGGAGGACCCACATGCGTGTCACTGGCCATGCACAAGCCCCCCCCCCCACTGCCAACAGCTGGACAAAAGGATGGGCCCACCGCAAACCCTCTCCCGCCCTTCTGGTGTGGAACCCCAAAGGGTCCCAGGGCATGAGTGCAAGGCTGTACCGCCGCAGGAAAGGTGGCCCCAGCAGCTGAACGGGGGACCCGTCCCTTCCACTCGCCTTAGACCCCCACTGAGCCCTCTGTCCCTCCTGCCATCTGTCCGTGGGGCACAAGGGCATCTCCTGGGTGAGTCAGACTGGGCTCCAGCTCCTGTTATGGCATTTCAGGGACGTTACTATTTCTGGCTCTATAAATGAAGACTTTGAGGTGGCCAGTGCTCCCCTCCTGGCCCCTTAGCCTGAGACTTCAAAAGGCGTGAGAACTGGGCGGCCTTTGGCCAGTGACCACAACCCTCTTCCTGGTGGGGCCTCAGGACAGTCCATCTGGTTCTCACTGGACTCGCCTGTTGGGGACCCCGTGGGAGGGAGACAGCAGGTACAGCCGAGCTGTACAAAGTGGACACACAGCCATCTACTTTGTGGTTAGTTACAGTCACGAGGAAAACATCTACGGTAATGACAGATAATCCCGAGGGCAATCACACCACCCGATCTCCATCGCCCCTGGGAGCTGGCGTAGAGGGCAGGCATGGCCACGGTGTCCCTGGAGCCCACCAGAAAACCAGGCACCTGACCCACTGTGAGAGGTTGTGAGAGCTGGAGCCCTGGGTCTTGTTCATGGCTGTCCCCCCAGCACCAAGCACAGTGACAGGCGCACACCAGGCCTGCGTCACACGAGCATCCGACGTGCAAGTGAGCCCCACAAGGACACCAGGGCACGAAGAGCCAGAGGAAGGGGGAGGGGGGTTCCTGCAACCAGCCACAGCCACACCAGCGAAGTGGGGTCCCTGTCTGACCGGGGGCCCAGGTGGCCTGGCCCTGCTGTCCTCGCAGAGGTGCCCACGGGCCAGGGGACACACAGGCACGCGGGATGTGTAGCCGCGCCCTGGCTCTCGCCACAGAGAAATCCCAGGAAGGGCTGGGCCAGAGCTGGGTCACAGGGTCGTTTCCTTTCAACTTGGGAGGGCGCCCAGCAGATAGGATTCCTCCAGCTCACTGCTCAGTGCCCTGGATCCTTCCGGAACCAAACAGGCTCCTGAGTCACAGGCAGCCCTGTGTGGTTCTCAGCTGTCAAACAAGTGTGCCAGGACCTGCCCCAGCTGACCGGCCTATCCACCAACGCTGTTCATCCTGAGGAGCAAACGCCCCTGTCTCTGCCCTGTCCACCCTTTGGCAGCCCTCTTGGGCTGCCCTCTGACTCGACGCTTTCCCACAGAGCCCTTCCACTGGGCTGGGCAGCACACACCCATGTGCCCAGGCCGGTTCTGAGCGCGGTATGCTGGGCGAAGGCACAGCCTGGGAAACCAGGATCAGATGTGCAGGTGTGGCTGTTCCCGCCGACAGGAGAGACAGGACAGGCAGGCAGACACCACGTTTTTACTTTGGGGAGCTGGCCAGTTCTGACCAGGTGAGTCAGGACCATAACTGCACAGCGCAGGCACGGCGTCCGCTTGTTCAGTCCCACTCCGCATCCCCCTCGGCATGGGCCTCCTGCGGAGCCTCCGGGTCGTAGAAGTGGAAGGTGGCCATCATGTCGCGCACAGCAAGCATAAGCCTGTTCAAGCCCTGGTTGCGGTCCAGCCCCTCGGCCCCTCCATCCTCTGGCCTCTCCCCCTGTGGCAACGAGACCCATGTGAGCAGGGCTGTCGGGCACAGGAGAACCTGTGGGGGCGAGGAGTCCCTAGAAGCCGCACCCAGCATGGCCATGCTGACGGAAGAGAGTTCTGTCCAGTCGGCAGCTACGGGCTCGGGTGGGCATGGCCCGACGTCCTTGGCAGGCAGCGTGCTCCGCCGCTGGCAGGGCTCCTAGTTAGCGGGAGAGGCCGCGGCGTGCTCACTTACCTCTGTGGTGTAACTGGGCAGCAGTGACCGAAAGAAGAGGGCGATTGTGTTTCCACGGCTGACGGGACTCAGCCTGAAAAGGACAGGAGGGTCAGGAGACAGAGCAGGGATGGGAAGGCGGCAGCAGCAGCTGGACAAGGGATGAGCTGGGACCTAGAGCCCCAGGGGCAAGCAGACCTGACTGCCCCTCAGCTTGGGGTGCACTACCAGTGCCCAGGGGCAAAGGGGGGGACTGTTCCTGAGGGTGGCTGGCTCGTTGAACCAGGTGGAAAGCAGGGCCCCCACAGCCAGGCTGCATACCGGCCACGGCACAGGTGCCTGAGTTCAGAGTGTCCTTCAGCACTTAGAGCTAAAGGGGCAAAAACTGGCCAGAGATTCCAAGGCCAGTGTTCCATGAAGACCCCTCCTGGTGAAGTGTGGTACTGCAGCTCAGCTCTACGATACACAGAGGTGCCCTTCCGCAGGAGCCCCCTCTGCTGGGAAAGCTGATGATGGTCTATAGGGCTGGGGTGGGGGCAGGGTGGGGGACACTCTTTACTGTAGTCAGCAAAGTCCTACAGCTATTCCTCAACGCTGTGATGTCCAGCATGTTGGCTTTTTTCTGAACCCACGAAACAGTAATTTCCACCTTGACCGAAGAGTTTAACTGGGAAACGGTAACTCACGATCATGCAATCCAATTCTTACAATTCGGTGGAAAAAAATTCACGCTACAAAACATGTTCTACCAAGATCTGAAAGCCCCTGCTCCCTTAAATGGGACAAGCTGTCGACGACCGTTCCAGACCTGTGAGTCGGCGCTGGGGAACTCTGGGATCGGCAGTGACTCGGTTTTAGAGTCCAGAAGGAAGCAACCGCACATCCCACCCTGCAGCAGTGGAGGCCCGGCTCTCCCGGCCCAGATGCACGGGCCTTTGCACGAGCTGACTCTTCCGCTCAGGCCCAACAGCTGTCACCTCATCACCTGGTCAGGGCGCCTCCGGCCTCCATGTGCCCACCACTCCTTCCACGCAGCTGCTGGTGGCGGTCCCTAGTCCCTGCCCCTGGTGTGTCTCCCCTACCAGACTGCAGGCGCCGGGAACACAGAGCTGGCCTCACTCTTGCTTCCCACTGAATGCACAGCACCTGGGACTGAGCAACGCTTCTGCTCAGACCGAAATAACTGATGGTGTTCACACCTGCAGAGGCTGGTCCGTGACCCCAACACTCAGCTCTGTGTCTGGAGGAAGCAGCAAGCCCAGGGTCCAAAGCACTGAGCCAAAAAGCAAAGAAGCGAACCACATGCAGACAAGTACCTCTCAGGCCTCGTGTAGGAATAGATGGTGTCCGGAGGAGGCAGAGGGTCAAAGCCCATCACAGACTGCGTGGTCACGTCCTGCAGAAGGTGACAGGACACAGAGGCGGGGCTTACTGTACCCAAGGCGCTGGCAGCAGGGGTGGGACAGACAACCACCCTTCTAAGTGCCACAGCCTCCACGCGGGGTGTCAGGATGTCTCTGCGGAGCAGCGGGCTGCAGGCTGTGGGAGCCTGAGGCTCCAAGGGAGGGACCAGTCCCCACCGGCTCCTGCTGGAGGCCCCACTCCTTACCGGGGGGAGGGCGGCAACAGCTTCCTTGATCTCAGAGAGGATCACGTGACGGTGGATATTTCTGGGTGCACGCTGGTAGAGCACCTTCCGCCTGGGGCCCGGAGAAAACAAGGGACAGCCCATGGAGTGAAGCCTGCCCTGCCCCCACGTTCACAACCAGATCCCTGAGCAGTCGGGCCTCGCGCTTCCTGTGCGAACCCATTAGGCCAAGTGCTCCCTGGCTGCCCCAGGCTCACCTGCTCTCACACTCTTCCACAGCAGGGTCCCCGGCGTCCACTGCCCGCAGGACCTCCCGGACGTTCTCCTCCAGCCAGCTCATGGTGGTAGCCTCCTTCCACAGGAAGTGTGACCGCCCGAGGTACAAGCTCACCAGCTGGCGCAGGGCGGGGGGCTGGCTGTGAGATAGCAGGGCCTGTCAGCACGGCCCCGCCCAGGCCCAGTCCCCACAGGCCCGCTGGCAACTGTGAGGCTACGTCCAGGGTGTGCCTAGGCCCTAAAGAGAGCAGAGGCTGCCCAGAGGGGCTGCCCACCTGGGATGTGCTGCTACCTGGGGGTTTGGGGGCACACAGGTGGTTTCTTCTGCACACGCACATGGTCCTCACTAAGTACAAGTCCATTAATGGGAACATAAAGAACAGAAAGGATGTGGGGCCACCATGCCCTGCACCCCTGCTCCTTGGGAAGCCTTGTGCTTTGGGCTGCAGGCCACTCACACGCCCGCCAGCTCCAAGTCCGACAGGCCAGGCCAACCAACCCCCACAGGCCCCAGGCCCCTGCACATGCGTGCACAGCACCTGCCAGGAAGACAGGCCCCCACCACAAACACACAGGCACGTGGCCCCTCAGAGCGTCTGCTGGTCTTTACCTGATCTCGGCACCGGGTCCGAAGAAGTGGTGGCCAGCGGCGGCGGCGTCAGGCCGCACACTGCAGTACTCGAGCAGGGGCATCAGAACTGTGGGAGGGAGCACAGCCCCGACGTGTCACTGACACCCAGGGAGGGCCCTCTGTCCTGCTGCCTTCCAGGGGCCCAGGGGCTAGGGCCCCTCCGAGCATGGGAGCTGGACGTCCTCATTGCAGAGGCCACACACCCTGTCCCCTCAGCAGCATCCACCCTCTGAGGGAGAAACGTTCTCCCCAGTGACTCTCCAGGGGGGTCCTGCCCCAGGCCCTGCCCAGAGGCAGCTGCGTAGGTGAGAGCGGGCTGCATGGGTGGGCAGCTGTGCCATACGGGGGGTCCAGAGCCACGCCTCTAACACCACCAGGCAGTGGCCTGGAGGCAGACCTCCCTCCTCCACATGAACAGACACACAGCTCCAGCCACTGGGTGGGGAGGGTCAGTTCCCTGAGACCTGCCAGGCAGCCCTGTGTGCACAGCAAGCCAGGCCAAGGTGCGCAGCAGGGCGGGGGTGGCTGAGGTGTGGGGGGCTGGAAGCCCGAGTGGCTCCCCTTCCTCCCCATCCCCACACAGCCCTTCCAGTCCGTCTGCTCCAGCGCCACCTCGTACACCGTCCCAGTGCCTGCCTCCCTGCCCCAGGGAACAGTGGCGAGCTCCTCTTGCAGGTCAGAGCCCTTTGAAGATGTCTGGGATGCACCGCAGCCACCGAAGGGATGAGCTGCAGGCCTCTGCACCCCGACACCTACAGGGTGGTTCGACCAACCAGCGGTGGTTCGAAAGCGCCCAGGACAACCTGCGTCTCAGCCCCTCCAAATGGAAAGACTCAGGATCACATGACAAGAGTGTGAAGCCCACCTGGCTAACTTGCCCTCCTGCCCCACTTGCCCCTCCGTCCAGGGCCTTGCTTCCTGCTCCTTAGAAAATGCCACACCTTCTTCAGAAGCTAAGTCTTTTTCAGACAAAACAGCCAATATCAAAGACATCCTAAAACCCCAAGCTCCCCTGAGACCCAAGTAAGTCCCAAGTCCTTCTTGGCTTTCACTTGGTCCCTTAGGCTGGTCTGACAGGGAGGGCTGGGCTCAGGGTCACCCACCTCCGGGGAACATGGTGAGGGCCCGGCGCAGCAAGAGGGAGGCCTTTGCCCTTGTGGAACTGAGCTCCTGGTCTGGGAGGTCTGCCTGCTGGCTCAGCAGGAAATAAGCCAAGGGCACGGAGAAGGCGAAGTTTGGGAGCTGGGACAGGTTCCGGTGAGCCTACAGGGGTGAAGACCAGAAGCAAAGTTCTCAGCTTGCCAACACACATGGAGTCTCTGTAGCACTTAGTGGGACAATGACAGTCTCACATCTGGGGGGAAACGACACACGGTCATGCCCCTTATCCATGGAGGATGTGCTGTAAGACGGCAGTGGGCGCCTGGTGCCATGGCCAGCACCGAAGCCTGAACATGCGCATCCGTGACCAACTCCAGGTTACGGACGGGGCAGCGTAAGAAACTGACAACAATAAAACAGGATGACAGTTTGAGGTACGACAGTGAAAACAGCACGGATTTCTTTTCTTTCTTTAAATTTCACTGACAGATTTGTTTTCACCATAGATTTTAACCACCTCAGCATATGATTTTTCTCTCTCCTTATTCAGTTGCAAAGTTTCACCTTCTCACTTAAGCGAAGCGTTCTACGGCTTTCCTGGGGCAGCGCGGCACCTCCGGCATCGGCACTCTGGTGTATTATTCAGTGAGATTGGGCTGACCTGCGCACAAGCCCCGTGCTGCCCTGACAGTCTCCCTTACAACCCAGAGGGCTCATCCGTGCGCCCCTCATCCAGGCTAGGTGCACTGGGGTCTCCCGGGACCCTTGCCAGGGCCCGTCAGGGACTCACTCCTACCTCCCACTCCTCAAACAGGCGGATCAAGTACTCGTAGCTGCGTGCCCGTAAGGCCAGGTGGTCCACCAGGAGCAGCATGCACAGGGGGTCCTCGTCTGGCTCCAGACTTCCAGAGGCAGCGCGGGGCAGGGGGAAGAGGGAGACGGAAGCCAGAGTGAGCCCAGGTCACGGTCATGGGCCTGCAGCTACCGCGGGAGAGGCCGCGGCCGCAGCCAGGGCACCTACCTCAGGATGAGCCTGCAGTACTCCAGTGCCGTGCGCGGGCAGCCACGCTTCTCTAGGAAGCTCAAGTGCTTGTACAGGGCCAGGTAGAAGCTCCTAGACCCAAGACAGTGCTGCGTGAATGAGAGCGACAGCAGGCGGCAGAGCCACGCCACCCTGTCCTGCTGGCTGCGTCGGCACTTCCTGTGGGGCCTAATCGCCGTGAATGTTCCGGAATGTTCCTGGGTCTGCAGAGAAGGCGACGCTCCGCTTGTTGTTTGAGTTACACGTGTGTCCGTGTACAGAAAACCAAGCTTATCTGCTAGGTTGAACCTCTACCTTGGGTTTTTGTTTAAGTCACCATTGAAGGGAGCAGAGTTAAAACCCAGTGTCATTACCGCCTGCACCCACCTCTCACTCCAACAGCTGCAGCAGCTCTGTCGCTGGAGCATTGAGTTTGTGGCAGGAACGATCCCAGTGGACCGCTGTTTTATCCAGACCTCCCGCCCAGGGAAGGCCTGGAAGTGTGAGTACTTCACAACCTGCCCCAGTGCTCTAAGAATTCACACGGAGAGACCAGGCTAACAGACACCAGCCATGGGGCGGTCAGATGGGGCCCACAGTGCAGGGGTGCAATGGGTCAGCATGCCGGGGACCAGGGTGGCCTCTGGTGGGGGCTGGGAAAATGCTCCTGGCTGCCGACAACCAGAGAGCCCAGGACAGCCAGCATGCCCCCCACACTAGGGCTCTGATGACCAGGCTGAGGTGAGCAGGGGGCTGCGGAGGCCACTCAGGGCCTGAACAGGGCCCTCGGGGCAGCAGAAGTTTCTGCAAGACACAGGGGTCCCGTATGCAGAGCACGTCACTGCCAGAAACAGGGTCGGGTTGCACCCCAGGGGCACACTCATACACACTCATACACACTCACAGTCAGAGTGTGGCAGGGCATTCTGCACTCACAGGGCACGAATGCTTCTGGGCAGAGACCCATGGGACCCTGAGTACAGACCCCCCAGGGCGAAGTGGCTCATCAGGCTCACTCCTGACATGGACAAGCACAACCCCAGTCAGTGATCACCTGGCCAGAGCCCAGCCTTCCTGCACTTACGCTTTAAATACAGTGTGATGCCCGGTCTGAACTACCAGGTGGACCCGGTGTGGACAGCCCATGGCCCTGCCCCCACTCCCCACCACAGGTTCTCATGTTACCTGCAAGGAAAGAGCAGGGAGCTATGCACACACCTGTTCTCAGGTCTGCGGTAGTCCAGCCGGCACGCCCCGCTGGTGAGGCTGAACAGGGGGTGGAAGGCGCACTCCATGCTGTACAGCGCTCTCTCTGTGGGCCACACAAACACCAGGGGACAGCGTCACAGCCACCGTGCAGGAGACTGCAACCCCATCCTCTGTGCCTCGCAACACGGAAGGCTCTGCAAGGAAGGAGGTCAGGTAACTAGGACTCGGGGAAGAGACAGGGCACAGATGTGACGCTGGAGGTCTGAGGCCACTCTGCACTGACTTCACCCGCGGGTCTGAGCTGGCAGCTCCGGGACTCCAGACAGAAGTGCACACACATGCTTCCCTGGCTGGGTGGCTCAGGTGGCTGGAGCGTCATCCCATAGACCGAAAGGTTGTGGGTTCGAGTTCCGAATGGGGCACATGCCCAGGTTGTGGGTTCTATCCCCAGTCAGGGCATGTAGAAGGTAACTGACTGACGTTTGTCTCACATACTGATGCTCTCCCTCTCTCTTTCTCCCTTCCTCTCTAAAAAGCAGTAAAAAAATAGCCTCGGGTGAGGATTTAAAAAAAAGGAAACGTACTCATGCCCTTACAAAATTCACACGCACAGGCCCCAGCGGCTCATCCACAGGGGCTGGAACACGGGAACAAGCCCGCGTCTGCCGAGCGCTCCCCCACACAGTGGAGCGCCTGCCAGCCCTGGAGATGGTGGTGAGCGAAGCACCCAGACACGTTTCTACGATTCCACTGTTCAGAAGGGTCCAGCACGGGCAAGCCCAGAGACAGAGAGCAGACTGGTGGTTCCCCAGGGCTGGGAATGAGGCAGGTGGCCGACGAGTCCAGGCTAACAGACACCAGCAGCGGGGGGCTCAGATGCAGCCCCCGTGCAGGGGTGCAGTGGGTCAGCACACCAGGGACCTTTTGTAAGTAATGAAAATGGTCCAGGATCCTCAAGGGGCTATATGACTCTGGCATTTATTAAAAAGCCAATGAACTGTACATTTTTGAGCGAGTGAATTTCATGTAACATGAATTCTACCTCAAAGCTGTCATTTTCACAATATCTTGGCAAACCCCTTCGAGTCCCAGCATCGCCACACGGCAGGTGCCACTAGCCAGCCTCTGAGACACTCGGGTGAGGGGACGGGAGGGCTGGGCAACAGGCAGCTCTCACCCACGAGGTCTCGTGCCATCTCCTGGTCGTCCTGGAAGCGGCAGGCGTCGCTGAGCTGCAGCAGTGAGTCGACGTGGTAGGGGCTGGTCTGCAGTAGGACCTGCGAGGCCAGAGGGCACGCTGGCCACAGCTGTGGGCAGGGCCCTCCAGGGACAATGCCCGGGAGACACCAGACCCCCGGGCACATCTTTCTCTCGGGCACCCAAGCCTCAGGGAAAACATCACCAAGGGCGACTCAAAACCCCCAGCTCAGACGCTGATGGACATGGCTGTGAAGCCAAACCCCTGACTTGACTGGACAGGCAGCTTGGGACTCTCTGCGCCCAGGTGTCTCCACCTGCCCCCACCCCCAGGGCCCAGGCCCCACACTGCCCACAAGCACGGCCCCCGTGTCCTGGGCGGCCTGCAGGCCCTGCGCACCACGATGTTGTTGGGCTCCATAGACTCCACGGCGGCCAGGAACTTGTGCTGTGTCTGCTGGTACTCCTCGCTGTGCTCGAATGCAAAGTAGGACAGACCTTTCTTGGACTCCAGCAGCCGCATGGACAGGCCTGGGGACAACGCTGGGTCAAGGCCCTCAAGGTGCTCTTGGTGGGGAAGCTCTGCACTCAGCTTGAGCTGCCACAAGAGCGCCAGCTCCACCAGGCCAGCTAAGCGGCTGACGGCCCGCAGCCCCTCCGCTCTTCCCTGCAGAGACGCTCCCTCTGGGAGTGTGGACAGAGCACGAGCCCCCGGGACAACAGTGCAGGGGCCAGGCAGGCAGGAAGGAGATGTGACCCAGACCCGTGACCAGACGCCGTCTGTCCCTGCTCCTTGTGCCCGAACCTTCGGGGCACAGGGCTGTTTCTGCAATAAACCTGGAACTCCTGTTTCCCTTCATCACCTTCAATAACTCGGTCCGCGGTTCCTGGTCACTCTAAGCTCACACTGTGCTGACGGCCGCACTAGGGCCACGTGCCGCAGGACACACGGCGAACGTGCCCCCATCTATGCCCAGGCCTCATCGCTCACCCCCACCCCAGCCCCAGGGTTCCTGCAGGCCGTGCAACCAAGCTGTCCCAACAGGCCACTGGCCCATATCCCACACCTTTCTGCACAGCTCCTGTTTTGCTTTAAAGTACATGACATATTAGTTTGCAACAAAAAATAAAATATCACACTTTAAAAATGAATTTGATTGCTTGCTATGGTATAGTATCCATAGAAATAAGCAAGAGGGTAGAAAAAAACTGCACTGAAACATGGTCAGGATGACACATGGTTGGCAGGGGGTGCTGTGTCTCTAGCACCACGCCAGGCCTTCAGTCTCCGCACACAGCTCTGCACAAGCTGAGGAGGGGCCTGGCCGAACGGGCTCAGACCCCAGCAGTGCCCAGCGCTGGCCACTGCACAACCCCACACTGCCGCAGCTCCTCACCTGGCTTGGAGTACCGGGGCCAGGTGCTCTTCGGGGTCGTCAGCCACGTACACTTGGGGTACATGCGCTGTCTCTGCCGCGGCCTACGGAGGACAGGACACAGCTTCAGCTGGGCTGCCCAACCTTCGCTTGGCTGTGGGAGCAAAACCGCGTGGCGGGGGGAGAAGGCGCATGGCTGCACCTCCGCATGCGGTGATAACCTCATAGGACCACTGCTGGACAGAGCTGCGACCTGCGACCTAAATAACCAGACAACCAGAGAAAGCAAAGAAACAGGAAACTGGCGGCCTGGCAAAGTGGCGGGGAAGGTGACGGGGTCAAACGCCTACACTGAAGACGATGAGGAGAGCGAGCCTGCAGGCACCCTGGGGATGCCCACGAGCTGCGTCTGGGGGGCGGACAGGACAGGCCATGCAGTGGGCTGACCTCCCGCTGCAGGTGAGGTCCCATCTCCCCCCACTTCTTGGGACTCCCCAACCCAACAACAGGTTTGAAAAGGGGAGAGACCTGGCAGCCCGCTAACATCAGCACCAACACCAGTTTCTGGGAGGAGGCTGGCCCAACAGGAGCACAGGGTGGGTGGCAGGCACAGCTCTGCAGACTTTGGAGTGGATGTCCCCCCACCCCTTGCCCCACACCCCGGGTCTCTCTGCAAGTGGCAGACCCACCCGAGCACTGGCCACGAGGAGGGGTTCCCACTCTATCAGTGATGTTTCGTTTCTTAAGCTGAGTGATGAGCACACGGACGTGTGTATGTAATTATCTATACTTTTTTTTTATAAACTGAACTATGTCACTTGAGAAAAACATGAGTGATGACTTCTGGCCAAGATGGAGGTGTAAGGAGACACACTGTGCCTCCTCGTACCACCAAAAGAAGGACAACGACAATTTAAAAACAAAAAACAACCAGAACTAACAGAAAAATCAAACTATAAGGAAGTCCATCAACCAAGGAGTTAAAGAAAACACATTCATCCAGACTGGTAGGAGGGGCAGTGATGGGCAGCCAGGCAGAGAGGACTCACGCAAGGCAGTGGCTGGAGGATTGGGGCAGGCAAGGTGGCCACTGGCGGACCCAGTGAGGCAGTGGATTGTGAACTGGGTAGTCCCACATTCGTGCGCAAATAAACCAGTAGAAACAACTGGGGAGCAGGACGGACTGCAAAACTCAGGGCAATAGCGTAGGGAAATAAAGCCTCGAACCACTGATTGAAAACACCTGTGGGAGATGAGGCGCCAGAGGGAGCAACTCCCAGCCTCACAGGCAATCCGCTGGAGCGACCCCCACCCCCCCACCTGGAAATTAGCACCACAAGGGCCCCATTTGCTTGTAGGAAGCGGCAGAAGGGACTGAAATCCAATAGAGTGGAGCAAGCACCATTGTTCCCTCTTGGAACCCCCCCCACCACACACACACATATAGCGCCACAACACAGCCACGTGGATTACCTAGCCTGGGTGAACACCTAAGGCTCCGCCCCTCACTATGTAACAGGCACGTCAAGACCAAAAAAAAAAGGCCCAAACGAAAAAACAGATCAAAGCTCCAGAAAAAATACAACTAAGCGATGAAACATAGCCAACTTATGAGATGCACAGTTCAAAATACTGGTGATCAGGATGCTCACAGAATTGGTTGCAAGTTAGACTAGAAAATGAAGGCTACACTGCCCTGGCTGGTGTAGCTCAGTGGATTGAGTGCGGGCCTGGGAACCAAACAACCACAGTTCAATCCCCAGTCAGGGCACATGCCTGGGTTGCAGGCCAATTCCCAGCAGGGGACACACAAGACGAAACCATACATTGATATTTCTCTCCCTCTCTCCTTCCCTTCCCCTCTAAAGATAAATAAATAAAAATTAAGAAAAAAAAAAGAAAATGAAGGCTACGCTGATAAAATAAAGGAAGATGTACAGGGAACCAACAGTGAAGGGAAGGACACTGGGACTCAGATCAACAATGTGCAGCAGAAGGAAGAAAGAAACATCCAACCAGAAAAGAATGGAGAAATAATAATTCAAAAAAATGAGAAGAGGCTTAGGAACCTCCAGGACATCTTTAAACGTTCCAACATCCGAATTATAGGGGTACCAGAAGGAGAACAAAAAGAGCACCAAGTGGAAATGTTACTTGAACAAATAATAAAGGAGAACTTTATTATTTGGCAAAGGAAATAGACTCCCAGGAAATCCAGGAAGCTCAGAGAGTCCCAAAGAAGGTGGACCCAAGGAGGAACACACCAAGGCACATCATAATTACATTAACCAAGATTAAAATTAAGGAGAGAACCCAAGCAACAGCAAGAGAAAAGGAGACAGGTACCTACAAAAGAGTTCACGTAAGACTGTCAGCTTACTTCTCAAAAGACCTTACAGGAAAGAAGGGGCTGGAAAGAAGTATTTCCAAGTCATGAAAGACAAGGACCCACATCCAAGATTGCTCTATCCAGCAAAGCTTTCATTTAGAATGGAAGGGCAGATAAAGTGCTTCTCAGATAAGCTCCAAGTTAACAAACAGAGTTCATCATGACCAAGCCCTTACTATATGAAATGTTAAAGGGATTTATCTAAGAAAAAGCAGATAAATATGAAGAGTAAAATGACAGCAAACTCACAATCATTAACAACCACACCTAAAACAAAAACAAAAGCAAACTAAGCAAATAATAGAACAGGAACAGAAACAAAGAAATGGAGATCACACGGAGGGTTATCAACAGGGGAGGGGGAGAGTGGGGAAAAGGGAATAAGTAGCACAGATGGTAGGTAGAAAATAGACAGGGGAAGGGTAAGGATAGTATAGGAAATGTAGAAGCCAAAGAACTCATATGTACGACCCATGGACATGAACTACAGGGGGGGGGGAATGTGGGTGGGAGGGGGTGTGCAGGGCGGGCAAAGGGGTGTGAAGAGGAAGAAATGAGACAACTGTAATAGCATAATCAATAAAATATATTTAAAAAACATGAGTGAAAACTTAAACTGTGTTAGAAACAGGATGAAAAAGCATGTTTCTGCTCCCAGTAAGAAGTCAAAAGCAGGGGAAGACAGCCACACGAGAAAAGCCCAGGCAGATCCTCAAGAGACCAAATTGGGAGCCGGTTCTGCACAAGTGGCCAGGTGCCCACAGGAGAGGTAACTGTCCGGTCTGTGGAATCCCAGGGACAGCCCAACCCTGCAGGGACCTTTCTATGGACAGACTCAGACTGGACTGAAGCAGCTTTGACTGTGCTGGGCAGTGGGACAGGGGGTGGGGTGTGGGGGGACACAGAGACACAGGGGGAGAGGGCCAGCGAGCCAGCGGGCCTGTCACAGCAGGGGGCCAATGAGAAAGAGCAGAGCACCCAGTGGATGCAACTCTGAGTGGCCGGCAGAGACAGCGGGCAGACGCCCGCGGGAGCAGGTGAGGGATGAGAGGCAGGATGTCTAGGGAGGAGACCGCGGCTTCTCAAGGAGGCCATCGTGTAGGACTTAAATTTTAAAGAAATAGGTAAGTATAAACCAATAAAAACAAACGTAATTATTATTAACTTAATTACTAGCTTTAACTCAGACGAAATAAGACAGGCAAAAATGTCAAGAAACAGCAGAGACAGGCACAGGGGGTGAGGCTGGGGGCAGGGAGAAGGCCAGCCTAGGGCGGCCCAGGTGACCAAGAGGAATGGTTTAAAGTACAAATGTTTTTCACTAATATTAAAAAAGAGAGAGAGACAGAGTCAGAAACCCTTGTGTCCTAAATAACACCAAAAATAAAAGCAAACTATAAAGTAAAAACCATAATAAACACAAGGGAAGTATAGGCAAATAACAGGGCACAAAGTCCTCACTCAACCTTTCTCATAATCAAAGGAAGGTCAAATCATCAACACAGCTGTCCATGTGCGCAGGGCAGACTGTGAGCCCTCCTGCGCCTGGGGAGGGACAAACTTGGGCAAAGGGCGGTGGCGGGGGGGGGGGGACGACACAGTTGTACCGCTCTTCTGGCGGCCAACGGGGTGATGTGTCGCTGGGAAAACCCAGACTGGGGCGACTTCTCTAGAAAGGCTGGCACGGACACAGGGGCTGCAGCCAGCACACAGCCTGCTGCCCGACCCCTAGAGAGCAGCCCCCCTACACCAGGGTGTGGCCACAGGGCATGCGGGGACCGGCAGAGCTCTGGGACCCCGGGGAGGTGCAGTGACCCAGCAATCTGTCCTGAAGGGTCATCTCTTGGGGGCTGTCAAAGCAGGCAATTCTGACTTGCTTGAATTTTTTAATGAGAAGTATTTAGTTCTGTAATTGGAAAAAAGTTCTGTCATCAGACAGAGCTCCTGTCAGGTAGAGGCTCTCAGAACACCGGTCCTTCCACAGGGAGCTCCAGAACCAGCCCCTCACACCCCGAGCGTCTCTTGTCGTGACTCCCACGGAGCACCAGCCACCGAGAACTGTTACATTAACAGAGATCAAACTTGTCCCAGAACTGAAACTCAAGTTACTTGTGCTAATTGAGAAGAATGAACCTACCTAAGATTTCAAGGCTAGCAGCTCAAAATTTAGGAATCTCAAAGCCTTTGCTACAGAAAGCAGTGGGCCCAGCAGCCAGACAGATCCAACTCCGGCGGTCCTCCAGCCCTGCCCTCAGCGCCCCCGGCCCCAGCGTCCACCTCTGCTCACCAGGGCTTGGAGAGCCCCGTCTGCAGCGGAGACTCACTCACTGGTCTTACCTTTGCTCCCCCAGGACAGCTCGAGCACCAAAATACCTTTTCAGTTCTGTGTCAGGGTTCAAATGTCTAGAGAATTTAAAATTAAAGCAAAAAAAAGAAACTGAGTTCTTCTTCAGTGATTCTGGGAATTTTAGAAAGTCACATAAAACCCCCAGTGGGGAGAACTGCCATCTGGGCGTCAAAGACCATTTGTCAGCCTGCTTCCCCTGCAGCCACCTGCCCAGAGGCCAAGTCAGGAGAGTGAAAGGCCTGGACTAGGTGGGCTTTACCCACCGGCTCAGGAGCAGCCTCTGCAGTGGGCACACGCTCCCCCCCCCAACCCCCCGGCGTCTGTGGGGACCAGACGAGTGACTGACCCCAGGATGACGCCCCAGGGCAATGGTGTCACTGCATACCCCCAAACTAAGAGTGGGAGGCCCTTGGAAATGGAGGGCTCCTCCGTTCCTCTTCCTCCTTGTTCCTCAACATCTGGTAACGAACCCCTATCGCCTTTATTCAAGGAGAGTAAGCTTCCTTCCTCCTCCTGGCTGCGGAGCCCCGGTGGCCCAGGAGGGCAGCGGTACCTGTGCTCCACGTACAGCACGTGCCTCCTCGTGCTCAGGGGCTGCGGGCTGGGGCGCCTCGGGCCGCCACTGTCCTCGATCCTCTCCAAGATGCGATCGATGTCTTCCAGCCCATTTTCCTAAAAGCCCCCAAACCCTGTATTAATCACCATCTTCACTTCACTTTAAACATCACAACGACAGATAACCCTGTGATTCACTTTGACAAAGAATACCAGTCACACTGCTAACTTTCAGGAGAGCGAGCATATGACCGAGAGGAAGAGAGTCTGCCTAGAAGGGGCTCCGACGAGACAGAAGCACCACGAGGGCCCCGGGCCATCTGAGCGCCGAGCCCACGCCCCTGGTCTCACAGGTCCACTCACCTCCTCAGGTAATTAGCTGGGACTGGAGATGCTGATGAACAGCCTCAAAGCTGCAACCTCTTTTTTGGGACTAAGAGAGGGGGACAGGGAGGCCCAAGGGCAACACGGAAAAATACTTTCCGGGGACACACGGCCCCTGGGGGCATCTGCTCCTCAGCACTGGACACAGGTCCGGCTGGGAAGGGGCTCCGCCACCCCACAGAGTCATCTGGGGGCAGAGTGGGCTTGGGTCTCAAGGAATGACATGAGCAAACACAGAAGCAAAGCTGGGTAAGCAGTCTCCCCTTTATTTTTTTAAAAGATTTTTTATTTATTTATTTTTTTAGAGGGGAAGGGAAGGAGAGAGGAAGAAAAATATTAATGTATGGGTGCCTCTCATGAGTCCCATAGCTGGGAACTGGCCTGCAACCCAGGCATGTGCCCTGACTGGGAATCGAACCGTGATCCTTTGGTTCGCAGGCCCGTGCTCAATCCACTGAGCTATAACAGCCAGGGTGCAATTTCCCCTTTAAATTTCTCTAACCTCTAAATTAGTTACACTCCTGGTGGGAAGAAATCAAAACATCAAATGAAAACAAACTGCTTTCCTTTCCACAACCACAGTGCTCTTGCCAACCTGGCTATGTCCCTAATACCTTCCCAACTTCCTGAGAGGCGCTGCAGGCACCAGCCCCACAGAGGGACTCCCGACAAGATGGGCAAGGCCTGGCTGTGTGCACAGGGGGAGCGGCGTGATGACAGGACGCAGTGCCTGTGGTGGGCGGACTAAGCCCGTTTTCCACAAAAAGGCCACGACTGGGAAGATCAGGCTGAGGCTTGCGTGCGTGGCGCACACTGGCACATGTGAGAGACGCCTGCCGTGAAGACGTGCGAGCAATTTGAACTGGGAGCAGGTAAGAGGAGGCAGAGCCACGGGACCCAGTCCCAAACTCTGTATTTTGTCTTATCATGTGACAGTAAAGCCTCGAGGACATTTTTGCTTCACACAGACAAACGAATAAGCTGCCTCCGACACCACCTGAGAAACAGCCAGGAAAGGATAGGCGGGTACCGCTGAACATACCAAAGTTTCTCCCGTAGCATTTTTCTTATTTTTCTGCTTCTTTTTCTTCTTTCGGAGTTTGCCACTCATATTAGACTAACAAAAAAAGCACATCTTAATTAATGGGAAGAGACAATGAGACCTTCCACCCTGACACCCAGAGCGGTAGCTACAGAGGGACAGTCACACAGGACGCAGGCCTGGCGTCCCGCTTCCACTTCCTGAATGCCCTGGGACCTCACCTACTTCTCTCAGACAACAAACACCTCCCTGAGTCTCTGCACGTCTGATCCAGCCTCCCCCTTCCTCTCATGCCTCTTTCTGACACGCCTCGGGGCCCCCTGGGACCTGAGGCTCAGGGTTCTGACGTCTGCCCAGCAGCCCTCTGCTTTCACCCTTCACTTTGTCAAGCCCTCTCCTGCCACACTTAGCCACTGGAGACCAGGCCCCGCATCACAGTCCCTATACCCATGTCCCTCTGCTCTCGTCCCCACGTGGAGGCTCCTTGGAAAGGCCCCCCCACGCTCATCTACTCTCCCCAACTGGAGCTGTCCATCCATCCTTGTCCCCCTCGACCAGAGGCCCCTGGAGGGCAAAGATTTGTCCCGAGAGTCCAGGAGGCTCCCCAAGCATGTGTTGGATGAGTGAGCGAGAGGTCTTTGGAGGAGCATTCCCAAGTGCCCCGAAGAACACAGAACTAGTGGGGCCTGCACATTCTTCAAGGTGTGTCCACCCGGGGCCCTGGTCCACCCGGCCTGAGCTCCAGACGCGCATTTCCGAAAAGCAAGCGCCCTGCTGAGTAGGGGACTCTCGAAAATGAGGGAGACAGCACTTGTGCTGGGGAGACTGGTCTGGGGGACCCTGGATGCAAGAGCCCTGACAGTACCAGTCTTGAGGATTTCATGCACATCTGACCAGGGCTCCCCAGGAAATTTGGGGTGACTGAGCAATGAACAAGATGGAATTTAGAGAATGACAGCAGAGAGTATGTGCCTGGGCACCTCTGCCCCACACCCCGCCACACCTGCTCCAGGGGTGCTGCCCCGCCAGTCTCCTCTCCATCCTTCTTGGGCTCGGCACCTCCACTCTGGGCCCTCCTTTTGTTCCCCGACACCGCAGCATCTGTGGGCAGACTCTCCCCATTCACCACTGGCCCCTCCTCCAGGTCCTCAATGTTTATCTGCAGAAATGGAGGGGAGAGAAGAGGGTACTATATGGGTGTCCGGTCACCACTTCATCCTGATGCTACTGCAAGGCACATCTGCAACGATGGCAGGGAGGCCACACGGGGCTGTGGAGGAAGGAGCGCCAGCATGCTGTGCCCCGCAGGCCTCAGTGCCAGCACCTCAGTACGTCCTGCATCAGGGCTCCCACAGTCCACAGAGGGGTTGTGGCCCACGTGGCCCATGGTGTCCTGTCTTCCGAGCCGGCAGCAGGCAGACTCCCCAAACATCACAACTTATCCCCCATGAGCACCGCCCAGGGCCACTGTCATACAATGGAGTCCACACTCACTCCCAACATGGATGAATCTGAGGGTCACGGTGCTGAACAGGAGCAACTCCCAGGACATGCCCCCCCCCCCCCCGCCCACCAAACACACACTCTGGAGAAGAGATGGAGACAGGGATAGGGGTGGCAGAGGTGGATACAGGTTACTGCGAAAGCTCTGGCCCTTCAGCTAACAAATTAATACAGAAATAAGAGGCCACCATGTAGCAATAACCAGATCTGACAGACGCAATCTGGTGCACTCAAGTCCAAAAAGAAATAAAACTGTATGTTCAATTTAGAACATCTAAAAAATATAAAGCTAAAAAAAATCTACTCTAACCCTGTAAGCCTGAGATAATTTTGAAGTACAACTCGGACTACGATGTGGCTGTGACTTCTCACTGATGAGAACGCAAGGCAGAAGCGCCACTGCCGTCCCCAGTGGGCCTGCTGTCCAGCGGGAAAGCCGCAGAGAAAGCAGGGTCCATTTTGTGCTCTTGGGTCCACCTTCCTCACCGGCGGAGAGCTCCACGTGGAAGGATAAACTCAGGAGTGTGCGACGCGTGTCTGTCTAGCAGACCCCTAGGTCTTTGTGGATGAAAGAGCACCTGATTGGATGATGCTGAAATTTTACCAAAATGGGGTCTGCCACAGCACCACCACTGGCAGGTGACTGCTCCCTCAGACGCCTTCTTCTGTGCGGCAGCATCAGGACATCAGGGGCCCCGTGTGGTCTGGCTGGTTAGGGTCTTGAAGCAAAGAGGGAAGCTGGAATGAGGCTACTGTGGATATCTCCCCTAAACTTTGGGTGTCATGGAGGACTGGCACCCACACTGTCCTCATCATTCAACTAAGGGTGCCACCAGGGCCTCTTGTTAGTTGGGTGCTGGTTTCCTATTATAAAGTCATGCTCTCTTCCTTTAAAAATATCCTATTTTTTAGCCCCCTTTGGGAATCTGAGGTGTTTTAAGGAATTCAAGTTCATAACAAACTCTAGGCCAAGCTAAACCTCAACAGAAAGAACTGCTGATTCTATGTGCACACTGGGCACGCACACTGTGCAGGACACACAGGTGAGCAAAACACGCATTACCAGCCCACACAAGGAGCTCAGGGAAGCAAGAACACGGTAAAGAACATAACGCCCTGGCAAGGTGGCTCAGCTGGTGGGAGCGTCATTGCATACACCAAAAGGTTGCAGGTTCGATCTCCAGTCAGGGACTGGAGGCAACCAACTGATGCTTCTCTCTCTCACAAAGATGTTCCTCTCTCTCCCTTCCTCTCTCTCTAAAATCGATAAGCATATCCTCAGGTGAGAATTTTTTAAAAATCTATAAAAAAGACACAGCACACACAAGAAAATTACAGACTGAGGCCAGCGCTAAGGAGACACGGGTGGGAGTTTATTCCTCCAATTCACAGCTACTGTGTTACTTCTCTGTGCTGGACACCTGGCTGGCGGTGATGCAGCGATGAGCAAGACACCACGTCCGGTGTGAGGAATAAAGGAGAATGTTTGTAAAGACCCTTCAAGTGCCTGGCATGGAGATGAAAATCAAGGGAAGAGAGCTCAAGATCCTGAGAAAGGGAGCCCCGCCCCCCACGCTTCCGCCCCACCCACCGATGCCACAGCCCTGCCCACTGCAGGGCAGCCCCACACCTCAACTGCTGGCTATGCTCACTAGAGGTAGCTCAGACCACTTGCCCCGCCCCTGGTCACTATGGCCCCGCCCCTAGCGTTGGCTCAAACCCGAGGTGGCCCCAACCCCAGGTGGCCCCGCCCGGTGCCCCTGCCCCACCACCCCGGCTGCATGCCCCGCCTACTCCCCTGGTCCCGCCCTCTCCAGTGCGGCCCGGACCCTAGATCGCCCCGCCCGCGCGACGTCACTGCCTCACATCCCCACCCCCACCCCCACCCCACCACCGCACTGACCCGCCCGGTGCAGACCCGCCTCCCACGCGGAGTCCCCGCCGCCCCCACCCCAGGCGGCGCAACTCACCAGCTCGAACCGGTTGTTGACTTGGACACCCTCCTTCCCTGCACCCCGGAGGCGCCGAGCGCCTGGTCCCCGCTTGGGTCCTTCTTCCGCATCATCGTCATCACGGAAGCCAAACTGCAGGGCGCCGGGCCCGAGGGGCTCCTGTCCGCGCTGTTCCCCCCTTAGCCTCCGGAGGGCCCGGCGCGACATAAGACCCAACGGCCGCTGACGTCTAGGGACTGGGAGAAGACTGGCAGAAAAGAGAGCGGCTGACGCGCCTGCGCACTTACGGCGCGCTGGCGCGGGGCTGGCTTGTGGCGTCTGCGCGCTGCGGCTCTCCGGGACTTCCGCTCCGTTCCGGGTGGCATCAAGGAAGGTGCGGGCATGCCCGGACTTGTTCTCGCGCGATTTGCGTGCCCCTGGAGGGTGTGTCCGAGTCTTCCGGAGGCGTGCCTGGGAATTGGGCTGGGATGCGGGAGTAGGGTGCACAGGCTCCCAGCCTCCTGCGCTGGGACCTAGGCTCTGTCCTGCGTGGGGTCACGCAGGTGGTGCCAGGTGAGGGGGCGATGCGCAGGTGACAGCTGGAGGGACCTATAGGGCTTGGTCCCCGCTCTCCGCGCCCTGCCCGTGACTCGACTGGCTGTAGACCGGACAATCCCCGCATTAGCAGTAAGCGCGTCCAAACCGAGTAGCTCCCCAAAACTGCCGAATTCCGGACAACACGCAGGGACAACCCCCGTGCCAGGATGGACTGAAACCGAATCTGTCCTGCTTGCTTTCCGCCACTGATGCGCCCCCAAGAGACTTCCTGTACCTCTAGGTATGGGAAACTGTGGTCTGAGGTGAACTCGCCACCCTAACTGCGTCATAATCTGGGAGGTTGTTATAATAAAGATGAAGGACCCAGCCCTAAACATTTTAGGTGGGGCGTTGACATTTTAAAAAGCTCTTTGGAAATTAAAGCGTGAATGCAGACAGGACTGAGAACCCTGCACTGCCATCCAAGAGCAAGGGCAAGATGACCTGGTGTGGCAGCCTTGAGCTGGGGATGGCTGTCACTAGGGAGCCTGGCCAGGCCCTGTGCTAAATTCTCACCTCCTCTAGCGAGCTAGGGATCCCCTTTTAACAGGTAAAGAGAGTGGGATTCAGAGAATAGCCGGGCCAGGTACAGCCTGGCTTTGCATTTGTGTCTGTGTCTCCAGAGTTCACAGGAGGAAGTGTAACAGTGGAAAATTGTAACCCGCCGCACCGTTCTTTCAACATTGTTTCTGTAAGTGCAGACTCTGACTAATATGTAGCTTATAGATGAACAGCATGTTCATATAAGAATCCTAGGAATTAATTTCGAAAGAGTCCCTGACCTTCAGGCATCCCAGCTCTGGGAGTTTTGCTGACCTTCAGTCCTGGAGCCGGATGACGTGAAGCCAGGATGATGAAACCAGGAAGGGGCTGTGTTCGTCTGCACGCAGAGAACTTTGCAGCCCCCTTTCCCTCCTTATAAAAACCTCTGCCTCCAATGAGAAATGGAGATGGGCTTTGAGAGGTGAGTCCTCCATCTTCCAGGACATGGGGTATTTAACATGAGTCCCACATCTCCAAGGAGATGGGCTTTGAGACCTGAATCCCATCTTCCACCCACATGGCCAGCATCTGCAAATTAACTACTTCCTTTTACACCAGCACCTGCCTCTCAAGTATTGGCTTTCCTAGCGGCAGGCAGCCAGACCTGTTTTCGGGGGCAGAAGGCCACTGGCAAGGATGGAGAAGGGGAGTCAGGACGGGATACGGTCTACAGGCCTGTACTGGTCACTGCATCTTGAACGACTTCACACCACTGGCTTACAGCTTCTGCCTCGAGCTCCCGCAGCCTCACCTGCTCTAGCCACTCCCCCCGGGGCCCCTAGAAATCCTGCCCCCGTTTGCAATCCAGCTACAAAGTAAAGGGTTATGCTCAGCACAGGTGAGCCCTCCAGGACACCACCCTCCTGTCCAGTCTGTGCAGGGCCAGGCTAGCTGGTGAACAGGTTGGGTCACTTCCTGGTCCAGTGGTGTGACCGGTTTATGCAGGCTTACGGCCCCGCCTGTGGATGGAAACTCAGGAGTCTGAGGAGCCTGGAGCTGCTTTCTGCTTTCCCCATCACAAGACAGCTGTGTGACCCCGAGGGGGGGCAACGTGCAACCCCATTTGAGTGGCACCTTCCCTGAACAGGCAGCTTGAGCCTGGGTCCACGTACCACCAGTCCACTATTTACTGTGTTTGTAAATACTTGTAGAGGAAGTGACCTTTGTGGGTCAACCTCAGGCCGGGGCGGGCAGGGCTTGGCTCCATGGGCACTGCACAGCCTCTGGACCTGTGGTCCGCAGATGGCAGGCCCAGCAGCCTGGGGACAGCAGTGACAGTGACACCCTCTCCGCCCAGCCAGTCAGGTGTTTGTGTGGCCTTCCATTTCCACGGCTTCCTGTGTGGGCCAGAACCCAGGTGTCCCCTGTTGAATTGGGACAATGACAACAGTGCCCACCCCCCAAAAGCATCTGCTTGTGGAGCTGCTACCCACGTGTGAGCTTTCTCCTTGCTGGCTGTGTGTCTGGGAGCAACTCCTATCCTTTCTGTCCTGTTTTCTCATTTTTGAATAGGAATAATACCACTCCCTGCCCGTGAAGTGCGCAGAACAAGGGCTGGGAATTGGCCACTGTTACTGGCTGCTGTAATTTTGTGTAACTGAATAATCTGGACCCCAGCTGATGCAATATCTTCTCCCACAAACCCACCTGTTTCGAGCCATTGCCTTGGGTCTCCTGCAGACCCATGTCCACCAGGCAGGCATTGGAGCCTGGTACCCAGCAAGCCTGGGTTGAAGTCCCGGGAAAGCTGGGTACATCTTTAGCAAAGTTCTTGAACACTTTGAATCTCAGTTTCCTCATCTACAGGGTAGGATGACAACAGATACCATCTCCCAAGTACATGTGGGGCTGCTTCCACCCCGCACACCCCAAAGAGCATCTGGGGGACGAGGACAAAGGGTCCCTCAGGCTGGCCAGTGACAGGCAGCCCTGCTGGCCTTAGGACCAAGGTGTTGGGTTATGAAGTGGGGCACAGAGAGTGGCAGTGGGCGTCCCCATCCCGCCCCAGGGGCGGTTGCCCCCAGAGCCCAGTTTCTACCTTTGGAGGGCACTTCCACTGCCGCGGCAACCCTTAGTTCACGCCCCGACGGGAGACTGTGAGACCACCTTTATTAGGCCGAGAACATAACCCACACGTATAGGTTCCCCCAGGTGACCAGGCCGAAAGCATTGCAGTGTGTGACGTTGGGCAGGGAGTGAGCTTGGCCACAGGCCTTCCCAGGGGATGGTCTTGGGACACCTGCCTGGGAGAGTCTCAGCCCATGCAGGCTTCCTGGGTGCCTCCGAAGCCCGCATCCCTGCTGCAGAGCACAGACGCAAGCCGGGCCCTCCATGCCCCTCCCCGGACCAAAGTGCCCCTCCCAGCCAGGACATCCACCCGAGGAGGGACGGAGAATCAGTGCAGGGGCAGGGTCTTCCCCAGAGCCCCCGGCCCCCCGCCTCCAGTCTGCCCTCCTTCCCATCCTGTGCCATCCTCACCCCACCCAAGGAGTCCAGAGAGGAAACAGCTTCCCGGGGAGGGGCCAGGAAATGTATATAAATATATAGGCTGTGTATGTGTTATATAAAGGTATCTATATATGTATATATGTACATGCACACTTGGGAGGCTGCTGGCAGCTGGGCCCTGGGACGGGGTGAGAGGGTCTCCAGCCTGGTCCAGAATGGGCCCAGCTCCTCCCCAGAGGCCTGGCCACCTGAGGCCACCTTGAAAAGGCTCTCGCCAGGTGGCCTTGGGTGACAAGGACTGTCACTGGAAGTCAAGAGTCCAGGTGCTCGGGACGTAGAGGGACTGGGTCTGGCGAGAGCGGCGAGGAGTGGTATTGAGGGCGTCCACACTCTTGCGGCTTGAGCGTACCACGTCCGCCACAAAGCTGGTGCAGTCGCTGCAGACGTCCTTCAGGACGCGGCCGTGGGTGTACATGTGCGGGAACTCCTCCTCCACACTCTGCCACTGGGGCCCCTGCAGGGACCTGGGGCAGGACCTGGCAGTCAGGGGGGCCCCAGCCCGTGCCAGGTGTGCAGGGTTTAGGAAAGGCCATGCGGAACAAAGTGCATCCCAGCAAGACCTCTTCCTCCGAGTCCCCGGCCCTCACCACCCAGCACAGTTTCGGTCTTACACCACTCACCCCCAGAGCCCTCCCAGACCCCTGCGTCTGGTTTCCTCGGGGTGTCCCAGCAGACAGGGTGCCCCACCCACACCCTGGCTCGCGTTACCCGCAGCACTGGCAAACAGCAAAGGCACGCACTGGAAGGCATCTCTCCTCTGTGTCACCGTGGCTTTGGCCGCTGCTGCCCTCTGAGGACTCTCAAAGCCCAGGGTGTAGACAGGGATGTGTGCGAACTTCTTAGAAGGCATCTTCATCTGTGGACGGAGGAGTATGGGTGGAAAAAGGCTTCCCCAGGGACAGCCCAGGCTCCCGAAGCCCCCTGGGTCAGCCCCTAATGCCATGCCTGGCATCTGAAGGCACATGCCTCCTCGCACACACACCCAGCCACAGCCACTCACACATAGGCAGGGAGCAGGCCCTGTGTGTTTCCCAGCAGACAGTCCCTGTATGTAGCAGACAGTCCCCTGGGACCAGGAGTGGTAGGGTATGACCTCAGGGTCTGGAAACACTGGGGATGAAAACCCCTCTCACCCAGATTCCTGTTTCTGGGCTGAAGCGTTAACAGGGTGACACACTTCTACAGACATCACCCATTTACATCAGGGCACACCTGTGTGCGGACACCTGAACAGTTACAAAGAGCCCCCCCAAACACTGGGGGACGTGTGGGGTCAGGAAGCTAGGACTTTTGGGGGAAGAGAAATGTTTCTTGGCACTGTCTTATTAACATGGAATGTTAAAAAAATCAAAAAGCAAAAAACCATAGTCCTGGAAAGTACAGGAATGGGTCCTGCCTGGGGGGAGGAGAGGCGAAGGTGGTGTCCTCTGACAGGAGACTGCAGAGCCCCTGAGGACACTCCTGGCCAGGCAGCAGCCCACCGAGACCCCAGGGGCCTGCCCAGACCCCACGGAGCCTCACCTTTATGCTGCAGGAAGTGCAGACGGCTCTGGAAGGGAAGAGGGAAAGGGTCAGCCTGGAGAGGCCCGGGAAGAGACGGCTGCCTCCCGGCCAGTGTCCCAGCAGCACACCTGCCTCCGGCTGGGCCCCTGGTTACCTCAGAGTTTCACCAGCATTTGACTCTCGAGTCTTGCTTTTCTCTTCACTTAGTTCTACACCCAAACCATTCCTGTCCCTCGTGGCTCTTTCTCAGCATGTGTGGTCTGCAGTTCTCACTTACCGCCCCGTCCCCCGCACCTGCGTGGGCCCCACACTTCTCGCCACAGCGGCCATCTGAGCCAGAGGGGCCATGATTAACTCTTTTTATTCCCCACATCTGATTTCAGAAGTAAATGCGCTTTTTGGGGGGGTAAAAAATTCAAACATTAGAATCGTAATTCAGACAATGGGGTCCTCTTCTCTGAAGCCCAGTCCTCAGCGATGGCCCCTGCTAGAGATACAGCCTTCACTTCCCTGGCATGAGCTTAGAGGTGCAAAGATGCACATCGAAAATAAAAATGCAGTGTCATACGTGCTGTTCTGTCGAGATGTATCAGGGCTCCTCCACATCAGTGCAAATCGCCCACGTTCATTTTTAGAAATAAGCCGTTGTTTTCTTGGGTGGGTGTCCCACCAATAAACCACTAGGTGAATTTTATTTCACTGTGGCCAGGGAACATACTTTGTGTGACTCGAGTCCTTCTACACTTTAACACTTGTTTCATGCCCCGGAATCTGGTGTATCTGGGTGAATGTTCTGTGTGTACTTGAGAGGAACAGGTCCTGCTGCTGGTGGGGGAGGGGTGCTCCTTCACAGGGTGGGTCAGATCTTCTACAGCTTTAGCGTCCTTCTGTCCACAAGTTCTACCCGTTGTCCAGAGAAGGCCACTGAGGTCTCTAGTTACAACTGCACATTTACCTATCTTCCATGTCGCTAACTTTCTGAGCATAAATGCAGTTCAAAACTGTTAATGTCCTTTATTTGACTGGATGCCAAGCATTTTATCTTGCTGGGTGCTGGATACTTTTTATTCCTATTCTTTTTTTTATGTAATTTTTTAAATTACATTTTGTTGATTATGCTATTACAGTTCCAATTTTCCCCCTTGGCCCTTCTCCACCCAGCACCCCTGACTCCCCCAGGCAATCCCCACACCACCGTCGACGTGCGTGGGTCACACCTTTAAGCTCTTCAGCTGCTCTATTTCCTATGCTATACTTTGCATCCCCGTGACTATTCTGTAACTACCTATTTCTATGTCTTAATCCCCTCACCTTTCTTGAGCTCTGTTCCAGGAAACAGTTAAGATACTTGAGAACAGTCTGGTCCTTTCAGGTCTTGCTTTTGTCGATTGTGTAGGTCTGGGGCAATGCTCGGTCTAGGTACTTATCCCCCAGTAACCAAGACCTTACCGGGCTTTCCACTCAGTGGCCCGTGAGTTACATTCCTGCCACTGCTGGTGAGAGCAGACGCTATGTAGCGTACTGTTCCTTTAAACTTTTAGGGGAGGGTCAGTAAGCTTTTTCTATAAAGGGTTACATAATATTTTAGGTGTGGCTAAATGACTAATGAATAAAACAGGCTGTGGCCATATTTGGCCCATGGGCCAGAGTTTGCCAATCCCTGATTCTTTCAAAGCCTTCAGTAATTTCCTTGCATGTGTTGATCAACACTCTGCTGAGCACTCAACGGGGACCTTTGGCATGTCACTAGGCTCGCTCTCGGGACAGCTCTCTCCTCCCTGAGGGCTCTGGGGCCTGGGGCTCCTGGGGTGTTTAGCTCCACCGCTCAAGGAGCCAAGCAGGCGCTGACTCATGGCCCAGAAACTCAGGCAATGGAGGTGAACCAACCCCGCCCTTTCTTATGTCCTGCCTGAGAGGACACCCCCCCCACCCCCATCACAGGGAGTGTTCTGTCAGACAGTGCTGACCTTAGGGCTTCTTACCTCTTCCCTCCCATGTTAATTCACAGCCAAGGTGCTTACAAAAGACTCACCTTTTGCAAAAGAGACAGGTGGACGGCCAGGAAAACAGTGGGAATTTGCTTCGGCAACAGCAGCAAATCTGTAAGAAAAGGCCTCGTAGAAGATTAAAACTATGAACATTAAAATGGTAATAAATTCACAACTATCAACAATTGATTAAAAAAAAACAAATGAAGCAAATAAGCAGAACAGAAACAGAATCATAAATGCAGAGATCACATGGAGGGGTGTCAGTTGGGAGGGCGTAGGAGGAGGTTGGGGGAAAAGGCACAGGGAATAAGAAGCACAAATTGGCAGGTACAGAACAGACCAAGGGAGGTTAAGAACAGTATAGGAAATGGAGAAGCCAAAGAACTTATAAGCATGACCCATGGACATGAACTAAGCGGGGAGCTTGCCGGGGGGAACGGGAATACCAGGGGAGGAGGGCAAAAGGGGAAGAATTGGGGTAACTGTAATAGCATAATCAATAAAATATATTATTTTTAAAAAGAAAAGGCCTGTTAGAGTCCAATTTTGTCTAAAGTTCACTGGGTCCAGTCCTGTCCTCCCCACGCCCCCATCCAGGGCTCCTGTGTCGGGAGGGGTATCCGGGGTCCAGGCTGCCTCACCTTTCCCCTCTTCAAGCTGCTGAAGAGCTCCCTGTTCTGCAGGAACTTCTCCATCTCAGCCTTGACCAGCACACGGCGCACGCCCATCACCTCCTCCACAGTCAGGGCCAGGCTCTCCGCAGGGTGGCTGAACTCCTGCGCACAGGGCGGGGGGCGTCGGTGCTTCCTGGGGCCCTCAGTCCTGGGGCCTTGCAGGAGCCTCCCTTCCTTGCGGACCCTGACGTCTTCCTGGCCTCGGTCCACCCAGGCCCAGCAACTCCTACAAGGCCCTGTGCCTCAGCTCACACACACCCAGGAGCTGGACAGGCTCCCGTGACTTCTCTGACGAGACCTTCTGACGCAGCTGTGGGAGAGGCTCCTCCAGCCTCACTGAGCCCTTAGACAGAAGGTCAGCAGCCCCCACGGACACTCCCACGGCCCCCTCCCTACCCGAACCAGAGGCCCTGAGCCGGACCAGACCTTCAGAAACTGTGTTTGTTGTTGTAAGCAGCCGTGTTCAGGGGTAATTTTCCGTGCAGGGAAGGATAGCAAATTCAGGGTGCAGGGAAGGGCACTGCCCTTGTGTGTGTGGGGGGGGGATTAACAGTAACACTACTGTGCGTTTACCCAGCACTTACACTTTGCAAAGCATTTTAACATCTGATCTCACTTGAGCCTCTTGCTCAAACATCAAGGAGACGATACAGAGCACCCACTGATGTCTCTCCACGTGCCAGCCAGGTGCCCAGTAGACAAAGTCCCACACTGAGGCTGGGGTCAAAATGCCAGCAAGTGTCAGAGCAAATTTCACAGTTGATAAAACTGAGGAGCAGGGAGGGTCAGCAGGGTCGTGGCTGAGTGGAGACCACTGCCTCACCCCAGGAAAGAGCCCCCTGGTGCCACCATGAGGACTTCAAGGCATAGGGTCTCTCCTCTGTGCTAAGCTGGGACTCTACAAGCCCACTATCCCCTTGGCAAGGTCCTTCCCTTCCAGGGGCTGCAGTGCCCGGAATGCCCAGCAGGGGGCAGCAGAGACCCACCTCCCCAGACTGCGGCCAAGGTATGGACCAGCCTCGCCCATGAACGGAGGCAGATGCCACTCTGGGCTTCTGCTGGAGCCTGGTGCTGGGCACAGGTGAAGCTGAGCACCCGAGATGCATCCACCCCAGCCACCCTGGACAGCGCTGCCCTTTCACTCACCAGCCACAGGTGATTGGCGTCTGGGGTGGCAGAGGCCTCTGGCCTGTCCCCTACTGAGCTCAGGTCACCATGTCGGCAGGAGCTGAGGTCAGCCTGGGACTGGACGCTCACAGGGAAGGGACCTGAGGAAGAGGTCAGAGACCCTGTCAGAACAACCCGGCACAGATCCTGGTGGGGGAGGGCCGCCCTGGGGAGGAAGAAGATAGTCTGCCAGGCAGCAGGAGACAGTGGGGTGGATTCATGGAGGCGGCAGGTCGAGTAGAGAGCATGTCACCCATGTCACGGGCCCATGCCATTCATAGGGTCTGAGCCCTATGAATGAGCCACAGTGCAGGCCCCGTGGGACCTTCCTGCTCTGTGGTCCCACTCGTTGCATCTGCACTGGGGACCCAGAGGGCAGAGCGGGGCAGGGGCGCCAAAGGCAGACTAGCCTCCACCATGGGGTCTCCGAGTCTTCAGGACGGTTGGCGGGGCCAGTGAGGTATGCACTGGCCTGGCCGGGGCCTCTTCCTGGCCAGGAAAGAAGGTCACAACTGCTGAATGGGACCATTCCGAAAGTGGTCACAGGCTGAGGTGACCAGAGGGCAGAGAGGGGGCCTGGCCAGGTGGAGTGACAACCCCGTGTCCTGCCCACACAGTGGTAGGACTAACCGCGTGGCCCCGAGACTCCATCTGTCCTCCATGACAATGGACGCGGAGGAGGAGGCCCTTGAGACACGGAGGTGACAGAAAACGGGATGAGCTCCCTGCACCCCGCAGGTGCCACCTACTCAAGAAACAGGGACCCAGGCCAAGGGACACAGCACCCAAAGGACAGGACCAAGGGAGGGGCGAGAGGAGGCACTTGCCCTGCTCCGGGGTGCTGGGTGGGCAGGTGTGCACGCTGCCCGCTCGGGCCCGAGGCGGCTCCAAGCCTCTGGGGGGCTGAGTGGCCGGCTGCAGCCCAGAGGCCCCTTCTGCTCGGAGCTGGGCGAGGTCGTGCTCTGAGAAAGAGCGGTCCCGCTTCAGGGTCACCTCCCCACACGGAGACTCCTCCTCCTGTGGACACACCAGAGCCAGGCCCACCTCACCACTCCACCCACAGCGCCACCTGCCCGTGCCTGCACGGGGGCCACTGGGGCCACCCTGCACCCACGGCCCAGTCTGACTGTTCTCTGGACAGGAAAGGCAAGTGGCCCCCAAACCAAACCATTCCCGGCAGCCTCTGGAAAGCCCTGGAGAGGGGAGGCCTGGCATGGGGTGGAGCCTGCTGAGGTGGCCACCACCCTGGCCTTCCTGGCTCAGAGGGCAGTGAGGACAGGCTGGGAGCCCTGCTAGGACACACTGGTTTTTCACCTTGACCAGGGGGCTGCTCAGCTTCCCTCCCACTCCCAAGATGACGGTCCTTTCAGTGCTGTGGGAACTGGGGCCTCAAGGCCACTGTCCCTGTCATCCTCTGGTTCCCACCATGCTTGTGCCCAGGACAGGACACCAGCATCAGTGGAGGTGCTGCCAGGGGCCCCGAGCAATGGACGCCGCAGCTGGAGGCTACACCTGGGTTTGCCTGGCCCCTTCTTACTTCCTCACCGCGCCCCCCGACCCCCGCTCCTCCCTCCCTGCTGTCTCTTCCGGGGACTGTGGGATCTGACCTCCGACGTGTTCATCTCCTCCATCTCCGCCAGCGTGGGAGCCTTCAGCAGGACCCGGGGCCGCGGGCGGCGGGCACAGCTCCCAGCATCCATCAGGGACAGGTTGATACAGGAAGTGGACTTGACATCCCCAGAGCAGGCGTTGAGGATACAGGGCAGAGAGCCAAACCCTGGGGGGGTGGGGGGCGGGGCAGGAGGTGAGGGAGGGGGCAGGTCAAGGGGTAAGGGGTGGCAAGGAAGGGGGCATCCCTGGCTCACCCCGGCCACCCCAGCGCTGGGCTGCCACAGGGCGCAGCCTCCGCTCCTGCTTGATCTCCTCCAGGATCTTCTCGTGCAGGGTCCTCTGCTTCTGGGGCAGGGGGCGGAGCCTTCTCTCGGAGACCTGTGGGGGGTGGCAGCGCAGGGTAGGAGGGGTGGGAGCTAGTGGGCACAAGAGAGTTGGGGAGAACCACCAGGAGCCCGCACATCAGGGAGCAGGGAGGCGTCCATTGAGCTCCTGGGGCACCTCCCTTGGCAAGAACTCCAGGCCGCCCTCCTGGTGGGAGGCGGGGGTGGGGGGTGGGGACAGGGGCTGTTGGTGGGGAGCCGGCACCTGCTTCAGTGGAGGCCGGGAGCGGATGAAGTCCAAAATGAGTTCGTGCGCATCCTTCTTCACCCTGGGAGGGATGTCCCCATCGACCTGTGGGGAGGTAAGGAGACCCAGAACCTGAGACTCCCTGCGGCTGTCAGCTGGGGCGGAGCCGGGAGGGTCTCACTGAACCGTGAGCAGGACCAGGCCCTCACAGCCTCCTCCGCTGGCTCCCCGGAGCCCCTCGAGTTTGGGGCTCTTCCCAGGGAATGCGGGCAGGGTGGTTGTGAGGGTCAGAAGAACTGGTACATTTGAAATTCTCAGAGTCCTGACTGCTGCTTGGCGGGTTGGGTGATGTTCACCCTGAAAAGTGCAGGGCTGCCGGTGCAATTCCAGGTCAGGGCACCTGCCTGGGTGGTGCAGGTTAGGTCCCCAGACAGGGCGCTCACAAGAGGCACCTGATCGTTTTCTCTCTCATGTCCATGTTTCTCTCCCTCTCCCTCCCTTTCCCTCCCTCTCCCTCCCTCTAAAAATAAATAAAATCTTTTAAAAGTAAAAACATTCTCAGAGTGATGCCAGCGTCTGGCAAGGGCCAGAGGTGCATCGCTAGATGATCCCGCAGCCTCGGCTCCCAGCCCTGGTTCTCCACAGCCCATGACTAAGCTCTCCCTCCCCTTGACTCACTGAGTCCCCGGCGCGACCCTGTGAGTCTGGGCCACGTCTGCTGACTCCCACTGGGACCCTGGCTCAGCTTGGTGGCCCGCACACAGGCGGGTGGGGCGGCTTGGCAGCGGCTGCCCAGACCTGCTCACCATGACCTTGCGCAGCTTGTAGTTCCTGGCACGGATGTCCTGCATCAGCATCTCGAAGGGGGTGAGCTGGAACTCGGTGGGCAGCGGGTTGAACTCCCGCTCCTGCACCTTCTTGAGCTTCACTCCATGTCGAAGTTCCCGCATGAGCTGCACCCAGAGCCGGGCCTGTGCCCGGAGGAGGGGAGAATGGCCCTTAGCCACGCAAGGCAAGGCTCCCTGGGCCCCCTCCGCATGGGTCCTCAGGGCCCCCGGACAGGGCTGGGGGTGGGGGTGGGGGCCTCGTCTTACCCAGTCCGTGTGCCCCAGGTTGTCGAGCTCTGCCAGTGGCTGCTCCGCCTGCGGCTCGTCCTCCCGAAGCTTCTGCAGCATCTGTGCAGGGGGGAAGGTGGCAGATGGCAGCTCAGGGGACAGGCACCTGCAGGGCCACTCTCTCGGGCCCTGCCCTTACCACACCAGCTGCGATTCCACCCGTGAAACAAGGGCTTCGGCTGGGGGGGCTCAGAGCAATGTCTGGGGAAGCTGAGACGTCAGCCATGACACCCACGGGACCTGCGACATCCCATCGCTGCCTCCGACAGCATCTGCTGGACAAGCACAGCTCCCACGGGACCTCCCCTCACCTGACGTGCACCCCCAACGAGGCGAGGGGCCCTCCACACACGGCACAGAGCCCCGCTCGCCTGCACCTGTGAAGGCGCCCACCCTCTCAGGGCACCCTGGACCCAGCCAGAGGTCTACACGGATCTGCTTCTCTGACTATTGTCTGCACTGTGGGCTCCGTGAGGCCAGGCCAGGCCTTTTGTGGTTCCTCCTCACGTTGGTGTCCCTGTCTCCTAGGACAGAGCGACACATGCTAGGTCTCGAGTGTTGTTGGATGGAGAGGGGATGGGAGCAGGGATGGATGGGGGGTCGGGGAAGGCAGGGGTGAGTGAGAGTGAGCCCCTGGAGGACAGTCATGGGCATGTACTATACGAACTGGGAAAAATGCCACCGCTGTGGGCAGGGCCCAGGAAGGACATCGAGGTCATCAGGCAGCTACTATGCTGAGAATTTGGGAAGAAGCTGCTGGATCTGCTGCTGCCATTGTCCTGGGTCTTGGCAGCTCCCGGGGCCTCTGTTCTCACCAACCCCTGACCCCCCACCCCGGAGAAGCACCTGTCCTTTGGCACAGTCCTCCCCCCCTCTAAGACAGAACCGGTTCCCCTGGCTGTAGCCCCAAGTCACTCGCCAAACTGCGTTGGAACACTCTAGAAAACACCGCCAAGTTCCTGAGAAGCACAAGGTGTGTGGGTCCAAAAACAGACCTGTGTGTGACCTGGTGGTCCCTGTGGGCGTAGGGAACGAAGGTGTGCCTCCCACTCTTCTGCATACGTGCCCCTGTCCCCGAGCAGCCTGTCTGCCCCAAATGCCTGCCTGGCGTGTCCCACGGAGAGACCCTCCTCCCACTGCCCCCGCCGCTGCCTGGCCGAACCCCTCCTGGGTCCACAGCTGCAAGTGTGGGTCTTTGTGCTCTTGCTAAAGACACAGTTTCTGGCGCCTGGGTCAGGAATGGACTCTCCACAGAGTGGAGGCTTCAGAGCACCCACCAATTGGGGCGTTAGGAGCACATCTCCGAGATGCTGAGGAGGAGCAGGGGTGGGAGGCCGGCAGGGGCTGAAGACCCACCCCACCTTGGGTCATCGACTGGGCTGCAGACCAGGCCCAGGAGGCTCAAGCAGCAGCTCTAACTGGTCCTGCACTGAGTCCCTGGCATCAGTCAGAGCAAGCATGAGAACCTTCTCAGGCCCAGAGCGCCAGGGATACTGCCCAGAACACTTCAGGTGGGAGGAAAAGAGAGACAGCACCCGCCATTGGTCACGGCGAAGCGAAACCAGGGGCCAGCATCAGGTAATTCCAAAATACCTTCTGCCATTTATGCAACAGAGGGAAGCTAAGGCCCCCTGACTTCTCCCAAGTGTCTATTTTCTCATCTGTGAGAGGCTGGTGCGAGGCAGGGGTCCCTGTGTGCCGAGACCCCCATTTCAAGGAAACACCTCAGTATTGTCCAAGGGTGGGCCTGGAGAGGTGAGGGGTCAACTGTCAGCTCCTAACACTGAGACCACCAGGGGCAGGGCAACCCTGAGGGAGAAGCCCCCAGAGAGCCAGGGGAGGCCCCAGCTCTGCCCAGTACTGGCTATGACTCGGGGTGAGGGACAAAGCCTCTCAGAGCCCCCAACTTCTCCTCTGTAAAAGGGGTGACAAGCACAAAGGGCATGGAGAGCAGCGTCGGACATCACCAGCCGCAAATGCCTGGGCAAGTGTCCCTCACTTAACTGTCCATGGCCCCAGGGCTGCCAGCCCGCGGAGCACCTCTGTGGGTCCAGGCTGCAGGGAGCAGGGGCTGGCTGCCTTTAGCATCCTGTCTTCAGCTCTGCCCAGGTAAGCTGGAGGCAGGAGGACGGGCCCTGGGGAGGTTAAGGACCCCACAGGAGTGGGGTCACAGGGACGAGAGGCTGACAGCTCTCTGAGTCTGTTCTCTCTGTGCAAAACTGGGTTAGAAGGTGGGAGGGGCGCCTTACAGCCTGCCAAGGTGTAGAACAGCGCCCGCTGGACGGACAGAAGGGCAGAGCGACCCACACTCCGAGGGGTGCAGACGGCCATGCCCCACGAATGATCCCTCCCCAGCCTTGCACCAAAGGCTGCACCCACGTCCACCGCCTCCTCCCGGAACCCCTCCACACGCTCACCCTGGGCCCGCCCCCTCCACAAGCTCCGCCCCACGGCACACCCTCCCTGTGCTCACCTCCTTGGCCTCTCGGACTCTGGCCAGGAAGGCCCGCAGCTCCAGGGTCTCCACGAACAGCGCACGGCACACCGCCTGGTAGTGGGCCTGGGCGCCCCGGGGGTCTGTCAGGCGGGCTGCGCACAGCCGCATGGCCTGCGTGAAGGTGCGCACGGCCCGGGGGCTGCCCTCCACCTCCTCCTCCTCCTCAGGGGCCCCATAGCCCTCATCTGCCGCCCCGCAGCCGCCGTCCTCGTCGTCCTCGCAGTCGCAGTTGGCCATCAGGTCGATGAGCTGCTCCAGCTGCGGGCTGAGTTCCCGCTCCTCGCTCTCGTCCAGCCCCCAGTCCAGCGCGCGGTACACAGCGAAGCCCAGGGACTGCACCATCTGCAGGACCAGGTGGGGGGTCAGATGGGGCCACTGGGAACCTGAATGACAGGCCCCAACAGCAAAGGGAACAGCCAGCCACGGGCCACAGGGGACCACCACGGGACAGCTGAAGCAAGCCACCGGATGGCCGGTACGCCCACCCCACAGCACAGCCACCACGGAAAACACTGGCCAGTTCTCACCATTTGAGCGCGAATCCATCATTAAATGCCTCTCCCAGACATTTAACCCAGAGGAAGGAAAGCATGCCCTCGCAAAGACTGGCCCTGAAATGCCCCTGGCGCCCAAACCAGGAATGTCCAAACGTCTTTAACCCGCGGACGGCACCCAGACGTGGCCCATCCTTACAGCAGAAATGAGGCACCAAGCCCCTCCCCCATTGTCTCATACCCTAATCGCCTGGTGGGGGCCAGCGTGAACCAGCCCAAAGTCTCCATTGCTTGGGTCCCTTCGCACAAAACTCAAGGCAACCTCAGTCTCATGTGCAGCCCCAAAAAGCAGCTCAGTGATTCCAGGCCGGGGCAGCATGGGGCGGGGCCTGGCCTGGACATGAACTTCGGGCCATGGAAGAGGTTGTGTCCATTTGGTGAAGTGGGCATGTGTTTGTCAGCACCTGTCAAGCTCAAGTGTAAAACACACCCCAATACATTTACCTACCATAGATACCCTAATTAAATGTTATCTCCTAACGTAACATAACCCTACCTGGTAAATCTGAGGAGAAAGGCCTGCATACTCAGTGGCTGCTGCCGGGACAAGCTGCTTCACTACGCACGATCACATTTGACAGCTGAACTCATATAAAACTGACCTCCTCATTTAAGTATTTAAACTGCATGTTAACTTCAAGGCATGTAAATTTAGCTTAAGAAAGAAAAACCTGAGAAATAACTGCACCTGAGAGGTGGCGGGGGGGGGGGAGGGTGGAGCTACTGGGGGAAAAAGCCTTGGTACTAAGTTGTAATCACAAGGCTGTTCTGTTTGCTTCATACAGCCTTGAAATTCTCCTTAAGAAGTTTTTTTAAAGTCCATCAGCACGTTAAAAATCTGTGAGTCTTACAGTGCAGAGATGTTTTAACTTAGCATTCCTCAATTCTTCCTGGCCGTGAACCCCACTTCCATGGACTAGCATTGACGTCTGTGGGACCAGAGTTCCATGGGCACGTCCACATGCCCAAACACCGCCTGCACCCCCAAGTACCTGCTCCGAGGGATGCAGGCAGACACAGCCTAGCACTGAGGGCAGAGGGTGACCACAGGGATGCTGCTGCCAATGTGCACAGCCCTGTGCTCACGGCAACGACACGGAGACCCACACGAAGGGCGATGGCCCTGCCGTGTCAGGCACCTCACTGAGCTCGTGGCCACTCGGCCTTGCCTCACCACGCCAGGGCACCTCTGGAGTCACAGGCAAGGCACAGAGGCACATGCCCGGCCCCTTGACTGACACTAGCAACTAACTGAGCTGGGCCTGAGGCTCAGGTCGGTCCGAGGCCTATGTGGAAGGTGGCTTGGTGACAGGTGGACCCACGTGCTTACCAGGGCACCTGCCATTCCCCCACCACCTGGCTTCAGAGGGGCCCCTGGGCAGGGAACGGGGTGCAAGAACAGGATTCTCTGTCCTGCAGGCATGCCTTGGAAAGCACCCTGGGCCTCAAAGCACCCTGGGCCTCAAGGAACCTGGGGGTCAGCTGGGCTCAGGGTGACCAGTGGGAAGAGAAGGCACAGCCAGTCCTCGGAGACCATCACCTCTCTGATTCAGGTCGGGGCATGGGCAGGGTCACACCCTGGAATCCAGGGTCAAGGGCACAGCCCAAGGCCTAATGGCTGCTGACACCTGACAGGCAATCACAGGGCCCGGGAGTCCCCAGGGCAGTGGGCTAGGAGCCCCCCCATGCCCCTCAGGAGACTGGGTGTGAACTTCACACAAATTCCCATCATTCCTTCAAGGAGATGGGGGCAGATAAACTTGACGCTGACTCTGGGTCTGCCCCACAGGCCTGGCTGGCCCTACCAGTGGCTCTGACCAGCCACTGGTCCCCAGTGAGGACCAGTCTGCTACATGGGGCAATACAGACAGGGGGGAGTGACGGAAAAGCCCCAGCAAAGCACAGCACCTGACTACCAGCCTCTTCCTCTTTGTCCAGGCCGCTGGCCCCCATGAGCTGCACAGCAGTGAAAGGGTTAACTCCATGCAAGCCTCTTATCTGATGATAGCTCCTGGAGGGGGGTGGGGTGCCCACTGCACACCTGGAAGGCTGGCACTGGCTTTTCCTGGAGGGGAAATCTGGGCTGCCGGCCAGGATCTCAGGCCCTGCAGCTCTGCCTTCGGTGGGGGCGCCAGCCAGGGGGCCAGCCCAGGAAGAAAGGAGCTGCAGTGGCAGGCCAGCTCCAACTCGGGGCCTAGTGAGAATTCAGGGGGCCGTTGCAAGTGTCCCTGGGCACATTTCCTGGGGTGGGGCGGACCTCCAGACACAACAGCCCAGACTGGATGCCTGCCCACAAAGCTCCGTCTGAAGAACTTGGAAACTGGTAACCACAGGGCCCCTTTGTGTTGGGAGGTGCGGGCGGCAGGGGCAGCCCGAGGGACTCGCCCAGGAGGTGGGGAGCAACCCTGGGTGGTAGATAAATAAATTCCAGAATATTATGCAGCAGTGAAGGGTCTACCAGCCACGCAAAGTGATAAAGATGAGTCTTGAAAACACATCGTTTTTTCCAAATTCCAGAAAACTATACAGGGTGGGGCAAAAGTAGGTTTATAGTCGTCCATGTGGAAAATAATACAATAAATAATTCCTAATAATATGAGAATAAACTCTCGGCACTCATGACGGTGACCCCACTTGCCCACCCTGTATGCAGAGGGTGCAGGGCCCCAGCGGTGCCGGGGGTGGGGCGTGGGTCCTGACCCTGATATGAAGGAGAATGGCCAGCAGCTTTGGGGTGGTTTTGTTACTGTTGTTAAACCCTCCACAGTGGGTGACAGAGCCTCTTTCGGCCTGTGCTCACCCCCACGCCGTATAGCCTGTTTAATAAATACATGTGCATTTGCATAGAACTTTTTTTAAAAAGGCGGTGGAACGATAAACATCAGGTTCAGCACACACTGGGGAGGAGCAGGGGAGTGGGAGAGGCTGGGGTCTGAGTTCGGGGTGGGGTGGGGGTTCCCGGGCATTGCTCACGGGGCTGGTTTCCTCTGCGCTCCCTGACCCATGCCTTGCCCACACTGTGTGCTTGGCAATGGCTCCACACACCACATCACCTTCACTTCCTCAGGGTGGAAGGAGCGGGGGTCAGGTATCATGGCTTCCCCCTCCCCTGTAAGGCCAGGAGGCTCACTGGGGTCTAGACCATGCACGTGGGCTTTCCCCTCCCCCACCCACCCTGGGGGCAGGAACTCTTCACCAGCCCCCTGCAAGGAAGCCCATGCAGAACTGTATCCTGTCCTGCCCCACAGAAGCAATGGTGTAATGATACAGGTTAGCTTGAATGTGTATCAAGTAAACTTAAAAGTTGTTTTGCCAGTACCTGGGCTTCTGAGCTGGCCGGTGACACCACCATGGTTGCGGGCTCTGCAAGAGAGAACAGATGACAGGTCGGGACATGCCCCCTACTGCAGACCCGAAGCAGGGGGCGCCCAGCCACTCTCCCCTCAGGAACACACGGCACGTCTCCCAGAACTTCCTTCACTGCACTGGGAAGCTCACAGTGGGCTGAGCCACCGGTCACTTGGACAGACGCCCACAAGATCCAGCTGGACGCCCAGGTGCGCAGTCAAGACAGTGAGGCAGGCCCTGCCCACTCACAGCACGGAGCTGCATGCAGAGCTCCAGCAGCTGAGCTGGGTGAGCCGGCGTCGGCGCCCACTCTGGATCTGGGGGGCGGTTCACCCAGACTGTCAGCCCCTCTGTCAGAGCCAGAGTGCCTGCCCCATTGAAACCCAGGTGCTAAGTCAGGCTCTGCCCAAATTAGTATTTTATTATGCTTCTTACTAAGCATGGCACTGAGTCGGCGTGTGGACACGTGGCTGCTCACATACCCCAAATACAACCCCAGAGGTAGGCACTTCCGGTGCCCATTTCCGAGATGAAGAAATGGAGGCCTACCGGGACAAACTTGTGTGCCCCAAGGTGTCACAGGTAGTAAGTGGTGGTGCAAGGGGACCCAGACTCGAGCCCTCACTGCTACTGATCCTGCCTCCCAGGGCCTCCCAAGCGGCCAGGCTGGATGAGACGGGACCCAGTGCTCCCCAAACCTTCCCTGAACTCAGTAGGCGTGAGCTTCTGCTGCCTTACATTCCCCCAGGAATGAGGTGGGGAATAAAGACAGGACCCATGAAATTGTCTGCTCAGCGAACCCGCTCACTGCATGAATATTTTCAAAATGCTACCAAGCTCCAGGAAGACTGCCAAGATAAGGGGACTTTGCATCACACTGACCATTAGAAGAAGGGAAAGCACCCGCCCCCCAAGGTCAGTGGGGCTCCAGCCGGCAGCCCACAGCACACTGGGAAAGTTCGTGGCCGTGACTGGGTGGAGGCCGTGGAGAAATCAGGTTCAGCGCAGAGGCACTTCCTGGACCAGATCCGTGCCTGGAATCACCCTGATGACCTGGAACGGGTGCGGCCAGCCTGCAGGGCTGCTTACAAACCAAGCCTGTCCTCCCATCAGCGGGAGGCTGTCTGGTTAGAATAATTTTAATGCCTTTGTCCCTGGCTGAAATAGTTCATATGTTCACAAAAGTGCTCGTGAATCTAACTGCGTGTCAAATTGCAAGAACTTGGCGAGTCTCTGGGTTTGGAGGAGCAAGCTGCCCCTCTGGGAGGTCTGGGGCGACAGAGGCTGCGCCCAGCTCTCTGCACAGAACCCTTTGAAATGTTGTATTATGGCTTCCACCCGTGCTGCCCCCTCATGGAGCTCGGTCCTGTCATGTCCGCTTTACAGATGAGAACACTGAGGTTCGGGCAGATAGAGAAACGTAGCCAAGACCACAAAGCCAATAAATGGCTGGGCTGGGACCCCCATACCCCAAAATGCCCCCTCCCCATCCCCCTGGAACACCCCGGCACAACCGAGTGGAGCTACCATAACTTGTGATCAAGGTGGTCTCCCAGCATCATGCAAAGTCCCGTTTGCTCCTTTAGAAAACCATCCCCGTGGAGACCAGAGGCAGCCAGGCAGAGGCAAGGGTAGGCAGCGGGGACCGTGGGGCAGATGCCCCATTGAGGCAGTGCCAGGAGCCAGGAGCCAGGACACCTGGGGCCCCGGACAGTGCCCGTCCCTGCAGACGACCGGATGCACTACGGAAGGAGGCCTCCAGTTTCTCTTCTACAAAACAACAAATGTGGAGAAATCAAGGAGGTCCTGAGTTTTCTTTGCAGTGACCCTCTGTCAGAGAAAAGACAGAAGAACTTGTTCGTGGGGACTCTGCAGCCCGGAGGCCCCTGGAGCAGCTTCAGGTGGAAGTGCTCCCACCTGCCTGGCAGGTGAGAGGTAGGAGGGGGCTCCCCCAAAGCCTCAGCCCCCATCCACCTGGGGCCTGCAGACTGAGAGGGCACCTGCCCAACCTAACGAGAGAGAGAGAGCAGATGCTTCCCAGGGCACGACACCCCGCAAGGATGCGGACCAGCACGATGGCAACAATGAGGGGGCGAGCCTCCTGCCCAGGACTGCTCAGGCCTGGGGTCAGGGCAGCGAGTGGCCGTGGAGGAGACCCCAGGCATCTGGAGGGAGGCCGGCCACAGCCTGGGCTGCAGCAGGCTCTGCAGGCGGCCCCCCAGGGGTCTTAAGTGCTGACAGTAACTGCAGACTGAACAGCAGAGGGGTCTCTTAAGCCCAGGAGGCTCCTGCCTGTCACATCTCAGGTTTAGAGCAGCCATGTGGCCACACGGCAGGGCACAGACAGAGTCCCCTGCCGCTGTGAGAATGAGGCCCCCCTCAGTGCTGGCGGACAGGACACCAGCCCCGCACGCCTCTCAAGTCACACCCACTCACCACCATGACAACCACTCACGGCCGTGTCCTTCCTCACAGAGAAACGCTGCAAACACATGGTGAACATGTCCACACAGGGGACTCTGGACAGATACTAAGAAGACGGAGATGTCCTTTGTAATGAGACGAGATCAGCCTGCGCTTAAGGAAAGTAGGAGGCAGCCCCCTACGTTTGCGGGGTGGGTGTCCTGAGCCTTCTGTGGCACGTGGACTCCCCTCTCACTTTCTGAGTTGTGTGCGTGTGTGACAGCGAGCGAAGCCACCACGTCACCTCCTCACACACACTCAGTGCTGGGGGTTGGCGGGGAAACAGGGCCTGGAGCCAGACAACTGGTGTGTGGTGGGACACCTCCTCTTATAAACAGGGCTTCGCCCACCACACAGGTTACCGGAAAGACTAAACAAGCAGGCACCGAAAGTCTGGTGTCCAGTAAGCTACCCATAAACGCCATTCCACCATCAGGAGACAAATTTTGCAACCTAAGTCAGGTGTCGCCCGAGACCAAGCGCTGGTCTCTAGCAAGGACTGGTGGAGGCAGGGAGCGGGGAACGCCCGCGCGAAACCACGGAGCTTGTGTTTGTTCAGCAAACACTGAGAGCTCTTTGGGTCAAAGGCAGCCACACTTCACTCAGCCACCGCCTCAGGGACCTCGGGGTGGGTGAGCTCAACGTGGGTGAGTTCGCCACGAAGTCACACGTCACTCAGAGGGCTTCCTCCCTGTGAACAAGAACCCAGGACCACCAGGCACCGAGTGAATTCTGGGGAGCCAAGTCAGGGAGACGTGTGGGGGCCAGAGCTGCCCCCCCTGAGGCAACCCACGCTTCTCCGCCTCCCCACCAAGTTCCAGTGCCTCTGCTCCCAGGGAGCCCCCACACCCAGTCCCTGCCCAGGAATCTCGAGAATAAACCCAGGGAGACCCCACCGGTGGTCACAGCAGATGGGCAGCCCCCCAGAAACTGATGTTCCAACTGCCTGTCCTTCCACCCTGCTAAGGATGGCTGGAGGGAGCTTCCCGTGCAGCTTTCAGGGACTCTCTCCTCTAGGTCACTGCTGCCCCACAGAGCAGCCAGGAGACAGGGCAGGGGGACTTGCCCAAGGCCACCTGGCTGAGATTCAGTCCCCCACTAGCCTGGCTCTGCTGACTGTGACTGGGCCCCCTCTCTGACCACATCAGTCGTCCTGCTACTGGGGGCGTTCTGGCAACAGCAGGGGGACCCCTCCTTAAGGTGTGGCCCAGGGGACACAGGCACAGGACACCAGTGGCCCCAGAGCGGGACCTGCAGCACTGGCATCAGTGGGACTTGTCAGAAATGCATGTTCGCAGGCCCATTCCAGGCGTGGGGGAACCAGCAGCAGGGGCTTCGCACTCGACGCACCCCTGAAAACCAGCCCCTGAAAGCAAGGGGACTGTAATTCCAGAACCCATATCCTGCCGATGCTGCTGAGGAGGAAGCGCCCATCCCCTGTGGCCCCCCTCCTGGGTTCCACCAGCCTGTCTGCGCCCCAGGCCCAGGCCCGTGCAGGACCTGTGACCCTCCCAGGGGACTCGGGGAGGCAGAGGAAATGAGGTTGCCAACCACCTGACCCCTAACTGCAAGAGAAGGGGTCTGTGTCTGGTTCATACGGGTCAATGTGTGTGGTTTGTTACCGCCGCCAGGGAAACGCCCACACCCTCCTTTTAATCTGCCCCAGCGCCTCCCACCGTGCAGTCCCTGGGGAGGGGCCGCGACACCAGCGTCCTTCAGTGGGGACAAATGTGCCAACGCTGAACAGACAGGGCGCCAGATGGAGGCGAAGACAGCAGGGGCACTTCCTCCAGGTGCCCTGCTCACTGCAGGCTGATCTGCCTGGTCCCCCGGGAATCCATTCCCAGGCAGCCTCCCTGGAGGCCAGACGCCCTCTGAGCCGTCCAACAGGATCCGAGTGAAACCCTAGTGTCTTCCCCTGGCCGATACTCACCGGCATGTTTGCTTAAATGCCTACACCCGGGACCAGACCAACCAGTGCCACAGTGCTGCTTTTGTGGGGCCACGAGGACCGGGGTGGGGGCGGGGCGGCAGGACTAGGGTCCCAAAGCTGACAGGGGCTGGAGCTGTACCCACCAGAAGCCAAATCTCAAGGGTGCACAGGGACCCTGGGGACCCTTTCTCAAGAGTGAAGCCTCTCCTGAAAGCCCAGGGCAGGATCTAAACATGGTGGGTGGGCAGGGCGGCCAGCCCAGGAGGCAGGTGGGCTGAGCGTCTCCTGGGGTCAGTCATGCAGGGAGGGCCAGGATTGCTAAGGGTGGCCTTCCTGTGAGGTCACTGCTGCCAAGAGGGAGACCAAATCGGGACTGCTGTCCACAAACACACTCGGCTCCGTCACACCCAGGCGGGTGCCCTTCCCAGCACGTGCACCTCGCCCCCCACAGCACCAGGCCCTCGGCACACCCACAGCCTAACCAGCCCCGCGCCCAGTGCTCTGAGGGGTTGCTGGGGTGCCTCCGGATGGAGGGCATTTTACATCAGCCAGAAGTGTGCACGGCAGGCAGCTGCCCATCCTGGTCAGGGCTTGTGTGCGGGAACCTGCACCCATGTTTCCGTGTGTGCCTGTGTGTCTGAGGATGTGTGTGCATGTCTGTGTGTCCGTGGGCCTGCACACGCATGCTTCCTGGGCCCAGGGCAAATGCAGGCTCCTCCCTATGCTACCTCACCCGTCTCCCCCCCTCCACACAGGCACTGTCACCCACTCTATGGAGGAGGAGTGGGGGTACCGGGGAGACGCCCCTCCTGCTCTCCAGCACTGCTCTGTCTCTAGCCACCGGGTAAAGCGGTGGGAAGGAGATTTCCGGCCCCATGGGGCTCCTGACCCAGGGACGCCCAGTGCCCTGACCGGGCTTCTGTGCCGGGCAAGCCTGTGTCCGCGCAGCCCGGGCTGTGCAGGGAGCTGCCTGAAGGAGCCTCACCCAGAGACTGCGGTGCTTGAGGGTCGGCTGCCTCGGACCCACAGGCAGAGCGGGAGGCACAGGAGAGGCAGGTGCGACCCGGCCGACAGGAGGTCATGTGAGGCACACAAGCACCTGGAGAGTGGAGCTTTAGCACCAAAACTGACGGGAAAACCCAGGAAAGTACGGCAGTGGGTAGATCAGCAGAAGCAGAATGGAGCCATGGGAGAAAGGGGACGAAGGGGTGAGCTCAGCCGTGTGGATATCCACCCCCAGCCTCAGGAAGCCCAGGGCCTGGAGGAAAGGGCGCTTCCCCAGCTGACGCAGGCCAGGAGGGCGGGGGCCTCTCCGTCACGGTGACGGCCAAGCCCTGCCTCAGGTGGACAGATGCTGCCGAGCACATCACGGGGCCGCCCAGTCACGGACAGAGTGGCCCCGGGGAAGCGAGCTCTGTCTCGGGCATAGGCTCCCTGCATTCCCCAGCCAGCTCCTGCCTCCGTCAGACAAGGAAGCTTCTCCCCTCTGCAGGCTCCATCACGGCCTCTTAAAACTGCCTTCACATGTCAACATGCTTCCATTTTCCCACTTTGGAAAAAGGGGCTTCCAAGCGTCATGAGGAAGTCTTCAGACTGAAAATAAGGGAGCTGCCTCTCATCTGCCCTCCCCATGCGGGTCCCCATTGGCTGAGATACCGCCAGTCATTCCCCTAAGGACGGTGGAGTCCTGAAGCTGATTTCCTGAAAGTTATTGTAAACATTTACTTATCCAGAGAAAGTTTCTCTGATTGCTATTTACAGCGAGAAATACCCACGCACACCCCTCTGAACGCCGCCTCTGGCACACAGCTGGTCTAAAGTCCAGCTGATTCACAAAAGGTCAGTAACAGCAGAAAAGAAAGTTCGAGGGATCCGTTTTCCTTCATCTTGAAACGGCAGCAAGTCACTAACCTCATCCACCTTTATGACACGTTTGTGCACTGAAACCAAAGATCGTAATGACTGGAAAATTCAAAACTGGGCTCCCTGATGTCACGGGCTGGTGCCGCCCCATAAAGTTCGCTCAGCGCAGGAATGAGTGGCTACGAGTGAGCTTTGAACCCAGCCTGCGTTTCCAGTCCAGCTTGCACAAGGAGACAGCGGAAAGTGCTCCTGGGTCTGTAATAACCAGGAAGAAGGGGCTGATATGTCCCCGTGGGCTGAAGACATGGACCGTCTCTGACCACAGCCACCTCGGACAGCCCTCTCGGCACCCTTGGGGGAGTACCAGTGAGACACACAGTGTGGCTCGTTCACCGTACAAGGGGTGCAGGGCGCATCTCTGCTCTAACCCGCTGCTGGGATTGGCGGCAAACTACTTATAGTCTGGGCCTCAGTTTCACCATCTTTAAAGTCAGAGGGTCAGACCAGGCAGGCCCTCGCTGTCCGGCCCTGCGGTGCCCAGAGCCAGACCTTGGGCTATATGGTCTCCAAGGGTGGGGCAGAGCACGGGGATGATGTTTTTGTCAGAAAAATACAGTGTCAGGAGAACCGACCTTTATGAATATCTAACTCCGGGGCCCACCGACAAGAGGCAGTATGGGGTGTGGGGCTCCCAGGCCTGCCTCTGAAGACAGTGTACTGAATGCTGACGTGTCCTGCCTCCTTTGGTGGGCCTGGATGAGCCTGAGCCTTGGCTCCCCTGGAGTAAAATGGGGGTACCCCTCTTGTGCCAACTCTTACGACTCTCACCAGCATCCCACAGTAGAGGGGGGTGGAAGCACAGCACAGGGATGGGCAGGGGGGCACAGCCATGGTTCCAGGGCAGGGTGCAGCAGCCCCTCCTACCCCCTGGTTACCAGAGCGTCCATGCCCTCTGGGGCTTTGCCCTGGTCCTTCCCATCCTCCACGATGCCTGCCTGAAAGGATCTCTACAGACCCACAGCTCCTGGGGCTGGAGAGGCTCCAGCCTCCTCCAGGGCACAGCAGCACCTTTGTGCCCCCCACAGTGTGTGGGCTTGGGGGGGACAGCATCATATTCTCCATACCAGGACTCAGGTTCCCCAGGGAAGAAAACAACTTTTTTCTTAAAGAGACAAAAGCCACCTAAACGCACCATGCTGAGTGGACTCTGAACACCTTTCTAGGGGTTCTTAGTGACGGTGGAGAACGGAAAAACTGAACCAGTCGTCTCCCAAGTTCTACTCATCACCCCTCGCTTTCTATTGGACGGAGGAAACGGGGGCAATCCAGCAGGAATTGCAGGGAGACCCGCCCCGCCTCCTCTCACCCTCATGCCCACGAAAAAGACCCCAGGAGGACGTCTGTCCTTTTCCTGCCCAGGGCACCGGTGCCAAGAGGGTCCCCCACCACGAATCCCCGGGAGGAAGAGGCAGGAGGAAGAGGCCAGGCGGGAGAGAGCGAGCGAGCAGTCGGCGCCGGGCGGGAGCTGCTCTCCTCCGAGGGCAACCTGCCCAGGCAGCCCCTCCAAAGCACCGGGCCCTGAAGCTAAGAGGCGGGTTCTAGAATGGGGGAGGGGCCAGGGGCGGAGGTCCTCATCTCAGCAGAGTTGGGGCGCGTGGGGGGTGGCGGTGAGGGGGGCGGTTGGCTCCCAAGCCAGAAAAGGGACCCGGCCTCCCTGTCCGCAGAGAGAGAAGGGTCAGAAAGGGGCGCCGGGTGAGCCGAGGCAGGACGGGGAAGGGGAGCGTGTGCCCGGCCCAGGAGGAGAGAGGAAGGGAGGAAGAAGGGCTCGCAGCCGCTCCCCCAGGATCGACGCCGGGCCGGCTCCCCGGGCAGCCCGCCACCCCAGCGCCGCCCGGCCACACCCCCGCCGGCCTCACCCGCTGCGCCGGGCTCCAGCCGCGCGCCGACCGAGCCGTCCCTGCGCAGGAGGATGTCCGCCGTGTCCCGGATGCGCCGCCGGCCGCCCGGCGCGCCCCGCAGCCCGCGGCAGCACTGGAAGCACACGGCCCACGCCTGCTCCTCGTTGATGGGCTGCTCGTACGCCTTCAGCACCTCCTCCAGGGACAGCTCCCACGGCTCCGGCTGCCCGCCGCCCGCCGCCCGCTCCCCGGCCGCCGCGCCCGCGCTGCAGCCGCCGGCCCCGGCCATGGCCGCCCCATCATCGCCCGCTGCGCGCCCAGCCGGTTTCCATAACAGCCGCGCCGGGGCAGCCGACGCACCCGGCGAGCGCGGGGGGCGGGTCCCGCGCCTCCGGCCGCTGCTTTGTCATCCTCGGCGGCCCCGCCCCGAGCGCGGCGCGCAGGTGAGCGCGGGGAGGGAGCTCCCAGGCTGGGAGCGGCGCCGGGCGCGGGGGAGCGTTCGGCCGGCGGAGTGCAGAGCCGCAGCAGGGGCTGGAAGCGGGTCGGGGTGGCGGGGGGCGGGCAGGCGTGCGGAGCGCAGGGCCGGGCCTAGGGGAGGCGCGCTCCCAGACGCGAGTCTGCCCGCCCCGGAGATTCCGAGAAAGCCAGACGGCGAGCGCCCACACCCGGCCCTGCCGCAGGTCCGGAGGCCGGCTCCCAGCCCAGACCACAGTGCAGCGACAGCGGGGCCTCCGCACGCCGGGCACGGGAATGTGGGAGGGAGCCAGGGGACTGTGACCCCCACTCCCGCGCGCGCGCGCACACACATAAGATGCCCGCAGCGGCCTCTGTGGAGGTTACTGCAGGGCGATGGGAGCGAGGGAGATCTCACAGCACAAAGCACTGAATAAATGACCCTTTTCAGCAGGACAAGTGCCTGCATTAAATGCTCCACTGTCTCCAGGGAAAGTGAACGGCGTCTCAGCGCACCCGTGGGCCGAGGTTGTGCCTTCATCCCCCGCCAGCTCCCTGGCCCCGTGAGGGGGTGGCACCCTGGCACCCCGGCACCCCAGCGACTTTATCCGGGCTAACCTGAGACCCCTTCAGCCACAGTGTCACGTGGTTGGAGTTAATAGCCAAGCGCAAGGGGAGAAAAAATGCCAATCAGGCCCCAGCCTGGACCCCCTCAGCAGCACACGACGTGCAGATTCCCGGAGGTTTCTCCCTGGCTGAGGTGAGCCCCGGGTTCTGAAGTCCCCGAGACTGTGCGCCATGCGGTGATTTCCCCTCATTTCAAGGAGACTTGGGGTAGGCTGTCACCTGGGGTCCTCTGGGTGTTTAGTCTTCAAACAAAAGGGAGTTTGACAAAGACAGACTGTTCAGGGGCTCTGTATTTGGTAGCTGGGAAACTTTCAGCTCTCCAGGCTTATGCCGCGGAAACGACAATGTTGGCACTTTGGCGATGGGGCGTGTGGGACATATGCTGAGTAAATGGTGCAGAGCAGCTGGAACTCAGGTGGCTCTCCTGCCTAGTCTCTCTCTCTCTCTCTCTCTCTCTCTCACACACACACACACACACACATACGGTTGTCGGCAGAGGGAGGGAGACAGTCCAGGTCTGCCTTCAAGTGGCAGTGGCTAGGGAAAGTGCCCCCGGCCTCTCACCGCAGGGCCAGGTGTGTGTCTTGAGGGACACTGTCCTCCCCCGACACCGCAAGCTCACTCCCAATGAATCCACACAATGGTCACACTCTGTGGGAATGAGGACTTCCATCTACAGCGCCTTTGGGGGAGGGGGCGATGCTCCTGGCGAAGGCAGGGGGCCCCCCTGCCACAGGGCAGTGGCTGGACAGGGAAGTGGCTGTTGTCCTGATTGGAAGCTGGTTGGGTGAGAGCAAGAAGCACCTTCCCTTCAGACCCAGGTTTTGGTACCAAAACCAAACACAAACAAAACAGAGAAGTAGCTTCCCTGCCTTCGAAGGGCCTCAGACTCCCCTCTGTGACCACATGTCTTTAGGAGCTCATTTGATGAGCAGGTGTCTTGTTAAGGGCCTCGTGACAACCCACACCTGCTGACCCAGCGGCCTTGGCGGTCACCTGTGTAAGGGTGCAATACCAGTTATGATCTGGCATTGATCATTTAAGTTTTTTAATATACTTTTACATATTTTATTTATTTATTTCTAGAGAGGGGGCAGGGAGGGAGAAAGGAGAGAGAGAGAAACATCAATGTGTGGTTGCCTCTCACGTGGCCCCCACTTGGAACCTGGCCCACAACCCAGGCATGTGCTCCGATGGGGAATCAAACCAGCGACCCTTCAGCTCGCAGCCCGTGCTCAACCCACTGAGCAACACCAGCCAGAGCCGATCATTTGAGTTTGAAAATTAGGTTTTACTTATCTCTTGGCATCTGAAGGTTTGCCCCCCGGCCAGGACCAAAGTGACGGAGCAGAGCACCCCTCACCTCCCCAGATGCCCCTAGAAACGTCTTTTCCTCCCAGGTCACTTACCATACATCTCCCCCCCACCCCACCGAAAAAAGTGCCGCATGAGACCTAGAAATGGCCCTGGAAGGTGAGAAGTGAGCCCAGTCAGGCCTCCGGGGGGTGGTTGTGGCCCAGAAAGGGCCTCCAACTTTGTAGCCTGGATGCCACTGGAGGAGACACGGGTTGGGCTGCCTCCAACAACCAGGGGCACCCAGGTCCAGGCTGGTTGGTGGGAGCGCTGGGGACAGTGATAAGTTCCACCCGTTAGTCACCAGTCAAGTCAGGACAGCTATTTCCTTCCTGAAGCTGGGCCCCAAGCAGCACCCACAGTTTTTATTCATTAGGCTGAGGGCTGTGCCATGAGGTGCCCACACTGGTGAATGGTCGTCCTCTGGGCCACACAGAAAGGGAAGCTTCCGACAGGGGAGCACAGGGCAGGCGCCTGGTGGGGGGGGCATTTATCCATGCTGAATGTGGCAGTGGAGTTAAAACATTTCACTATTCGTCCAAGGAGTGTGATTGGAATCAGAGATACACTGGTTCCTCCATAATTTGAACTTGCCACTCAGGTTTTAGGAATAAACAGTGTCCTTCCAGCCGTTATAAGAGGCCTGGCAGAATCGATCGAGGTCAATCATTAACTCTGCTTGGAAAGCCACGGACCAAGGTCATTTCTGCACCTGCTCCTCAAAACATGTTCTTTGTACTGCACTCCCAGCGCAGGAGGAAGTCCCAGGGGCAGACGTTACCCCTCACTGTTAGGGCTGTGCCTGGGGACGGAATAGGAGCGTTTCGTGCTTGGAGTGCAGGAATCACTTCATCAAGTTTGCACATGGACTCCCGGGTGTCCCTCGCGGGCTGCTGCCCGTCCACGCCCACGCACTGGCTGAGCACCAGCCGTGGATGTCTTAGGCCGGCAGAACAGACCAACTGGCACCCTCCCCTACCCTGTTCTTAGGGGGAGACAGCGCATGGAGCACCTTCCCTACAGGTGGGTGAGGTTCCCAACAGGTGCTGATGTGGAGGGGACCCCACTGGTTGTTTTTCCCGTTCTCTGTGGGGTTCGGAGGAAGCTGTGACTGCTCCTCTCACCTTGGCAATGGGAACAGTGAGCAGTTCCTGGCTGCCCTTGGCCAGGGGTGAAAAAGCTCTGGGGCCCAGACATCCAAGCCTCTTTGCAGACAATGGGAGGTAGCGGACCCTGATTTTAGGCTCCTGGAGGCTGAGAGGATAAGTTCTACCTGGGTCCCCAGGAGCGCCATGGGCAGCACTTGCATAATTCCAGGGGTGGGGTGGGCGGGTGCAGGGCTCCAGGGCCAGAGGGACCACAGGGAGGGCACCATGTTCACTGAGATAGAGGTCACAGTGGTCACATGCATGAGCGGTTGGATGCAAGGTCAAAGACAGTTCAAGATGAGAGGCCGTGGATTCCACTGGCTGCAGGCAGACCGCTCGGCTGTGGAGACGGCAGTGCCAGGCTCTGGTCCCCTCACTGATTCCACTTCAGAGGGAAAAACAGGTCGGCTTCCCTCAGGGGACCCGTGCGGTGAGCAGCCAGGCTCCCAGTGCCAGGACGCAGAGGCCCCTGAATGCCTTCTTTGTCTGGCTCCTTGCGACCAGGCCAGGCTCAGGGGTCCGGAGAAAAAGCTGAAATGTGAGAGGCCGGGGTTTTGTGCTTTAGGTTTATTTTAGGAGAATGATAAAGTCTGTGAATCCCAAGGGTGCTCACAGAGCCAGGCTGTGCCTGAGGGCTGAATGGAAGCCAGAACAGCTCCCAGGGAAGGGCCCTGGAACGCTCGCTGCTGGCTTCTAGGCTGGCAGAGAAGGTGAGGTGGGGCGGGGCTTCCAGACCCCAGCACTGGACTCTGAGGTCCCAGGGCCAGGCCAGGATGACCACCACAGATGCAGGGCTGTCCTGTGTGGGGCCAGCCCAGAAGAGTGGGGCTTAGGGGAGTTATCTGCCCACCCTGGAGTTAAGTGTAGGAAATACCCGGGGACCCGGTTTACTTCCCACTGAAGACATTGGAGGTCATTTAGGAAGTCTGAATGTGTTTTTCCAGTTTTCAGCAGGGAAAGCAGGGTGGGGCACTTTCCAGGTGTGTTACTCACCCACCAGCTATAAGCATCGCTCCCAGCCCCCACCTCCCTGCCAGCCTGCAGTGAAGCCAGTTCCCAGCACAGCTAACAACTCTGTAAAACTGTAGAAATAATGACCAGCCCTGGCTGGTGTAGCTCAGTGGATTGAGCACGGGCCTGCAAACCACACGATCGTGGTTCGATTCCCAGTTGGGGCACATGCCTGGGTTGCAGGCCAGTTCCCAGCAGGGGATTCATGGGAAGCAACCGTGCATTGATGTTTCTCTCCTTCTCTCCTTCCCTTCCACTCTAAAGATGAATAAATAAAATCTTTAAAAAAAAAGAAATAATGACCAATCCATGTTGGCCGATTTGACGAGGTTTGAGGTTCACACACTGGCCTCAGACAGTCCCTGTCACGTGGTCCACTGACTACAAACTCACACGTCCCCTTGTCACACAGAGCGGGTACACCGTCCACCCTGTCCTGTGCTCTGCTCCTCACTCCTCAGCTGGTGGGATCTTGGCATCAGCATGAGTGTGTGCAGCTTCTGTGTCCTGCTGGTGGCCACATCGATGCAGCCCCCGAGGACAGGGTCTTGTTGGCTCAATGGCTGCTGTCCCAAGCACTCTGGGCCCTGTAAGAGAAGCATGGATGTTGGCCTCTACAGGTGGACAGTGTGGATTCTAAGAAACAGACTGTCTGGGTCCACCAATAAACGCTGTCCAACAGCCCTGCACATGGGCTGTGCCCATCCATGGGATCCCAGCGCTCTTCAATGCTTTTTAAAAAACTTCCTCTTTGTTTCCCAGTTTGGGTAATTCCTGTTTTGCTCAACCTGCAACAAAGGCTTTCTTCATCTCTGTCACCATGCTTTGTGTCTTATGGTTTTCCTCTGTCTGTCGGGGGCCTTTCCTACCAGGGACATCAGCATATTAATCGTTGTTGTTCCAATATCTGGGGGATCGCCTGGGGCTGGTTCTTTTATTTGCCTTGTCTTTGAGAGTGGGTTGATTTGGCCCTGGCCAGGTAACTCAGTTTTTTGGAGCACCGTCCTGATACAGCAAGGTCATGGATTTGGGGGTTTGATCCCCACTCAGGGCACATTCAAGAACCAACCAACAAATGCATGAATCAGTTGAACAACAAATCGATGTTTCTCTCTCTCTCTCTAAACATCAATAAAGTTAAATAAAAATGTTTTTAAAAAGAGCGGGTTGATTTTTTTCTTGTGCTTTTTGTTTCTCTCATAATTTTTGATTGAATGTGAAACGTGTGTGGGCCAGAGGGGTCCCAGACGAGCTGTGCTTTTGCATCTTGTGTGCAGAGCGCATCCTGCCCCCCAATCCCCCCCCCCGGTGGTAGGGGACCCTGAGCTCTGGCCTGTTCCCCAAAAGGTCTCACCCAGCAGAGGGTCACCTGGGCACATCACAGTGACACGTTTGGTGATTTTTAACCACTGGGCACCCTCGCTTCTTCTTCCTTGGGAGAGTACAGCGGGGATCGTGACCATGGACCACGACGGCGAGCTCTCGGGGGGGTGAGCGCGTGTGCATGTGGGGATGGCTCCCGGAACCAGCTGCCCCCCAGCAGCTCCACCTGGAATTTGACCTGTTCAGATTCTGGCCCTGGTCTTCCCAGGTTTCTGTCTCTGCGGCCCCCGCCCGGCATCTCCCTCAGTACTGACACCACCCTTCCACCGGCTCATGTCCAGAAACCCCAGACTCTCTCTCACCTGGAAGGTCAACCTTCAACGTAGGAACAGCTACGTCTCTCACCTGCATGACACCCCTCTGGACTAAGCTTCCCGCCCCCCATCTTTTACCTGGTAATCGCCAGAATCCATCTGACTGGCCTCCACGCCCTGACCCTGCCTCCCGGGGTCTTTACGACAAGCTGCATAATGCGGGCATGCACCCACCAGGGGCCGGCTCCAAGGGCACCAGAGCTAAGGTCCTCATGATGCTTACAAGATCCATGTGGACGCCCCCCTTTCTCCCTGCCCCCCATCTTAGTAATCGGACCTTCTCTGTTTTTCTCAGTGCACTAACCACACTATTTATAACTCATTGTCCACCGCTTCCCAGTAGGCAGTGAGCCCTGCCACCACCAGCAGGGACTCTGGCAGGTTTCTCGCTGGTGGGTCCCCAGGGCCCGGACAGTGGTGACCCCGTGCTCTTGGCCTCTCTCAGAGAATCCATCACCTCAAATGACACTATCTGGTGGCTTAAAACAATGGAAATTTATTTTCTTATAATTCTGGAGACCAGAGTCTGAAATCAAGTTTCAGACGGTGCGTGTGAGGCAGGACCGTGCTCCCTGCAGAGGGTCCGGTAGGGAGGGACACTCCTGCCCCTTGCAGGCCGTGGAGCTCCCGGTGTCCTGGGCTGGCGCTGTGCCACACCAGCCTTCTCTCCCCCGTGTCTTCTTTTTGCCTCTGATGACTCTTGCCATTGGATTAAGGCCTTCCTGGATCATCCAGGGTGATCTCTTCTCAAGATTCCATATCCAAACTGGATTTCATCTGCAAAGCCCCTGTTTGCAGGCGAAGTCACCGCAGACACGCCTCTTTGGGGCCACCACTCAGCCCTGTGGTGGGCGAGGCAAAGCTGCCACACATGGACTGGAACCAAGGCCGCACACTGAGCTGTAGCAGTAACACTGCACTCAATGCAAAGGAAGAGAAAGGGGGAAAAGACAGGAAAGCCAGTTATAAAGCGTTTCCCTGATGGAGCAACACCATCGTTACTTTCATCAGAACTTTACTGTTAAGTCCTCCAACATGTGTTTTTAATATTCTGGAATCAGGGTTTCATGAGGGGGTCTGCCCCCTGGGACCAGCGACCTTGCCCATGAACACAGGGCCGGGCTGGGACACAGCACTTCTCAATCTGCATGTCTGTATACTCACTAGTAAAGGTCGGGTGTGGCAAAAAAAATAGAGAGCGGCACTGGCTGGTGTGGCTCAGTGGATTGAGCGCCCGCCTGCAAACTGAAAGGTCACTGGTTCGATTCCCAGTCAGGGCACACGTCTGGGTTGTGGGCCAGGTCTCCATTCAGGGGCGCATGAGAGGCAACCACACATCAGTGTTTTTCTTCCTCTCTTTCTCCCTCCCTTCCCCTCTCTCTTAAATAAATAAATAAAGTCTTAACATTTTAAAGAGCAAATATTAACGTGTGTGTGGTCTTGAGCCAGCAATTCCATGACTTGTAACTCATCCTAAGGCAATAAAGACAAGTCTGCAGACTCAAAGTTGGCACACTTTAAAGAACTCTGGCTTCCCAAGGGGAGTGAGAGGGGATGACTCACACTCAGCAACAGGCTGGTTCCACCGCAGGGGCATCTCAGTGAGGCTTGGAGAGGCAATTAACGAGGCTTCAGGAGAACAGGATTGCTCCGTTGCCAGAGATGCCCATGAATCATTGTAGACGAAAAACACAATTATAATGCAGCAGTTTAAAAAATTGCCAAGGAGACAGCCTGAAAGTAGGCACAGTAAAATATCAATGGAAGTTGTTTCTAGGTGTGATTTTGGGCAAATCAGTGTTTTTCTGTACCTCTAATTTTAGTCGTCATTCAGCATGTGTTTCTGTTTCCGTAGTGGGGGAGAAAGTCCTTCCCATGTTTGAAACAAAGGTCTCGCACCTCCCTTCTGTGCCGGAGTGAGTCAGGGTGGTCGTGTCATGGTGGTGGGGGCATTTTTTGTGCATGGAAGGGTCCTACCTTCTGGACTTGTCACGGTGAGGGGGGCACTTTTGATAACCAAGCCAGGCTCTCCTCACACAGGCCTGAGGCGGTATTCGATGCTTTTATTTTAATCTTTTTTCTATTGATTTTTTAAAAACTTTTTTGGACCAAGAGAGACAGAAACATCAATTTGTTGTTCCAATGTTATTTTTGCATCGCTGGGTGATGCTTGCCTGTGCCCCGACCCGGGATTGAACCTGTGACCTTGCCATATCCAGGTGATGCTCTAACCAACTGAGCTACCAGGACAGTCTTTGGTGTTTTGAATGTTTTCTGCTGCTGAATCAGCTCCCTTCTTTATTTTGGGTCTTTCTAACTAAATCGTCTTTGAAGTGCGAAAGAGTTCCTTGGCTACCTGCCACTGCGGTCCCACCTACAGGCAGGTGACTGACTCTGCCTTCTCCAAGAGCTCCAAGGCCAGCTGGGCCTCCTTGTCCCTCTCAAGGCAGTGGCTGGGACAGGATCCAGAAAGGAAGGGAGTGAGAAGGACGACTCTCCTTTCCTGCCTCACCCCGATTTGGCTCAGCTTTACTGGGGGGCCCTTCAAGCCATTCCCAAGCTCACCACCTCCTTCCAAAGGCAGCCCCAGCATCTGTCTGCACAGCAGGGGATGGGGGCATCAGCACGTTCATGTCCCTGCTTCCCATTTGCCACTGCCATTGATGGGTGACTTTGCTGGGAAGAGCAGAGGCAGTGGGGTTAAGTGAATTGTGTGCGTGTGTGTGCACGCACCCACACACACTAAGCTTTATGGTGTGGCTTCGTGGCTTTGTCTAACTGAGATCCGTGGCGGCCACCTCACAAGGACAACAGCCCCTGCTCCTGCCTGCACCCCTCCCCGCTGCATCCCACGCCCTCCACCTCCAGTTCACAGACTGCTGCTTGAATGGGGGCAGCCCCGGCATTCCTTAGAGGCCCTTCTGGGAAGGGGGCCTGGCAGCACAGGTGTTAGCTGTTGCCAGATGGTGGGCTGTCCAGATGTTGCCCTTGGGGAAGGAGCCTTTAGACGGAAGGGGGTGTCCCCTCACTATTGCATCACCTTGATGGCTCTCAGCCGGCCCTGGGCTCCCGATGAAACACTGAAGGTCACTCTCGACTGTGGGCCAAGTGAGTGCTCTGGACTTTCACACACAGGTCCCCGGGAAACTTGCCAGTATCTGTCAGGCTGGTTTTACAACTGGAGGAACTGAGGCTGGAAGGTTTTCTGTGCCTTGTTTTTCTCCTGAGTAGTCTGGGTGCTTGTGGGAGAGGGTCTCAGGCATTCTACCCTCTGACTCTAATGGCCTCACTTCCTGAGGAAAAGGTCACACCACAGCACCAAGCTCCTTTGCCCGCCTCTTCCTACAGCGCAACCTCGAAGTGCAGAAATGCAGAACATTGGTGTTCTCACGGCAAACCGAACGTGAGCGCTGGCACCATGCACGCAAGGGCCCTGCCTGCCCAGCTGAGGCGGGTGTGGTCCCCAGCCTGCACCCGAGCCCGGCCAGACGGAGCTGGGTGGCCAGTGTGTGGCCCTCGGGTCTGCGCATGCCCCTGGCTCTCTGAGCACAGCGTCCCTCCGAGCTGGACATGTGCTGGCGGGTTTTATGAAGCTCTTTTATACCTTCACTTGGTTAAGGGGAATTTGTGTCTACACTGGAATTTGGCAAGCTTTGGGAGAACACAAGTCTGATTTGATTGCTAATTAAAGTAATTAAAGTAATCAGGGCTCAGTCCTAGTCAGCAGCTTGAGGACGTGAAGAAAGAAAAGTTTTTCATGAAATGACTCATGGCCCAGTGAAAATACTGTTCTCTAAAACTTAATAATTGACTCCCCCCTCAAATAACCTGAAAGGTGCGGAAAACAGGCAGCTCTGGGCGAGGTCTGAGCTCTCTGCTGGAGGCACGGCCCACTGAGAGCCAGAGTGGGAGGGGGCAGGCAGAGCTGATGGCCAGGACCCGTAACGGGACTCTTGGGGCTGCTTGAGAGCAGCTGCCTGCCTGTTTGCTGTGGCTTCCCAGTCATCGTGGAGTGGGAGGTGCTGAAAGAATCCTCATACGGACTTCAGGGGTTCTGACTCGGTGTCCACACCCCACCCCTGGCCCCGAGTGTCTCAGTCACAAACAAGAGCGTGGTTGTGCTGAATGCAGCCTGAGCAGTCAGCACGGCTCGGGGGTGGGTGGACGGTCCAGAGGGGCAGAGAAGGGGCACGTGTACCAGGCACAGGACAACCAGCGCAGAGAGAAGACCCCTTAGTGCTCAGAGCCACTGGGGGTGGGGGTGCATGTGGAGCTGCCTAATGGCCTCTCCTGCCCCCAGGGCTTTGAAGAGCATCCTTGAGATGCCGGCTTTTATGGATTTTCCAGATATGAAAGGCTTTTAGTCACTTTCCAACCGTAGAGCGTGGGAGTCAGAGGCTGTGAGAGACTCACCCTCATCCCCAGTATTTCCTGGCACCTCAGACAATGCCAAGGAAAAGCCCTTCCTGTTTTTTCCTGGTTCTTGCCCATTTCCGTGTACAGTGTCATGAAATAGGGGCCATCCCCCCGTGCGGGGCAGAACGGTCAGGAAGAGGTGAGAAGCAGATGCGGCCAAGGCAGGGAAAAACCTGGATGCTGAGACTGAGTGGGAAGGTGACTTGACTCTTTCAACCCGCTGTGAGATAATGCAGACATACGTTGATCTCCGCCTCAGCCCCACCCTCCAGAACAGGGCAGGCATGGGGGGTTGGAAGCGGAGTTTACGATGGACTGTGCCCACGTGAAGAAGCCTCTATAAAATCCCAAACTTACGGGGCTGCGGAGAGTTCCCAGATCGTGAAACACATCCATCCCAGCTCTATGGAGACAAAGGCCCCAGGACTCGGGACCCTCCTAGACCTCAGCCTGTACCCTTCAGCATATCCTTTAAAAAACTGGTAAATGTCTCCTTGAATTCTGTGTGCTGCTCTAGCAAATTAAGTGAACCTGAGGAGGGGGTTTAGAGACTCCTCAATTTGTTGCCAAATCTGGCAGAGGCTGCAGATAATCTGGGGGCCTATAATTTAGCATTGGTGCCTGAAGTGGAGGCCGTCTAGGGGGATCTGTCTCCGCAAAGATGGTGGCAGGATTGAGTTGAACTGCGGGACACCCAGCTGGTGTCAGCATTGCTTGTTATCGCAGCAAACCCTCCACCAGGAGGATCAGACGTGGTGTCCCTTGTGAAAGTTAAGGAAGCACAGGAGACAGACTCATGTAGGCAGGAAGAATAGGCGCTTTTCCTACTTAGAAAACTGGGTTGTGTGTCTAATTCACCCCTTGGAAGGGCCAGGGGGCTCGGGATGCCTTCCACACGGCGTCTGCCAGTTTGTCTTCTCACGCATGCGTAAAAATGGTGCAAGGTACAACCTGTCAAAAGAAGCCTAGAGAGCTCTCCCGGTTTGCGGTGGCGAGAAAGCCTGTGTCCTTATCTGACAGGCTTCCTACAGTTCATCCTCAGCCCCAGGGCCTGGGGAGCCAGGCAGTCTGCTGCCCTCGCCCAGAGGTTGGTCGGTCAGTGAAGCTCCACGGCCCCCGGTCCGCTGCTGCTCCCCAGCCCCAGGCGGGGTGTGAACTTCGCTGGGTGGCCTCAGCTCTTCTAACCCTGAGCTGCCCTCACTTTGCCTTTTAAGAAAATGTCTTTGATGATCACCAGAGGAGATGCAGAAGAGGCTCTAGGGAGCAAAGTTTATTGTATTCATGAGTCTTAGGGCCTCAGGGGGCAGCGCCAGGGTGGCCAGAAGATGGAAGAAAGGAATGAGGGGAAGGCTAAGGTCACTGCCTTTGTTGGGGGTTTCCATGGGAAAGGCAAGGCTGGGCAGGGGCAACCGCCAGGGCCAGCTACTTCCAAGAAGTCTGGCACCAGACCCGGCGGTGACCGAGGCAGAGCCCTGTGGCCTCCTGGGTTTGGGGCCCAAATGGAGCAGATCCGGCTCTGGATTCCTCCGTCGGCGTATCACTCGCACACTCCCCAGCTCTTTGCGGTCCGCTAAGGATTGGCTAGCCCGGTACAGGCAGTCTCGCTCCAGCTGAAGCTTTTTAAGATGTAAAACCAGAATACAATATCCAGAAAATAAAACATAAGCATATGAAAACATTAAATACAAACTGCATTTGTAGAGTGGAATACTACACAACCAGAAACACGGGTGAGCTTCACCTCCGCACACCAGCCACTGAAGCCTTCAGCCCGGCTCCCCGCCGGGAGGGGGCCTCCCACGGGGCAGTTCTGAGCCCTGGGTTTGCGGCTGGAGGCCGGCGCTGTGCCATCATTCGGGAGCCGGAACCGTGTGGTCACCGAAACGTAAAGTCAAGGGACATTAAGCGTTTAGTTCCTTGGTGTCACTGGCCGCCTCACGAGCTACCTCTTGGGCGGAGGGGACACAGAGCAGGTCTGTCCTTGCAGGTTGTACCGGGTAGCGCCCGCGGGCTGATTTCCCCGTTTACACTTCTGGTCTGAAGCACGCTGCCCACGGTTTTTGGCGTTTCTGGATTTGGGTTTGGCCGTTGCTTCTTCAGGACCAGCTGTGCGTCATTGTTGGCGGGAATAATGCGTGATGCGTGCCGCCGTTTTCTTGTCGGTGGATGCCCTTTTGAATCCGCCCCGCTACACACCAACTCCAATCCCGGGTCCACTTCGCCCGAGTGGCTGTCGTTTCCCTTCCTCCCGCCACCACCAAGATGGCTGCTGTACCAGGTCCCGCCTCGGCGGGGGTGTCGTCGGGCAGCAGCCAGCCAATGGGAAGGCAGCGAGGGCCTCCAGCCAATGGAAAGGCCGCGCTGGTTGCGAGCCAATGGGAAAGCAGCGCGGGCCGGACGCTGGGAGCTGCCGGAGAGTGTGGTGCTCACGCCATGGCTGGTTCCAGCGCGCGGGACACCGCCAAAGACCCCGGGCCCCGGGGCCGCAGGAGGACGTGGGCCGAGCTGCTGAGTACGTGGGCGCAAGGGCCCGGACTGGGCCCCTCCCCGGGCCCCTTCCCGCCGGAGCCTTCCGAGCCGGGGAGGCCAGGGTTTTCCCCCGCGTTGGCTGCTTTGAGCCCGCTCCTACCTCGACCCCGACCCCGACCTTCCTCCTGACCCTGCACACCGAACTCCGGCTCCTCCCAGGGTCGTTGTGTGTCAGACGTAGTGTTGGGAAAGGCAGCCCTGCGAAGGGGTGCGGTCTCCCAAACGGCCCGGGAACGCAGGTAGCTGCGGCGTGTGGCCTTGGTTTCACGCCCGGCCGCGGCCCTCGGTGGGCCCGGGGTCAGGCTCAGGAGGGGGGTGGTGTTGCCAGGGCCCGCTGCTGGGTCCCTGACTGGCGCTCCCTTTGTCCGACCCGGTCCTCAGTGGGCAGGGTCAGGAGGCAGAAGCCTGGTGCTGAACATGGACCGCAGATCCGGGCGGCCGCGGTGCAGCTCCTGAGGCGCCACCTGAACCTGGGCCACCTTCTGCTGGAGGTGAGGAGCCCGGCCTGTGCGGCGGACGGGCTGTGTCCCTGCGGGGCCGGAGGGTCGGGGGCGCCAGCTCCGTGCTGACCGGTGAGGAGCCAACGGGGTGCGCTCACCTTCTGGAGGTGGAGCTGCCGCGCGCTGCCCGGTTTGTGCTGCTTCCAGGTGGGAGGCCCGCCCCCCGCGAAGCTGCGCCCCAGCGCCTGGCCTGACCTGCGGTCGGACCACAGCAACCTTGGCGCCCTGGTCGGTGAGTCACAGCCCACGCCCCCTCTGCGCCGCGTCCCGCCCCAGTGGTCCCATCTCGTCTTTGACGCAGAAGTGATTATAGAAAAACAGGAATTCACAAACAGAGGCTGCTGTAGTTCTCAACTTACTGTGCTCCTTTGAAAAAGTTGGTAAAACTTAAAAAAAAATTAAATGATTTTTTGAGAGACATCAATTTATTGTTTTATCTACTCATGCATTAACTGGTTGACTCTTGTGTGTGCCCTGGCCCGGAGTTGAACCCATGCTCTTGACTTACCTGGATGCTGCTCCAACCATCTGAGCGCGGTCCAGGGCAATAAAGTTCCCTGTCAGAATGCAACTGCCAGCCCCCGTCTGTGTCCCACCAAGCGCACTTCTAGGTGCGCAGCTGTGGGCTGCAGGCGCTCTGACAGCTGCTTCCAACCCAGATGGTCTTCACTCAGCACCTGTGTTTCCCTGGCCTTCAGTTCCTCCCTCTGCAGGCAGGGTTCTGTGGTCCTGCAGCACGGTAGAAAGAAGGCGTTGGAGACTGCAGGCCTTCTGTTTTCGGTGTTGCGGTGTGTCTCCCATGCTTTGTGTTGTCTTCAGGCTCCGCCTTGCGGGATCAGGCCTTGAGGCTGGGGGTTCCAGTGGCAGTCCTGGCCAGCCAGACGGTGGCCTCCGGCATTGTGCAGATCTGCAAGGCACACGCCGAGCCCTCCCTCGGGGTGCTGCTGGACCCGGAGCAGAGAGTAAGGCGTGATGCGGAGACCATGCCGCTCTTCTAAGCTGTTGGGGAAAGTGGGACATTTCCTTAACATTGTCCCAGATGTTTGCCCACTTTTACGAAAGACTTCTCTTTTCAGAAGAAACTGTCTTCCCTGTTGGAGATCACTGGGCAGTTATCGGAGCACAGCATGTTCTCCCGTCTCGCCTTCTGTCAAGAACTGTGGAAAGCACAGGTATCAGCTCCGACTCCTGTGATTGCACCTCTGACACCAGGGCTCTTCCAGTCAGGGTCCTGTTGTTTGGGGGGAGCCACCAGGACCCCCACGTTTCTTTGAGAAGAAAGCCTTCCCACCAAGCACTCCAGCAGGCCCCGAGTGGGGACGTGCTGAGCAGGTGCCTGCGGGCAGGAAGGAAACACTCAGACACCATGTGTGCGTGTGCATAGGGCGCAGCAGGAGTGGGGGCTGCTGGTGGCTGGGGCTGGGAAGGGCATGAGTGGAGGAGGAGTGTGGTCTGTCGCGGTGGGAGCCACTGGAGCAGGGTGACCGAGGGGACTGTGTGTGTCCATGCTGGGGGAGGACAGGAGACAGGGCCCCGGTCACAAAGGGCTGTCCCGTGTTGAAGAGGGAACTGTGTCCTGGATGCTGTGAGGGGCCTTGCAGGAGCCCAAAAAAGAGACTGGCACATTCCTTTGTGATTTGGAGTCTTGTGTTGGCCGTGGTGGAGGAAGGTCTGGAAGTGGGGGAAGCCAGTGACTGGGCAGGTCCTGTCGGAGCCTGCAGGACCCGTGGTGCGGTCGGGCAGGAGAAGGGACAGCTGGCTGCGGGTGTGTCTGCAGGTGTGGTAAGGTTAAAACCGTAGCAGATGAGGCACATTTTAGGCTGTGCTATTACTGTACTTGATTTTCTTTTTTTAAAAAAAATTATCTTTAGAGAGAGAGGAAGGGAAGAAGAAAGAGAGGGAGAGAAACATCAGTGTGTGGTTGCCTCTCATGTGTCCCCTATTGGGAGTCTGACCCGCACCCCAGGCATGTGTCCTGACTGGGAACCAAACCTGTGACCCTTTGGTTTGCGGGCCTGTGCTCAATCCATTGAGCTATAGCAGCCAGGGCCCTGCACTTGGATTTTTGATAGAGCTTGGTGATGAAGACCACAGGCTGAACATTCTGTAGGGAGTGAGTCCGGAAGGACTCAATGCTGTCACTCTCTCCAGGATTCTTTGTTGCTGGAAGCTGTGTGGCGTCTTCACGTACAGAACATCGTGAACCTGCAAGAGCTGCTGGAAAGGTAGTGACGATAGAACATTTCCTTATGTTACGTGACTCTGTGTTCGTGATCTGGTCCTGCGTGACTTAACACATCAAAGCCAAAATCACCTGGAGAGGCTATTACATCCAGTCTTTGAACAACGTGGGTTTTTTTCCCCACCAATAAGTGCAGTTGGCCTCTGTAGCCATTGGTTTTGCATCTGTGGGTTCAACCAAGAGGTTCAAAAACAGAATTCAGTCTGCAGCTGGGAATCTGTGGGTGCAGAGGGCTGGCCGTGGGTGTTCGGTGCCATTTTACGTATGGACTTGAGTATTGCTGGTGAGTCCTGGAGTCAGTCACCTGCAGATACTGAGGGACGATGACTGTATTACATTTTGGGGGAGTCAAAAGTTGTCCAAGGGTCAACTGTATTTTATTATTTAAAGAGAATGTTTTTGTAATTGAAGTCTTATGCACACACTTGGTGATGTTTCCTTTGTAAGATGTATCATGTGGAAATGTGTTTTTAAAAACTAAAAAGACGTTCAGGTAAATGTGGTTTATAGAAAGTGCATAAGGACTTCTGCCCCTTGTAGAGCTCACCAAGGCTGAGAAAGGGGGTTTTACGAGAGAAGCACCGCCTATGAGGATGGGAGGGTGTGGGGAGAGCCGTACTAACAACAAAGGCGATCCCAAGAGGCAGGTGACTGAGCAAACTTGAGACCAGCTTGTGCTGAGCCAGCAGCGTGGGAAGAAGGGAGCCACCTTTCTCCCTAAAAGTCTCAGGGACTCCCGGCCCCAGGTGCCTGTGGATGTGGGGTGGAAGGGGAGAGATTCATGCACTGAAAGCAGGTGCCGGGAGCACTTGACCGTGGGTGGGCCCTGCTTTTCTTCAGGCAGCAGCGGCTGCTCTCCCCCTGGCGGGTGGGGCAGGAGACTGGGGGCTGCGTGTTTGCTCTCTGGTACAGAGAGATGGACTCTTGCTGGGGGACTGTCCGCCAGTCCCCCACAGTGGTGTCTCAAACCACTGGTGATGAGACATATGGGCCCCGTCTGGATTTTAAGTTGGATCTTTATACCAAAAACATTCTGATGAATCAGAGAAGGAAAAAAAACAGCTGAAAGCACTCGAGGGAGTCCTGGAAGGATGTTTTTGTAACCTTGAAGTGGGGGAGGCCTGAATATTCCAATCAAATATGGACAAAGGATTTTAGTCAGTTTCCCAGAGAAGATGGACAGATGGCCAAGCATGTAAAGGGGCTCAGCGCCCATGGTCCTCGGGAGGTTAAGCTGAGAGTGGCCCATCCCCTGGGTGGCAGGCTCTGGCCTGGGACTGCTGCCGTTTTGTGTGATCACGTTGCAACTGAGCTTTCTGCCCCCAGCAGCAGTACGCTACTCCAACAGGTAAACTTGAACACGATCGTTTTTCACATTAGTGAAAAACATGTCGGCGTCCCTGATGGCTTTCCTCGTGAGCTCTGACTTCCTGTTCAGGAAGCTCAGGTGGTTGCCCGAGCTTCCTAGTGAAGTGAGGGGGAGAAGGTGGCCTGGGGGCTGTGGAACAGTGGGGCCAGGTGTGCCGTGTGCTTGTCCCCAGCCACGAGGACACACAGGCAGTGGTGGCGTGGCTCTTCAGGAACGTGCGCTGTCTGTGTGAGCAGACAGAAGAGGCCGGTCCGCACTCGGACATCGCCGGGGCCATGCTCTCTGGTAAGTGCCTCACAGAGGTGGTTCGTGGGTGCAGCTGAGGCCAGCTGTCTGCGATGAGGACCACGGGAAGCAGGACAGGCCCCATGCCATGGCATGGGGATCTCATGTGAAGTCATCTCAGGCCACACCTGTCGCAGGGTGTTTGCATTCAGCCTGAATTGTGTGGAAACTGTGGTAAGTCCGCTTGCTGCCCCGTTGAGCAGGGGCCCCATGGCTCGTGTGTTTAGTTAAAGGTGGGAATTACCACGGGCTAGAAGAGGAGGCAGGAGCCCCCACGAGTGTGGCAGAAAGTGGGTCTGGGGCGGTGCTGAGTGAGTGCATTTCACTCACAGAGGGTGGTTGGGAGACAGAGCAGGTGGGGGCCCCTGTCACTTATAAGATGACTGGTATGGAGTGTGTCAGTACTTCTCTTTTGTGGTTTCCAGATTTTATGCAAGTGTTTGTTTTGAGGGGATTTCAAAAAGACTCGGGTCCTGGAAGAAATGCAGAGGCTGAACGGATGCCCCAGGTAGGAGGAAAGGCGAAGGGGAGTGCCACAGGGTCGCTGGGTTAGCCCCCCACCTGCCATGTCTGTCCTTGGCTGTCCGTGGCCTGGTGACTGGCCTTGCTGTGACCATGAGATGCCTCCACAGTGTTCCTCCCTAGTCCAGCAGGTGTGGGGAATGGGACAGGCTGTGACCTCCCCCGACATTCTTTGGGCCTGTGCTTACAGACAAGGGAAGGGTGCTCTTTACTGGGCACAGCCGAGACCCCACAGCAGGACCCCCTGTGCGGGCAGCATCTGAGCAGTTGGGACATGTGGGAGGCGGGGCTGGGGCCTCAGCAGTCTCAGGACGTCAGGCGGACACTTGCACAGAGTCCGCTGTTCACTCTCTCTGGTTTCCTTGTTGGGGTAACACACAGACCCAAGGAACCCTTAGCAGTGCCCCTCTTTGAAAAGTCCGAATTGTGTGTGGCGCTCGCATGATGCGCGGGCGTGACTGAGCGAGGGGCTCCGTCTGTCCGCAGATCGCTGCCGCTGTGCTGCGGGGGATGCTGCTGTGTGAGTGCACTGCCCGGGCCCCAGAGGGGGGTCTCCTCCACCCCTGCCTGTCCGTCTCCAGGGCTTCACCTGCTTGCAGGTGTCCCATAGGGTCCTTGTACCGGAACACCCCTCCTGTGGGTGTAATTTGGCATAAACTTATCCCCCCTTTTCTCTTGGCTCAGTTCCTCAGCGCTGTGAGTGGCTGATTGTGTTTATGGTGAACTTGGGAACATTTCATTGTCTGCATATTGTGACTGGTTTAAAGGCATCACTGAGCGATTCACTTCAAAGCCTCAAGGCCTTGTGCCGTCTGGGGTTTGGGTGGCCCGGGAGGTCTGTACCTTGGAAGTGAGGGGCTCCCACCAGAGCCGCCTGCCTTGTGCGGAAGCACTCGGTCAGGGGTGGTTTCTGGTGGGCTGGGACGGCGGGCTGATGCCTGCGCTCTGCTCCCCACGGCCGGCGGCAGTGGCATTGGAAGCCTTGGCGGACGGCGTGCAGGAGGAGTCCGTATCGCACAAGGCCGCACGGTGCTGGTATGTTCCTGGGGAGCCTTGGGGGGGTCCCGCTGGGGTAGAAGCCCTAGGTGTTTTAGGCACCCCAAAGTACTGACGGGGGCTCCTGAGCACGTGGGCACTGCCCTCGTGTCTGCGTCAGGAGAGGTGATGGCAGCGAAGCACAGGAACCCGGGTCCCCTGCCCCCTCTCTGGGCCCCTTGTTCCTCCGGGCACAGGCTCTCGCTGGTCGCGGCACCCCTCTTCCTGCCCTGCCCTCCCTGCCCTCTAGGGGCTTCCTGCAGCACACAGCGGGCCATCGCCTGCACCTAAGCCAGGGCCCCCGCCGAGACCCCAAGTGGCCCCAGGTCGGCCACACTGGCTTTGTCTCTCTGGCTCTGGAGCTGCATGTGGACACTCTGGGTTGGGCCTGGGGATCGACTCTGTCCTGGGAAACCCGAGAGTTTCCCAGCATCTCCCTGCGCTTTATTTTGCTCTAGTTCTCAAATACTTTATAGTTCTCAACTGTGCTGTATCATTCACTACTTCTTATTACTTATTTTTTATCCTCATCTGAGGACATTTTCTCTTTCAGAAAGAGAGGAAGTGGGGGGAGAAACATTAACGTGAGAGAGAAGCATCGATCAGTTGCCTTCTTGTACGTGCCCTGACCAGGGCTAGAACCTGCAACCTGGGTGTGTGCCTTGACCGGGTATGACGCTCCAACCAACTGAGCCACACCGGCCAAACTTGGTTCCTTACCTTGTGGAAACAGTGAAAATACCGCTTTGGTCTCTAAATTTTACACATTTTGTAATATGCCTAGATAGCACAAACTCATGGCCTGGGTGTCAGATAACGATCACCAGTCTGTTTTTAAAACTTTAAATTAGTTGCCAATGCTTGCACTGAAATCAGATACCCCGCCAGCTGGGATTGGCGCGCTGGGACCCCACCCCACAGGAAGGAGCAGGCCCCCAGGCCCTGTGTTCTCCCTTCTGCCCGCCGTGCCCCCGTCGTACGTGTGGCTCTGGCTGTGCACCTACCTTCGGGGACCCTCAGTCCCCCCACGAGGAATCAGCGGGGCTGACCCTGGCACATGCCCCGCATCGGCCCTGGTCACTCTCCGTCCCTCCTCACCTGTCAGCTGACGTCCTGCTCCCTCTGAGGGAGGGCCGTCCCTCCTCCCTGCTCCCGTCCCAGGACACGGTTGGCTGAGTGTGAGCACCTGTATGTGCCAGGCCCTGTGCCAGACCCTTCTCATGAGTTTGGTGTAACCCTGCTGCCTGGCCCCGTCTCACAGAAGGGGAAATAGGCTTTGCAGCGTTGGTGGCTTGCTGGGGCCTGGTCCTCAGGCCCAACCCTTGCTCACCTCTGACCTCCTGCCTCTTCTTGGCTTGTCTGTTGCCTGCCTGTGGTTTTCTCTCGTTGAAACTACGCTCCCCAGGATTCTGTGGCACCATGGTCTGGCGGAGTGTCTCAGGGTGGCGGGAAGGGCTGCCTGTGAGCCACTGAGCTGGCAGTCGGGACCTGATGGTCCTGGCCTGCTTTGCTGGACAGAATGCTTTGATGAGCCATCGAGGTTGTAGGGACATTAGGACCCTGGGCATCTTTCTGCTCCGTTTGCAGGTTCAGTGGGTTCAGTGGACACACGCTTCGCAGTATAATTTCGACAGATTCTCCAAAGAGGTTTTTCAGACACACGCTGACTCAGATCCTCACCCACAAACCTGTGCTGAAAGGTGGGGACCACCGTGGCCTCCCTTGGTGGGAGCTTGGGCCCCATGTTAACACTCTCAGACACTTTGAGGTCAAGAAGGACACTATCGTTATCTAGCCTTTGGTTTGAAAGTATTGTTTTCATAAAGGAAATTTAGAATTAAAGAAGTGTGTGGGGGGAAACTGTTATTCTTCTTGTCACCAAAATAGAAATGTCTTGAGTATGAAATCTGTTTTTCCTGGGTCTTTAAAAACATAGTTATACTTTTAAATTCCAAGGTTCTGCTTCAAGATGCATATGTCTCAAGAAAACCGTGTGATAGCTTGAGGAAATGCTCTGGTGTTCCTCCTGCTACTGCATGTGCTAGGCTGGTGGCACCAGTCGGGACCAATGGAAGGGCATGCCTCGCCCCCGGAGCCGCCTCTGTGCTGCGGTCCATCCTGGGCAGGTCCTAGAGTGGGACTCAGGCCGGCGTCCATCCCCCGGACCCGCCCCAGCCTGCCGCCACACAGTACCCCCTCACTGCTCACTTACCGGCAGTTACAGCTTAGAAGCAGCTGAGCTGAAGTGCAGCTGACAGATTAGAGAACTTTCATAGCAAATGTAAAGGGACGTTTATATTTGGGCCAAAGAGACATTTTGTAACAGACATGGCTAACAAATAGGAAAATGGTGAACTTCACTGATGAAAAGATGCCAATTAAAACAAGGTAGTTTTTTGACGTTGTAGCTTTAGAACACAGCTTTTTGCTGATTGCCAGTTGACGTTTTTTGTCTGTTCTTCCTCCTGGTGAAGTCTCCGATGCTGTTCACATGCAGAGGGAGTGGAGCTTCGCGAGAACCCACCCTCTGCTCACCGGCCTCTACCGCAGGGTGAGTTGAAGGGCAGATGAGAGGCCGTCTTAGCTCTCTGGCAGAGCGCTGAGGCTCCAGTCCGCACGGAGGGAGGCCCGTGCTCTCCGCACGGCCGTCAGCCAGTGCTGCAGAGAGGGGGGCTCAGGCGTGTCCTGCTCCTGCCCCGCAGCGGTTTTGCTCCGACAGCCCAGGCGCTTTGTTTTCAGCTCTTCGTGCTCCTGAGTCCGGAGGAGCTGGTGGGCCACTTGCAGGACGTTCTGGAGACGCACGAGGTGAACTGGCAGCATGTGCTGTCCTGCGTGTCCACGGTGGTGGTCTGCTTCCCTGGAGCACAGCAGCTGGTGACTGGTGCGCTCTGGGGGGCATCCTGTGTGTGCGTGTGTGTGCGTGTGCGTGTGTGTGCGCGTGTGCAAGTGACAGGCATGTTGATGGCCAAACCCCAGCATTTGGGGTGAGCCTGTGGGTGGAGATAGTGTCCATCTCAGTGAGGACAGATGTCCTCCCCTGCCCGAAAGTGCCCTGTGTCCAGTGCCCTTGGGCTCTGCCGCTGCTCCTCAGCCTCGGGCAGTTGCTGCTTGGCTCCTCTGATCCGTTCCCAGGCCCTCGAAGTCGTGTGGGGCCTGCAGGTCGTGAGGGGGCACTTGCTCCCTGGTAGGACATACACCTTTTATTTTTCCCCGTTATTCCTGCCTAGACTGGGTGGCCCGTCTGCTGGCCCGTGCGTTTGAGAGCTTCGACCTGGACAGCATGGTCACCGTGTTCCTGGTCGTGCGGCAGGCTGCGCTGGAGGGCCCCGCCGTGTTCCCGCCCTACGCAGACTGGTTCCAGGTGCGTTGCCTTTGCTGACCTGCTGGTGCTCCCAGTAGGTTGTTGGCACATCCCCAACCTGTTGCGAGAATGAGTGTGCTGGGTCATCTCTGAGGGGTGTGCGTAGGATTGATGGCAGTGTCGCATTCGAGCTGCAAGGGACGTTTCTGTGTTGGCATGTCATCTGCTGAGAGCTCTGCCCAGCTGCTCTGGTCCCTGTCAGGTGTCCCAGGCCTCAGGTTTGTTCAGGTCTCGAGACGGCACAGGGCAGGACCGAGGCTACAGTGGTGCGTCCAGGGCTGCTCTTTGGTCTTGAGACTCCTTTTCCCCTTTAGTCAGCCACCCTGAACTAGAACTTATAGCAACTGAACGGACCTTCAGCAGGCGAGCGTGCAGTGCTCGAAGGTCTGGCTCAGTCTCTGTGTTTCAAGACTGCCCGTGAGCAGACTGACGTGGCGTCAGGTGTAAGCTCTGGGTCGGGCAGTGGAGTTCTGACTCATCACAAGGCACAGGTGGCTGCAGTTTCTCTGACAGTGAAGGAAACTGCCTTTTCCTGGAGCGGCTGCTCTTACCCCAGCCTGGCGGTGGGGGGGTCCTTCACACGAGACCCTTCCTGCGCTGCAGGCCTGCCAAGGGGCCCATTTCCTGCTTGCCCGTCTGTCGTGTGTCCTGGAGGTGCTCTCTCCACGGAGTGGGTGTTGCCATGACCCGAGAACCCCTCTGTGCGACCGAGTCCTTTTGTCTGGTGGCTTCTGTGTCTACCCCATCAGAGTGTTCAGAAGAAGCTCGTTCTCTGCGGAGAACGGCTGCAGCAGGCGTCTCGGTGTGCGGTGCCGTGACAGGGCCTGGCTGCAGGACCTGCGTGGTTCGGGAGGTGGCGGTGTGCTCTGGGCCAGTGCGTACCGGTCTCCCTCCCCGCAACACCCCCAGCACCCTCGGTTCCTGAGAGGCTTCTGCTGCGGTCAGGGCTGTCAGGGCCCCGGGGACCGCCACCCCCACTGCCCTGGCCTTGCCCGTGCAGGCGAGTGTGGAGGTTGTGTGCGTCACTGGGGAAGAGCGGCCTCTGTGGGGACGATGGGGCTGCTGGGAGAGGCCTTGTCAGGCTGTTGGTGAGTTGTGCCTCCGAGGGCCACTGGGCACTGCGGCTACTGTGCCAGCTGCTTCCATGGCCAGGGCTTCACTGTGATGTTTGGGGAGGGCACGAACTGAATGGCCCTGTGGCTCCTCTTTCTAGTAGCAGTGTTCCGCTGTCGAGGGGCCACCCCGACAGGTGTCTGTGTGGACAGCAGGGCGCCTGCCGTCCTGCCTCATGCCCTCCCCCTCCAGGCCTCCTTCGGGAGTACGAGGGGCCACCACTGCAGCAGCAAGAAGGCGCTGGTCTTCCTCTTCAAGTTCCTGTCCGACCTCGTGCCCTTTGAGGCCCCCCGGTACCTGCAGGTGAGAGGTTGGCTGTTGCCACACACTCGGCCAAGGGTGCTGTTCCCGGGCCGGCGCCCACTGGACGGTGCAAACCCGACAGCCAGGGGTGTCGGTGTGCATTCGGGGACAGGACTGGCGACGGCAGAAGGCCAGGAGGCAGCCCCTCGTTCGCCTCTGGGCGTCGGCCATGTGGGGCGGTGTCTCAGCCCTTCCGTGAAGTAGCTCCGAGAGCTGACGTGGGAGGAGAACGTGTTGTACTGCGTTTTTGGTTTTCAAGAATGATATATTTTTATATTGAAGAAGAAGAACCTGGAAAGATGTACCCCAGAAGAATTCTGGGTGTGGGAAACGATTTTTTGCAAGTCTGTGTTAATCTTACGGCTCAAATATATTTATTTCTGTAAGCCTTATTTAATTAGATAACTGTACCCATTTGTTTTGGGGGGAGGGCATCTGGAAATGGATTCTCGCCTTTTTTTAATTGAGAACTTGGCATTCCATTCTAAAGAGTTCAGGGGAGGTCGTAGGCAGAGAGACAGACGAGCTGTGTGTCCATCTTGGGCGAAGCCGAATGCTGCCCGCACCTCTGGTGCCTCTCCGCCCACCCGCCCGAGTGCGGGCCCCAGTGCCCTGGGCGCCCTTTCAGACGGAAAGACGCCTCGCCCTCAGAGGCCTGTCCGCCAGCAGCAGTGTGGGCGCCCACCCCAGGAGAGGCGGGCACAGGAACGCCGGGGTTCCGTGGCCGAGGAGCCCCTGCCGCCCCAGCACTCACGCCTGCCCACTTCTGCAGGGGCACCCTCGGTGCTTGTGGAACCCCTCACCCAGGGTTCCGTCCATCTCTCCTCCAACTTTGCCCTCGTGGTCTGTGGCTAGTTCTGACTTTTGGTGTCACCGGTACAAGTGTCTCCCCCCAAAATCAGGAACAGTTGACAGGCTGGTGTTCTGCCGTATCCTCTGCTACAGGTGCACGTCCTCCACCCGCCCCATGTCCCCAGCAAGTACCGCTCCCTCCTCATGGACTACGTGTCGCTGGCCAGGACACGGCTGGCCGACCTGAAGGTGGGTCCCGGGTTCCCCTCCCCTCCCCCCGCCCCCCCCCCGCCTCCACAGTCACCCACGCCCGTCTGGTCCTCACGCTCTTGCTCACATCTTCTCTGCAGGTTTCTGTGGAAAACATGGGGCTCTATGAGGACTTGTCTTCAGTCGGGGACGTCATAGAGGTAACTCACCTCAGTGCTGGCCCTCGGGCATGTCCCCATGCTCTCTAAGCACAGTCTCATTTCCTGTGACTCTGGAGTGTTCAAGCCTTTTCTGTCTGGGACCCGGGATGTCTGGTGCAGTCGGGGCGTCCCAGTTGCCCCAGGTGCTCGTTGCGTGGTGTCCGCACTGCTGAGAGCAGGCAGCCGCACGTCGGGGGCGCACTGTGCGTCCTCACGGTCTGTGTGGAGGGGTGGGCTGTGCCAGCGCGGGCAGGCAGGCGTCATGGGCAAAGGTTGGCTGCATTCCTTGGCCCAGTGGCAGGTGGCCGTATGGCGTGTGTACTTTTTAAGACCCTCTTAAAAGCCGTGAGTTGCTGAAGAGCTGTTACAGACGCCGTTGAAGGGAACATTTTGGAATACTTACTGTGTTTTTCCATTTTAAGGAAAAATTGCTGCATTCTAAAGAATATCAGTAATTATGTCTCTGTTCCTTCTCACCTGAGAACTTTTGGAGCACCGTAGTGTCCTGGGAGTCGGCAGAGAGGAGAGGCGGGAAGGACGCAGGGGGACGGGCAGGGCGGTTGCTTCCTGGAGGGGCCACGCAGCCGCTCGGTTTGACTTGCCAAGGGCAGAAAGCCGTCGATGCCATCCCGGGTTCTGAATGTTCCTATGTGCTGTGCGTCAGCCTCAGCACCTTTTACTGCAAAATGATAAGTCTTCTTTTTTCCTTTCCTCTTTGCACGGACTCAGCCCCACAGCCAGGCGGCCCAGGATGTGGAGAAGGCCATCCAGGTGTTTGAACACACAGGGAAAATTCCTGTTGCCGTCATGGAGGCCAGGTAGGGTCCTGTGGCTGGAGTGGTCCCCTTGCCTATTCCCAGACGCTTGTGCAGCTGGTGCTCATGTTCATGGGGAGACCCCAGAGCCCGTGTGAGCGTCCCAGGAGTGGTCCGTGGCTGGCTGGTGTAGAGCCCTTGCTGTGACGTGCTTTTTTTAGAAAAGGCCGAGACACCCCCAAAACAGCCAGTGGGTGTGGCTGAGTGGAGCCCACACTGTTTGAGGGACAGTTTTTATTAATGCGTCACTGGTGACCAGTATAAAGCCAGTACAGAGTCAAATAGCAGAACTGTTAAATTTGGTGTCACCCCCAAACTGAAATTCTGGTTGCTACCACGTGAGGTCGCTTTATTACAGTGTTTCTTCTGAGAAACCTGGTCCCAGCTCCCAGGATTTCTATGCCATCTCCAAGGGGGATGCCAATATTGACCTGAAGTGACCCCTGCGGCCTTGGATTGACTCAAACCCCTGGCCACACCAGGGACAGGACACAGGCGGTCACACCACAGACTACCCTCTGCATGAATGGGACTTAGCAACATGATGTAACATTGTAGCCACAAACTGAGACCACCTGCCCGGTGCCCTTGGAGTGGACACTGGCGTTGCTGGATTCACTGAGTTACCCAGCGCTTCTGTCCTCTGAGCCTGCCCCTCTGCGTTGCAGCATATTCCGGAGGTCCTACTACACGTCTCACTTTCTGACCGCCCTGCTCACGCCGCGAGTGGTCAGTACGCTTCTTTGTGAACTTGGGACCGAGGTGGCGGGGAACGAGGACGTCCTTGCCTCACTGGGGTCCTGTGTTTGCCCCACAGCTGCCGAGCCCCCCTGACTCCCGGGCAGCCTTCATAGAGTCCCTGAGGAGGTGTGTGCGTCTCTTTCGCGTGTGGTTTGGGCGGTGCAGAGACTGCTGGTTATGTGTTAGAGCTTTGTTTTATCACATGTAGGTTTTGCTTATAAAATTTTGGTTCAAAATTAGTTGGTGAAGATTTTACAGAGAAAAGTGGACTGTGAGTATGTCCACTCTGCGTGGGGGAGGTTGGTCTGGGGACTAAAGAGACAGTGTTGTTAGCAGTCACCGTGAGAGGGGGTGCGGGGCCGGCTTTTCTATTTGTGTTGGATGGTGTAGCTGCTTAGTTTTTTTTGACATTTATTTTCAGTCTTTTTAAAATTTCTAATCTTAAGAAATGATTTTTAAGGTTAAATTAGATGTGGAAAAAAGAACCACAGTTGTATAAAGTTTGTCAAAGACAGCCACCACCCTCCTCTGCCACTTCTCTGGAGACAACTGTTTCCAACTCTGAGCTGGTTTTTTAATTTCTCTCCATATCTTTAAACTCTCCTTTTTAAATGATTTAAAAATATATATATATCATTCATTTATCTTTAGAGAGGAAGGGAAGGACAGAGGGAGAGAAATACCAATGTGTGGTTGCCTCTCATGTGTCCCCAGGGACTGGCCTGCAACCCAGGCGTGTGCCCTGAGTGGGAATCGAACTGGTGACCCTTTGGTTCACAGGCCGGCACTCAATCCATGGAGCCACACCAGCCAGGGTGGCTCACTTTTACTACTCGGAAATTACTGGAACTTGAGTGAGAGAAGTAAAATTGGTTCATGATCTCCCTGCGAGGAGCCCACTGTGGCGGATATGCGCTCGTGCCACCCTGGCCCCGTGAGGGGGCCGACACGGGGGCGGGTTTCCCTGGGTCTCAGGGTGCAGCGTTGTGCCCTCACTCTGTGCCCAGCTTCTGTGTGCGGTGGCTTTGGGACTGTCAGCTTGTGAGTTAGCTTGTGTTGTGGGTGACTGGGGTGTTGTGTTTCGTTCTGATTCAGAGCAGACAGAGTACCCCCGTCCCTGTACTCCACCTATCGCCAAGCCTGCTCCGCTGCTGCCAGGGAGAAGCCAGCAGGTACGGGTCGTGGGTTCCTGGTCACGGGGCGGGTCAGTGGCACCACGGTCAGTGCCGGCTGGTCAGGCCGTGCTGGATGCGACTCAGAGCCTGCCCGACACCAGCACCATTCGTAGGCCAGGATGGCTGGACGTGGTGCCTTCTGCCCATGCTCTGAGCCTGGAGGCCCTGGCATCCCCTGTGGAGCGTGTTCGTGCAGTGGACGCACCCCACAGGGGACAGGGTGGTCTCTGTCTGCCTGTCCCGAACTCCAGCTTCACACTTAGGAGACTCTCGGGCCTGTTGTAGGGGCTGACCTGGGGCACCTTTCTGACTATTTGGATGGTTTCTGGGTTGGGGGTGTCTTTCTGACCCTAGGGAAGAGCAACATGGACTGAGGCCACATTGGAAAGATGTGGAGACGAGACCACCATCGCAGCAGCTGGTCAGACTCGGCCGCATGTCCTGGCCATTGACCAGGTGGCCGTCGGCAGCGCCACCGGGCAACTGTCTCAACACTGGCCCTTGATGGGCAGGGCAGTGCTGTCCAAGTAGCTTGTGTTTGCCGGTTTCACCCTCTGGTGTCTGTAGGGCTGTGTGGTCTCATGGGGCTTCTGTCTGCCAGAACCCCCGTACCAGCCTGTGTGGTTTCTCACAGGTGGAGACCCAGAACCCCCGAGTAGGCAGAGGACAGGGGTCCGGGTCTCCCAGCCGTTGGCCTGGTGCTGAGGCAGCAGCTGCGCCGGGACTGCGGGTGCAGCCTGGTCCTCCTCACCAGCCCCCTGGCCCCACTTCACAGGCTTTGAGAGTGTCCCTGCTGCAGAAGGGTTGCAGGGGCCTCCTACCGGGGCCTGGGTGTTGACTCCCAGTGTTGCTGTGGGGAGACCCCTGCGGCTCACCGCACATGCAGAGTCTTCGCCACTGACACCACAGTGAACTTGCTCTGCTTATAAGTGACTAATCCTTTTTTCTTTGATTCTCTCGCCTCCTGTGGTAAACGATAATATAATGGCGATACTTAAACATCTGAGAGCTAAGGACTAACCCATCACCCATGCTTCTGTTTCCAGCTGGGCCTCGCTCACTGCGTTTCTCCTCTGCATCCACAGGCACTTGCTTTCCTTGCTTGCGGCAATGGGGTGGGTGCACCGTGCTTGTTCTTAAACTTGTTCTTACACGTTTTGGTTGTCGATGTGACAGCGTCCAGCCTCGGGATGGTCTCCTCTCCTTGCTTATAGACAGAGAAGGAGGTCACGGACGCAAGGAGGTCTGCAGTCAGCTCTGTGTGTCCTGTCCAGCCTGTTGTTGATGCCCCCCCCCCCCAATCTCTCAGGTGTGGCCCTGGGAATGGAGACGGACCCCGGCTGCACAGAGGACTCCCTGGCACCACTCACAGCCGCACTCGGAGAGCTCAGGGCTGCCATGGCTGACCCTACCCAGCACGACGGTGAGGGTGGGCTGGGGCGGGGCGTAGGGGCTGGTCATCTCCTTGTGGTGGTAGTGGCTGCTACTCTGGGCATTCATTGTTTGGCAGTGAGGCCTGACCACGGTACTGGCAGGTGTTGGGTGTGGTCCCCTTCAGACAAGGGGGGCGACTGGTCTCCAGCTGTCACACGCCCTTGGCAGAAGGTGACTGTTCTGCCGTTCAGCATCCCCCAGGCCAGGTGGTGAAGGGGAAGCTGGGCGGTACTCCGGTGGGGGGGTGCTTTCTCTGCTAACAACACCCATGTGGCTGTAACCCGGACACAGGCCTCCACCTGCTGCTGGGTAAGCCCGGGTGCTTCTGTGCCGCAGGGCACGGAGCGCTCAGCGCTGAGGGGCGCACAGTCCAGGAGACAGAGTGTGGAGTCCCAGTGTGCTCAGACATCAGCGATGGGAAATGCAGAATCTGAAGTGACAAGCTGTGTGTGTGTTTACCAAGGAACTGTGACATTTTACGTCTTATGAAGTCATTTTATTCCAGCCAAGAACAAACATCCCTAAGAGCTCGTGGAGGACGTGCTAACAAAATACCTTAGTATCCCCACTTGCTGGGTGTCTGCCTGCAGAGCCTTCGCTGGGATGGGGGGAAGAGAGGCTTGACCTTTCAGAGCTGTGCTTCTGTAGAATGTGGCGTCTGGGGACCCTGGGGCCTGGTGGGACCCCAGAGCTCCAGCAGGGTGTCTGAGAAGCCAGGTCAGCCTTGTTTCCACAGGTGCAGGCCTTCCATTTGCACGCAGCGTGGTTGCCCTGCCCACCCTCCAGGACCTCTTTGCTGTTGGCCTCCAGCAGACAGCACAGTTTTGGGGAGAGTTGGTGTGGGGTTCAGATGAAGGGTTTAAATGAGTAGGGAGGTGTGTGATGGTGACAGACTGCATCAGCCCTCACATGTGCAGGACCGGTGTGGACGGCTACTGCCCCTCTGCACTGACACTTGCCCCCCGAGGCCTCGTCACTGCGCCCTGCAGTGGGGCCCTGGGGTGTAGTCAGGCTGGTGGTGGGAGGTGTCTGCGTCCCCATGGGCCCCTGTGGGCACCTCCTCCCTGCAGCCCTGCTCACCTGACTGGGCTCCTCGGGTGCAGCTCTCTCCGCTCAGGTTGCAGTGGTTGCTGAAAGGCTGAGCTCTGCCCTGGGCCTCTGCGAGGACGGCAGCAGCCCCGAGGTCTCAAAGATCCAGCTCAGCATCCTCGCTCCCAGACTAGAGCAGCGGGAACAGCAGGTGCGAATGAGGTGCCTGAGAGCACAGCCGCCTCACCTGCTGGCTTGTGCTGAGGAACTGGAAGCCCTGTTCTTCTCATCTGTTCTGCTACATAAAGTGTGTGCCTGGAGCCCACGGTCAGGGGACTGTGTCCCAGGGTTGGCCGGCCCCCCTGCGTGTGTGACGAGCATGTAGCGAACCAGGCCGTTTGAACCAGTCTGTTGGCCGGCCCAAAGCCTGAAATGCTTACTGTCTGGCCGTGCTCTGATGTGAAATTTCCCAGCTGCAGGCTGCATGGTGACACACAGCTCGTCACATGCCCAGGGCTTGGGAGCCGAGCTTTTTGTCCCAGGCAGCTTCGGAGGGGCTTGCCCGCACGCAGCTGTTGGCTGTGCACATAAGACAGTGCCCAGCTCATGCATGTCCCCTCTGGGGTGCGAGGCCCTCAGCACCATCCCCCCCTCCCAGGTTGTGGATCTCCTGCTGGCGTCTTTCTGCCAGAGCGTGATGGCGGCCTCCAGCTTTGCCCCCCCGGACAGGTAGTCTGGGCAGGGAGAGCTGCCCTGGGCAGCCCGGTGCTCCGGGTGGGCTCCCATCCAGGGGGGCTATGGCAGAGGGGAGCCTGCTGTTTGGGGAGCAGTCTGGTGCTCACTGAAGCCTCCTGTGCCCCCATGGTCGTCCTCTGGCTCTGGGGGGGCTGTGAGTGACGGGGACTGGCCGTTGTCTCCAAAGGCAGGGCTCCTGGGCTGCCCACTTTGTGACGGCCACCTGTGGACGCACGCTTCTTCCTGCTGTGCTCTCCAGGCTCTGCCAGCTTCTCCGTCACCAGGTAGGGCTGCTGCCCCCCTCCAGCCAGGAGTGGGCTCTGCGCCTTCCTCCTGCAGAGCCAGTTTCTCTCCTGCTGCAGGGCCCAGGCCTGCGGGCCTCGCACGTGCTGGGGCTGGCCGCCCTGGCTGCCCACCTCGGCAAGTCCCAGTCTGCGCTCCCGGAGGTCCACGTGGGCCCTCCTGCCCCTGCCAGGGGCCTCTCCGTCCCCGAGTTCTTCGACAGCCTCCTGACGTGCGGGTCCAAGGAGTCCTTGCTCTTCTGCCTCAAGTGAGTTCCTGCCGGCCCCTCGGTCACGTGTTTCCTCTGTCGACAGAAGTGACGGGTGTGCCCCACAGGTGGCCCCTGGTTAACGTTGGTGAGCACCCTTCCAGGATCTCGTGTGTGGGTGTTTGTGGGAGAATGCTGGTTTCCTTGTTCATGGAAACGGGGTCACGTACTGCAGTGCACTGGCCCGCAGGTGAGGTGTCGGCATGGCCCGCAGTGCCCCTGAGTGTCCCTCAGTGCCCTTTGGGCCAGGGAGAGGGGCTCCGTTTTGTCTCGGGGTCACGGCCTCTGGTTGGGTCCCTGGCTCCCCGTGCGGAGCAGCCATTGCAGCTGCCTCTCTAGGGTGAGTCCCTGCCTGTGAAACGGCCCCGTCCAGGGGCAAACTCATCCCAAAGGGCTTTGGGACCCCTCCTTCTATAAGTCCGTCCCTTCATGTGCCCCTGCACCAGGCCCTGGGGTGGAGCCCGTCCCTGCCCTTCTGAGCAGGGGCCCCTGCTAAGTGGACAGTGAAGCGTGCAGGGTGGCAGGTGTGGGGGCACAGGTGGGCGGCTAGGGGTGAGAGCGGCTGCCTGGGGAGGGCAGGGCTGTCCTCTGACGGGGTCTAAAGTGGGAGCTGTTGGCTGGGAAAGTCATGAGGAATATAGGGGCAGGAGAGACATTCCCAGTAAAGTCTGTGTTGGGCCACTGCCCACTGGATGTCCATCCCAGGAGGCAGATGGCCCAGCACCCTGTCTGCCTCGTGGGTTCTTGGCAGCGTTGAACAGTCCCTACTGGGAGTCTGGTGCCCGGGCCCCACTTTCTTTCTTGCCACCTCCCTGACTTTCTCTGGGCCCAGGGTAAGGCTGCTCTGGTCCTCTCTCCTCTGAGTCTCTGGGGCTGAGGCCGAGGGCAGGCGCTTAGGCCCTCTGGTCCGGGAGGCACTGGGTTCACTCTGCAAGACTCACACTCTGGCCTCACTCCCCCTATCTCATGGTTCCTATTTCTGTGTCCAACTTCTGTTTTCAATTTGCAGATTTTGTACGGCGGCAATTTCTTACGCTCTGTGTAAGTTTTCTTCCCAATCACGTGATGCTTGGTATAGCTGCTTGTCCCCGGGCCTGATCAAAAAGGTGGGTCTCCCCTTCCGCTCGCCCGAGCTTCCAGTTTTCATGCAGAAGCCTGAGGCATGTGCCCCCCAGCTCACAGGCTGTCTCCTTGGGCTGGACACTGCCGTGCCTCCTGTCCTGAGTTTCAGTGGGGGGTGGGGGTGACTGCAGACATTCCTCTGTTTTTTTAAAAGAAACAGACTGATATTTATAAACTAGGTAAACTAAAAGGTAAAATATTCATCAAATATCTGCCCATTCAAAGTTTTTAATATTTCCTCTAGAGTTCTCTCCTGTGAGTGCTTGATATGCTTACTTAGAAATTTAAAGCACGTCAGAAACCTTAAACATCGGCCAGGCAGGGGGTGTTGCTGCTTCTTCGGAAGAGATTTAAGGAAGCCCCTGGTGAGGTGCAAACCTGCGTCAGGGTCCGCTGAGAAGCTTTCCAAGCCCCGCCTCCTGGGCCTGACAGTTGGATCGGCACTGGGGACCGCAGGGCCCGTTGCTGGGGTGGAGGAGCTCAGTCCCAGGGGCCAGGATGTCAAGCGTGGAGTGCAGAGCAGGGGTGGCCCTGACAGTGAAGTCCTCAGTCCCACTGTCCAGTCCCGTCCCCGTGTGGTCCAGCCTGCATTCGAGAAACACGGGGAACAGCTGCCCTCCTAGGGTACGAAGGGCACACGTGAACTCATCCCTGAGCGGCTGTGCTCACCCAGTGCCACTGTCTAGTGGGGGTGCCAGTGTGACCACGGCAGGGAGGACGCCGTCACTCTGTGGAGGGTGTCAGACCAGCCATTCAGCACGTGTTCAGAACCTCTTCGTAGACACATCACTGTCTCTCTTCAGTTTCAGTTTGTGGTGCTCAGACTGTTCTCAGAAGCCCGAGGGCCTGTCTCTGTGGAGGACGCAGCCGGCCTGCCCTGGTGCCTGCTCCCAGTCGACTGGCAGCGCGCTGCCCTCTGTCTGTGGAGACACAGGGCCTTCCAGGACCTGTTGAAGGAGGAGGAGTTTCGTGTAGGTCCCACTGACCTTTCCCTCGCTTCTCACGTCGCCCTAACTCAGATCTGGGATCTGAGGACATGGTGGGCGGGCAGGTGGGCGCGCAGGCATCATGGACCCGGCTTTGATGGAAACTTATTGGGATCATTGGGATCGATCGTTGCAGACCCACACGAAGGCATAAGAAACCAGACAGACAGGTGGTCAGTTCCACCCAACAGTAACATTTTGCAGAGATTTTTTTTGTAAATTATTTTTAAATATATTATGTATTTGTCTTTAGAGAGAGGGGAGGGAGAGAGAAAGAGAGGGAGAGAAACAATGTGTGGTTGCCTCTAGCACATCCCCAACTGGGGACCTGGCTCGCAACCAAGGCATGTGCCCTGACTAAGAATCGAACCAGCGACCCTTTGGTTCACAGGCCAGTGCTCAGTCCACTGAGCCACACCAGCCAGGGCACAGAGATTTTTAAGAGTGGATAAAAGTGTATTTTAAACACCTGCCAGGCTTTGATTTGGGCCCAGGCCTCTCCAAGCCCCATTCCCAGAGCCTCAGCCACTCCAGCCTGTGAGCTCCTCTGCTCCTTGGCTTCATTTTCATAGCTTGTCATTTCTTTCTTGGATGCTTGCCTGTTTGTTTTGGTCTTTAAAAACAAACATGTTTTCCAGTTGCTTTATTTTTAAAACTCTTTGTTGTTAACTCTGTCCTTTACACCAGAGTAGGCCAAGCAGGAGCCTCCCCAGTACCTCAGGGTGGCCGCCCCGCCCTGTGTCATTGTGGCCTGTCCTGGCTCTGTCTCCCGGAGCCCCGAGCACGTGCTGCTGGGTCTGGCCCTCACCGATGGAACGTGCTGCATGTGCGTCTCTGTGACGTGTTTTCTTACAAGCAGCGTTAGGTTCTGAATTAGTCCTGGTGGATAGGTGCTCCAAGAACTTGGAAACCAGAAATAGGCTACTGTGAGTGTTCGCAGCGTGCTGTTCTGGCAGGGTCACTCTCTAGTTACTCGTCCAACTCCCTCCCGGAAACGAGAAAGTCACGCTTTCCCGGTGCTGTGCCCAGGAACCCGAGAGGTCTGCAGGTGCCTCAGCAAGACCAGCAGCGTGCTGGAGGGCTGAACTCAGAAGTGCCGCTTGTGCCCTGGCTGAGTGGCCCAGTCGGTTAGCCTGTCTCCCATACGCCACGGTTGGGGGAGTGCTCCCCATGCGGGGCACGTGCGAGAGTGCCCCAGTGATGCGTCACCACAAAGACAACAGTGGCGCTTCCCCATTTCAGTAGCTTCACGCCCGAGTCCAAGTGAGCAGTGGGCGTGTTCTTCCTCAGGGCCTGGGGCTGCCCGCGTGGTCCAGCAGTGGAGGGGGGAGCGAGGTTGGCCTGGGGGCTGTGGGGTGATGTGGGGCTGTCTGTGCTCTGGGCTCCATCCTTGGGGTGACACACAGCTGGTCCTTCCCTCAGTTAACGTACAGAGACTGGGTGCAGCTGGAGCTGGAAATTCGCCCTGAAGTGGATTCTCTTTCAGATACAGAAAGGTAAGTGTTTAAAGGGTTCTTAAAATGTTACACAGTTTTCCACATGGTCTGAAAGTCTGAGTTTCCTTGTTATATCTTTAATTTACTTTTGATTTTATTTTTTAATATTTATTTTTAGAGAGGGGGGAAGAGAAAGAAACAGGGAGAGGAACATCAATCTGGGGTTGCCTCTTGTGCGCCCCCTCCCTGGGGCCCAACCTGGCCCCATAACCCAGGCATGTGTCCTGACTGGGAATCGAACTGGCGACCCTTTGGTTCACAGGCTGGCCTTCAATCCCCTGAGCCACACCAGCCAGGGCTGTATCCTTAATTTAATGTTCAGTGTAACACATTACCTGTGAGCACAATTTCATTTCTTTATTCAAGAGAAACTGAGCTCTTGTTTGCTAGATGACTTTTAAGGTGTTCTAGCAGCTGGGGAATGCGTTGTGAGTGACACAGCTGCCCACGTGGCACCTCGACCCCCGGCTCCTCTGGTCACTAGCCAACTAGCCACACTGCTGGCACCTGTGTGGGCCTGAGGACGAGCAGGTAGACAGTGGAGTAGAGGGGCTGTGCTCCGTGGTAGCCACCAGGCAGGGCTGTGAGGGCAAGTGCTGGAGAAGGGGCAGCGGCAGCAGCCAGCACACTCCCCAGGCGGGACAGGAGTCACTAGCGGTGTGACTCTGCCTCCACCTCTCCCATGGGAAGGGCACACACAGCCGTGGAGGAGGCCTCAGGAAACGCGGGCCTCAAGGGGCAGGCCAAAGTCTGAGGGCCTGTTACCGAGACTGTCGGGAGGTTCCAGTGGCGTGCTGTTCTGGGCGTGCAGGTTGGGTGCTTATAGGCCCGTGGGTCGGGGGGTGCAGAGGTCAGGGTGGGCACGGGTCCGCCTCAGTCCGACCTGCCCCTGTGCCCTGTGAGGTCAGAGTCCCTCCCCACTCACACGCAGTGCCGCCTTCCCCACTCTTGGGGCATCAGTATCTGGATGGAACTTGGAACTTGGACCTTCCAGTGGCCCCTCCCTCTTTTTCTGTTTTAATTATGAGAAACCCTCAGATGGTCTGTGCCTGTCTGAGGTGGGGAAGGCCGAGTGGGAGTATCCCATTTGGGTTTGGCTCCTTCACAGATGGCAGTGTCGGTGACCCTGTGCTGAGTTTGCAGTTTGTCCTCAGACCTTCCGGGGGGCAGCTGTCCACGTCCCGACCCCTGTACTGCAGACCTGGGGCAGCTCAAGGCACCCTGGGAGCACTTCCCAGCCTCTGCCCCCAACCCAGCAGGTGTGGGTGGCCCCTGAGGGGTTCCCTGCAGCCCCAGACCTCTGGTCCCACCCCCCTCGATGGAGCTGTGGAGTCACTCTCAGCACAGGCCTGGGGTTTGCTGCGCAGGTGGGACTTCCACCAGTGGGCCATCCGTGAGCACTACCTGCCGATGCCCTCCGCTGCAGGGGGCTGCGATGGAGACCTGGAGACAGCATGCACCGTCCTCCTCAGTGGGATGATGGACTTCTGCCAAAGGTTAGGAGTGTTGATGCCAAAAAGCATCTTGTTAAAGATTTAATTACTCATTTTTAGAGAGGGTGGAAGAAAGGGTAAGAGGGAGAGAAGCTTTGACATGCGAGAGAAACCTTACTGTGTGGTTGTCTTTCTCATACCTCCCGCCCAGGGACCTGGCCTGCAGCCCAGGTCTGTGCCCTGACTGGGAATCGAACCTCGATCCTCTGGTTCGCAGGCCCACGCTCAATCCACTGAGCCCCACCAGTCAGGGCTCACTTTCGACTCTGGTAGTTCTTTTCATTCCCCTCAGCCCAGTCTGTGTTGCCCAAAGCACAACTTAACTTACGTTTCGCTGGCGAGTCTGCGTCTATTCAAAGTGAAGGGGCCTTCCTGAGCCGTTCTCCTCTGTGTGCACTTGCCAGTGGCAACAACCGTGTCCCTGCCTTGTCACCTGGAGCTCAGGGTCTGTGAGTGTGGATGGGGGACAAGTGCTCTGTGGGTCCCCACCCGAGGTGCAGGCGGCAAGGGCCTGCGGGGATGCCCTGTGTCGTCCAGGCTGTGTGGGGCGTGTCTCCACCACACGGCTGCGGTGGAGGGGGGAGGTCATGAGTGCCAGCCCCAGGTTTTGGGTGACGCACCCCGGTACTGCAACCGCAGGGAAGGAGCCCTGTGATGACACAACGCAGGACGGTGCCCTTTTTCCCCCCCGCTGCCCCTCCATCCTCCATCAGGGTCTGTCCGCACGTGGCCTGGCTCTTCACACCCTTTGGGCACTGTAGGCGGGCTCCGACCAGCGTGTGGCGCCGGGCACAGCCCGCTTGGCTCCAGCTTTCCCGTGGGCTCTGGAGGTCAGCTCGGGAGGTGTATGCCTACTTGCTGCCTGGATTTGTCGGTCTGGACAGTTATTGTATAAGTGAAATTGCAGTTCGTGGCCTCTGTCCGCTCACTCGGGATAGTGTTTTCAGGGTTCTCGTGCCGTGGCGTCTGTCCGAACTTCCCATGGGAAGGTGGGCCACCTTCCGTTCACCCACCATCCGTTGACAGACATTGGGTTTTCACTGCATGGCTTTGGTGAGCGATGCTGCCGGGACACGTGTGCGGGTCTCGGGGGACCCTGTGCTTCGTTTTTCTTGGGCATGTACTGGAATGGAATTCCTGGGTCATACTCTGGGTTTGCCCTTTTGAGGAACTGCCAGGCTGTCTTCCAGACTTCCGCCACTTCACGCTCCCACCGGTGGGGCAGGCGTTCTGGTTTCTATGCCTTGTCACCAACACCGTCGTGACCTGCCTTTCTGATGGTGTTTGTCTACTGGGTGTGCAGTTTCACGGTGGCTTTAGTTTCTTCTCCTTGATGGCTTAGTGATACTCTAACATCTTTTCATGTGTTTGTTAACTGTTTGTGTATCTTCTTTGGAGAAATGTCTGTTCAGATCCTTTGCCCATTTTAGAACTGGGTTGGTTGTTGTACTGGGTGTTCAGAGTCCCCTATGATCTCTGGACACCAGGTCCTGAGCCAGGAACATGAGCTGCCGTGTTTCCTCCCGTGCCGTAGGTGCACGGTTCATTTACTCTTGGTTTCAGTTCTTATATTCAGGCCTTTCATCGTTGAGTTCGTTTTTGTATGTGGTATATGTCAGGGAGCTTTATGCCGCACGTGGGCATCCAGCTCCCAGTTGTACGGGAGACTGTCTCTCCCTCGTGCAGAGGTCTTGGTGCCTTTGCCGACAACCAGCGAGACAAGTGTGAGAGGCTCCACTCTGCCCGTCTACACATGTGTCCTGTCATCCTGTCTGGTTGCTCTGGTTGGGGACTATGTTTTCAGTTGGGGAATGTGAGTTGTCCAACTTTCTAAAAGATTTTATTTCTTTTTAGAGAGAGGGGAGGGAGAAAGAGGGAGAGAAACGTCAATGTGCAGTTGCCTCTTGCGTGTCCCCAACTGGGGACCCAGCCTGCAACCCAGACGTGTGCCCTGACTGGGAATCGAACTGGTGACTCTTTGGTTCGCAGGCTGGTGCTCAGTCCTCGCCAGCCAGGGGTTTATTTCATTTTTTAATATTCTTTGCTAGTGCACAGAAATACAACTCATTTTTCTACATATACATTTTCTATTCTGCAACTTCACAAACTCTTTTATTTGCTGTTCTTGTGGATTCTTTTGGATTCTTGTGACTAGAGTTGGCCTTTGCATCTGGGTGAATCGTCCTGGCTAGAATGTCCACTGTCAAATGGCAGCGGTGAGAGGGGACATCTTTGTCTTGCTCTTGATCTCAGGAGGAAAGTGTCCGGTTTTTACCACTGTGCAATGTCAGCTGTGTGTTCTTCACCAATGTCCTTAGTCCAGATGGGTAGGGTCCCTTCTCCCAGCTGGCTCAGGGTGTTTAATCACGGAAAGGGCACTGAGTTCTGTCTGGTGAGATCATCAGACAGTTTTGGCTGTTCTGTCGATATGCGTTGTATTCGTTGATTTCTGGATGTTGGACCGACCTTGCATTCTTGGGATAAGTCCCCATGGATCGTGGAACATAGCTGTTTTACGTGTTGCTGGTGTTTTGTGGTAGGCGGTTTTGTTGTTGGTCAGGTACTGCTACCACTCCCCTCTCTGGAGGCAGGAGAAGCAGGGGTCCAGGTTAGGAGATGCTCAGGAGGCTTTCGCTGTTGTTTTGTTTCAGTTCAAGGAGTTACAACCACTCAGAAAATTCTGACTTGGTTTTTGGCAGCTACACAGGAAATCGGGATATTTTTTCAAGACTGCAGGTGAGTTGGAAGATGCAAAACCCAGTGTGTTCACTGCATGAGAGCTGCCTGTTATTAAAGTATTTAGTGTGAGTACCATAGCGGGTCCTACAGCAGCTGAGCGGAACGGGAACCCCCACACATGCTGTGGCCCCGGCCCCGAACTCCAGGGCCTCTGTGAGTGTGCCCAGTGGCCATCGTAGAGGCCCAGGAGCCAGGCTGTGGTGCTGCCCTTGCCCCCAAGCTTCGGGACATTTCTGAAAACAGGATTGAGAAAATACCAACTTCGGTAGTGAAATGTTGCTGCCCCGTGACTTTTCTCGTCATGTGACTGCTCCCTTTGGGTCTCAGTCTCTGAGAAGTGATGCGTGTGGCTCCACACAGAGAGTCACAGGGTCCCCAGCAGCAGGGCTCCTTCTCCCGGGCGGGGCCCCTGGAGAGCCCCACAGCCCCCATGTCCACGTAGGCGTGGGGCGCCTGCCTTTGGAAATGCACAGCAGCCTCGTTTTGTGGGTTCTGTGTGTGGGTTTCGTGCCCCCTGGCAGCCTGTCTCCCTGCTGTCTGTCAGAGTGCCGAGGTGTGGGGCGTGTGGGGATGGAGGGGAACGAAAGAGGCTGTGGCTGGGAGCACTGGGGGGGGTTGCTTACAAGTGAGTGAAAGTCCCACGAGAGAGACCCCAGTGCCCTGATCCCTCGTCTTGACCTCTTGTCCTCCACATCTTTCGTGCTGGATGTGGAAGGAGGCGTGACCAGGGAGAGGGAGGGCAGGCGCCGCCAGGGCACCTGTGACGGCAGGCAAGGGCCAGCACCTGAGCATGCCAGGGGGGACGTGCACGTGCCCGCAGGCGCTGGTGCCAGCTGTGGGTGAGTCTAGGTAAAGGCGTTCTTTGTGCTGTTCTTGATTTTAATTTTTTTTACTATTCTTATTTTTGAAGAAATTCTGTGACTTTCTAATTTCAAGTAAAAGTCACGTCCCACTTACTCTCCAAGCCCCTGTGGAGATGTCGCTCCCATGCCCATGTCAGGCTCCTGACTGGGACAGACAGGAAGCTCCTGACTGGGACAGACAGGAAGCTCCAGGGGCTTCCTGCCTTTGCATTTGGGGACAGAGAAGCACCTGGAACTGGAGGTGAAAGTGCAGGAGGTCTCAGCCTAGTTTTTTTCCAGGAGATGGCTGCTGACCTGGAACAGGGCCCGGCAGTGCCCCACGGCCCTGCTGCCTCTCGGGGACACTTCCTCTTCCAGGTGTTCCGCAGCCGGCTCCAGGCTCTGGCTGGCGGGCAGGACCTGGCCTCCCGCCTTCGGAGACAGCGGGAGCTGCTCCTGTGCAAACGGTAACAGCTCCAGAGTCTGTCACTCGTTTCTGTGCCCCCTGGTCCTGTCCTGTGCTGACATCCTCTCCCTGGGGTCCCATGGAGAGCAGGGCCTGAGGGGTGAGAAGCCGTTGGGAGCAAAGGCTTCCCGCCCAGGTGCAGGGTCCCTCTACGTCGCTGGAAAGCACGCAGGTCACAGGAAGGAAGGCCATGTGTGTGCAGAGCTCGCCATGGCAGTGTTCCCATCCATCGGGGTGCTGGGTCTCCCAGGGGCAGAGTGGTGCTGAGGCCGTGCCCTGGGCCCCTAGTGGGAGAGTCTGCTGTGGGGCCCTGGTGCTTGCGCTGCCCCACCGGGACGAAGTTTTGGTGGGAGACAGCCCTAGGAAGACAGCTGAGCCTACCAGAGCAGAGGTCAGAACCAAGGGGCAGACCAACATACTCTGGTCTTGAAGGCAAGCTGGGGGGTCCCTGCAGCCCCGGGGTCTGAGTTCTGGAGAAGCGGCGTCAGGCTGGCCTCCACCCTTGACGTGCTGCCTCCTCTCCAAGGATCCTCCTCGGCCTCCCTGCGTCCATCCTCACTGGCAGTCCCCAGACAGAGCCGCTGGCCACCCCCGACTTTGCCGAGTTCTTCCAGTTGGTCAACTCTGAGCTGGTAGGTGCTTGGACTCACGAGAGCATCTACAGTCGCTGAGCCTCTTGCCTCAGGGCGGGTCCCGCACACCGGGGTGTGCAGCTGCCTCCGCAGAGCCGTCCGTGGCCGCTGTAGGTGGGGCCTGTGAAGGGTGCAGACCGTTTGCTCATGAGGCACTTCTCTTTCCCATGCTGACTCTGGGTGATGCTGTGACCACACTGTCACCCACCAGGTGGCTCTGTTTCCTTCCATTTTGATCTTACCAGGCAGGGTAAGGTGATAAGTAAGTGTGCCCTCTGCACACCTGAGGGGTGTTCTCTAACTTTCAGAAAAGCACAGATGTGACTAGAGATTGAGCTGAGGTTCCGTTTAGTCACACAGTGCCCCTCTCCTGCCTCCCCAGGTGCCCGGAACTCCCACCTTAGCACCATTGTTGGTGGGCTGGGCGCCCTGGCTGCTGGAGCCGCTATGGGAGAGGCAGTGAGCAGGTGGGAGGGTCTGGGACAGGGTGTGGGCAGGCGGGGGCCGCCTGCCAGAGGCTTTCCTCCTGCAAGTGGCTCCTCTTTCACTGGCCTGTGCTGTTTGCAGAGAAACTTCTCCCACGGAGGTGCCCTGACGCATGACATCACCGTCCACTTCTTCAGGGTAATTGCCTTTCCCCCAGCCCGGCCTGCACAAACCACCTTAGCCGAGCCCTCATGTCTGGCACTGCTTGGAAGCCGAGGCGTCTTTCAGGACCCGGGCTCACCCGCAAACCACTAACCTTCCGGAACCTCTCTCCTGCAGGGGCTCCTTCACGCCTGCTCACGAAGCAGAGACCCCTCCCTGGCAGCGGACCGGACCCTGACCGCCTGCCAGACCAAGTGCCCCTTGGTTCTGACCTCTGCTCTGGTAGGTTCAGCTGTCTTCCTAGGGCTGTCCCCCACCAAAACTTCGTCCCGGTTGCTGTAACTCAAGAGAAGAAACTTGGGAGAAGTGAAGAGAACATGTCAGAATGCGGTCGGGGGACGGTCTCCCTGACTCTGCGCCCCGAGTGGCCTCAGGCAGCAGCAAACCCATGAGGGAGTGGGGGGCAGGCTGTCTGCCTTTGTCCGCACCCCCCCCCGCACCCCCGCCGCTGCAGCGTGTTCGCTGCCTCTGCCGTCTCGGCTGCTGTCGTAGCACAAGGGGCAGAGGCCACCGCAGCCACTGCTGGCCCGCCTTGGGGGGAACTTTGGGTGCCCTTGCGTTTTTAGCACCCTGACAACACACCCCCTTCTCCGTCTCGCCGGGACTTGGGCTCCTTCACAGGCTGGTGGTAGCATTTTACCTGCAACGTAGTGGGTGACCTGTTTCGTATTTCAAACATCAACTGTCCGTAGGGTGTCAGGGGCCAGGCTAAGCTCTTGCGCAGTAGGGCACCTCCTCAGGTAAGGCCTCTGGACTCCGGGCACTGAGCCTTCCTTACACCGGGTGCATGGGGTCCTGCCCTTGACCTGATGAAGTGTTAGGTCAGTGTGAGCCAGGCTAGGGGAGTTGGTCAGAGGGGTTGGGTGTCTCTTGCCCGAACCTCAGTGATCACAGAATAGCCACCCAAACCTGTTGACCTGTGACCTTTCCTCTTGGCAGCTGTGGTGGCCACGCCTGGAGCCCGAGCTTTGCTGTCAATGGAGGTCCTTCCAGGGCCCACTGCCCCGAGAGCTGCAGAGGCTGCGTGAGGCCTGGCGGTTTGCCGGCAGGTAGGTGCTGGCCCTGGGACCTGGGGAGAAGGCTCAGGTATTTTCTAGGGCCCGACTGGGTCATCTCCAGGATACCGTGGAGTGCTTGAGGGTGCCTTGTGGCCAGAATCCACTGGACCTGCGAGAGGGAAGCAGCAGCCCTGAGCCACCGTGTCTGAGTGAGAAGTTCAAGAACATTCTGGAGAGACTGATCCCAGCCTGAGTGGCTAACTGAATTTGGTTCCTGGGGCTGGGCCAGTGATTAGAGTTAAGCCCCCTCCCATGACTGGTGGGTGGATGGTCTCCAGTACCCTGCTGGACGTGGGGTGCTGGCGTCCCCATCCAGCCTCCAACAGGCTTGAGTTTTTGTCTCGAAGTGCCCGGGTCTCCCTGCAGGGTCGGGGGGCTCAAAATGTACTCAGAAAACCAAGAGAGCAAGTCCCACCCATAAACCTAATTCTACAGAGCAGATAAAGTTTCTTAAGCCACTGCGTTCCACTCCATTCTTTGTCTCCAGCCTGTTTTCCACCTGGAGAACCTTTCTGTGCGGTGCTGCCATTAGAGGTGACCAGGCTGGACCACTGGGCCTTGGTGTCCCGTGACCTCCTTCCAGAGTCCAGGCCACTGGGACGAGGGGCCTGGTCAGACCCTGCTGCCCCTCGTGTTCGGGGCACAGAGGCATGCTGACCCCAGAGACTGTTCTGACCCCAGGACGAGCCCGTGGCAGGCTGGGCTCTGCAGACTCTGTCTGCTGACTGGACCTCGCCGCTCGCCCACTTAGGTTCAGTGGCGGCTCGGTTCCCAGGCTCCTGTGTAATGACACACATCTCTTCCAGCTTCCTGTCCCCTGACGCCGAGTCCCCTGACACCATGCTGCCTGCTGCAGGCCCAGCCTGGGTCTCTGCGGCCGCGCTGCACTTTGCGGTTCAACGAGCCGGGAAGGGGAGCCTGTGGCGAGGCCTGGCGAGGCTGTGCGGCCTGCAGGATGAGGCAAGTGCAGCCCTGCCCCCGCCCCACCCCGCAGGCGCCTCTCCAGGGGGTGTGCTGGGCCAGGGGCTTCTCAGCACTCACCTCACAAACCGAGCTTTTCCAAGGACAGATGGGAAGTTTGGGGGTTTTGTCACTTTATTTCTAAGTAAAAGTTACTGGGAAGTAACTTTGGCAGTAACTTTTACTTTGGAAGTAAACGTTGGAAGTTTAAGGTTCAATAAGACTTTGACTCTCAAGTTCATTGTTTAAAAAGAACCCCTTACGCTTTCAATTTGGAAGAGTTTTCATTTGTCTTTTCCTCATCCTCACCACCACCCAGGGCAGGGCAGTCAGCTGTCCGTTTCTGCAGCCTTGGTCAGTGGGGCAGGGCAGGGGGACAGGGCAAGCAAAGGGAACCGTCCCCATGGGGAGCCGTGGGCCCGTCTGGACCTGGCACCCAGGGTGCCCACCCGAGCCAGGGTCCGCCTGCCTGGAAAGTAAACTGTGAGCCAAAGTATTTTTGGTGATTATAATTTAAAGTAAAAAATTAAAGTTTAAAGTACAAATGAGAGTCTTCCCTGGTTGTTTGCAGGCCGTCTCTATCGGAAGGGGCTGGTGTTTTGAGGGAACAGGGTGCACCCCTGGGGCGGGTGAGGCGGGAGGAGCCTGGCAGTGTGTATCCAGGGTCTCGCCAACCTGCTGGACAGGGAGCTGGGGAGTGAGGCTGGGCTGGCGACTCCGGAGGCACCCGAGTTCCCTGCAGCTGGGAGACCAGGCTGAAGACGAGAATGAAAAGGACCCAGTCAGTGATAACTGTGCTGACTGGAGTTCTCCGTTTAAACATGACGGGAAGTTTCTCCTTCTGCAGTGACCCATGGGGCCGTGCCCGACTGCCGTGGGAGGGCTGGGGCCGGGCGCTCCGTGTGGCGAGTGGCTCTGTCTGTGTTTGCAGCTGCTGCTCGTCCTGCTCTTCCTGTCCTCGCTGGGCCTGTTGTCGTCACGTCTGACCCCCCGGGTATGTCACTCCTCAGCTAAGGGGCCCTCCTCCCCAGGGTGCCTGGCACTGCAGGTCCCCTGGTGCCTCCAGGCAGGTTCCTGAGTCAGGAGCAGGTGGTTCTGGAGCCTGGGTTTCTTCAGGAGCTGTGCTCACCAAAGTGGGGAACCTTCGGCCACGGGTCTTTGTTTTCATGTCTCACTTCAGAATTTGGGCGCCTACAATCTGTGGTCTCTGTCAAAGGCCCTAGGGTGATGCTCTCTGTAGGTTGTCACCATGTAAGGCCCCCTCCTGGGACAAGGGTGGTCCCTCCTCCCCACGCGGGCACAGCTCACAGCCCAGGGAGAGCTGTTCCGCCTGAGTCCTCCTCCCTCTGCTGCCCACAGGATGCCAGCTGCCCAGCAGCTTTGGACGTTTGTGCTGAGGTCCTGGGGCATCTGGAGAAGAGGAAGGTGTCCTGGCTGCCACTCTTTCAGTTGACAGACACTGGTGAGGAGTCTGCTGAGGCCGATAGCAAATGGGTGGCCTTTGTCTAGTCACCAGCCATCAGAGTCAGGGTGTGACCCTGACCCCCGAGTCTTTTCCTTCAGAAGCAACTTTCAGATGTTTATCTTCTTGCAAAGCATGTAAGCCTAAGTGTTCGTCAGGACACACACAGTACATACTCATTTAAAAAACAAGAGTTTGGTGGAGGACCAGGGACCCCAGGGGGCCCCACAGGCACAGGGTAGGGGTCCTCTGAAGACAGAGGCTCCAGGGTGAGGCGCCCAGTCTGACCGAACCCCTTGGCTTGCAGCTACCGGCCTGGGGCGCATCCTCCTCCTCCTGGCCCCGGACCAGCACATCAGGCTCCTGCCCATCGCCTTCTGCAGGTCAGTCCTCGCTGCTCTGATGAGGCCCAGTACGGCCACACGGGAGGTCACTGCATGGGGTCGTGCCCGACCACCGTAGGTCTCCTCCAAAGGCTGTGTCACCTGACATGTAGCCTCACCTTCAGCCTCATCTCCTGCTGTGAGGAAGATGCCCTCATTCAGGACGCTGCCTTCCTGCCCATTGCTGTGGACATGTACCTGAAGCTGCTCCGCCTCTTCGCAGCTGGGGAGACAGGTGCAGTCTCGACCGCAGCCAGGAGCCAGGAACTCCAGGGCCAGGCAGGTGCAAGGGCTGGCTGTGTCCAGGCAGAGGGCAGGCCCCCCAAGCCCATGGGTGAGCTCTCTGGGGCCTCAGGATGTGCCAGCCCCTCCCAGCCTGTGCATGGGCTCTGTGACCAGGGCTCTGCCTGTCCCCTCTGTAGGGGGACCCTGTTGGCCTGGTAACAAGAGCTCGGCATTTTCTGCTGCGATCAGTGCCTCGGTGTCCCACCCAGAGCTTCTCCCACGTGGCAGAGGTAACACCCAGAGGCTCACCTTGCTGTTTTCTTAATGTTTATTAGCTTTTGGGGGGAGAGAGACATTCATGTGCTGCTCCACCTGCTTGTGCGTCAGCGGTGGTTTGTGTGCTCTAACTGGGGGTCGAACCTGCAACCTTGGTGGATCAGGGTGATGCTCTAACCCACTGAGCTTCCCTGCCAGGGATCGTGGTGTTCGCTTTTCAATCCAGATCTTACTGTGTAAGCCTGAGAACACAGATCTGACACTGGGCCTGGTGGCTGTGCTCACCAGCTTCCCTCTCCCTCTGCCCTGGGTGTTCAGTCGGGGTCACACTGCACATGGTTTTCTCGCAGCTGCTGGCCTCTCATGGGAACTGCGACCCGGAACTGAGTGCCGCCCTCCTGAGCAGGCAGCAGGCCACAGCCAACGCAGGCCTCTCCCAGGAGCCCCACCTCTTCTGACTGGACCCCAACATGCATCACGCCTCTGTAAATAATTTGTTGAGCGTGACGTGGAGCTCCTGCCGCACTGAAAAGTGGGTTGCAGATCTCCTGATTGCTTTGGTGGGGAACAGGAACCAACTATTTAAAACTTACATCTGGCCCCAAGTCAACGTAGGAAAGTAAACTGCTGGTCCCAGAGTGGACACAAAGGTGACCTGGGCCTCGCACCAAGCCCTCCACATCCCAGCACAGGGCTCTCAGGGTGAGCAAAGCAGTGCCGTCAGGGCACACGGGAGGAACTGTGGAAGTCGTCCTGTGACCCCCTCTACCACCTGGCGAGTTCACTCCGGTGCACCCTCAGGTGGGCTCAGGCTTCACGGCCTGACCCTCTGTGGTCCCAGGAGGCGGCTCCAGGGGCAGGGCTTTGTCCTGGGTCTGGGTCAGGGGGTGCACCATGGACATGTGCACGTTGAGGTTGTGTGCCTTCTCGAACCGCCGGCCACACTGGTCACAGGCAAAGTCCAGCTCAGTCTCAGCCTTGTGTTTGGTCATGTGGTACTTGAGTGATGCCCGCTGCCGGCACTGGAACCCACAGACTTCACACCTGGGGACAAAAGGAGGTTAGCAAGGACGCGGGTGCCAGTGTGGCCATGAGGGGACACTGGACCACACTTACTGCAGAGGCTTGGCTCCCGAGTGCCGCATCTTGTGGACAAGGAGGTGCTTCCGCTGCTTGAAGGTCTGTCCACACTCATCACAGATGTAGTTCCGCACCTCTGGGGAGTAACAGGTGAGCACAGGCCCCAGAGAGGCCCACCCTCTCAGGCTCCCCACACTTAGTGCCACAGCAGGGGACCCTACTGGCCTCCTTTCACTAGAGAGACACTTGTGGTCCCATTAGCCATGGCGGGGGCTTCCTCTGAGGCCTCTCTGGATAGTTGAAGCCTGTTTCCTTAAAGGTTTAAAGGTCCCTTAATAAATACTTGAGCACCTTGGGGGAATTACTATGCTGGACCCAACGTGCACAAGAACACTCACTGCAAAAACCACAGGGAAGGAGTGTCCCTGGGAAGCCAGCAACAGAATGGACAACTCTGAGTGAACTCACTCGCATGAGACTTCCGTTTAAGAAATCTGTCTTGTGAGGAGGAGGCTGATTCAGGGACTGCCTTCTCTGGACAGGGCAGCAGTGAGGCAATTGTGTGGGTCATGTGTTTCTGGACACATGGGTGGTATGGTCACACCAGTAAGGGGGGAAACCGTGACACTGGTGTCATGTGAGCCCAGGTTGGAACACAGCAAAGAAGTGGCCCTTGCAGGCTGAGAGTGTCTCAGGGACACTCGCTGCCTCCTTGCACTTTTTCTTCCTCACTGTTTCCATAGTGCATGGCTTCCTCTTACAATTCCCAAAGCACGTCGTTGAAAGTTTTTTTAAAAACCCATTGCAATAAACAGAAAGGCCTTGGGGTTTCTTTGCTTATCCCACACTCTGACCAACTGAGCTGACCTGCCAACGCTGCAGCCCAAGGGTGTGTGTACCCTCGGAGCTGTTCCCCGGGGGGGGGGGGGGGGGGGGGGGGGGNGGGGGGGGGGCGGGGGGCAGGGCAGGCACACACCTGTGTGGATGAGCTTCACGTGCCGCTGCAGGTAGCGGTCGATCATGAACACCTTGTTGCAGCCGGGGTGGGGGCAGGGCCTCTCGCGGACTTCCTCATGGTGCTCCTTAATGTGCTTCTGTGGGGATGGTGCAGCCCTGAGTTCTGGGCCGCCCATGACGACGACTCCCCCATCATGCAGCACCTGCCCCTCCCACAGGCCCTGCCCAGCACCCCCAAAGGAGCAGATCTGACCATTCCTCACTCAAGACGGTGCTCTTCCAAGCGCAAAGGCTAGTGCATCCTCTCCCATGGAGCACAGCAATGGTGGGGGGCTGCTCTGTGCCTCCATTTCCCCAGGACCATGGGCACCCTTGGGTGGGTCTGCCCCTGGTGCTTCCCCCAGGCCCCCACCGACTTCAACAGCGCCTGCCTCACCTTCATGCCGTCAGCCCCTCGGTACACGGCTGTGCAGCCCTGGTACGGGCACTTGTAGATGGTGGGCAGCTCCTCCCTGCAACAGAGCGCACACTGGAGCCGCTGCCCTGGCCACACCCTGCAGTGCAGCCCCCACCAGCCTCACCTTTCACAGCGGAGCTTGTTCTTCCAGCCTGGCTTCGGCCCAGGCTTCTTTCGGATTTTTGGTTCTTCGGGCTTCTTGGCTTCTTTGCTTCCGTTCTTCTTACCAGGCACTCTGGAAAGAAAAGAGCAGTCAGGTACAGTGACGTGTCTGTCCGGCCTCCGCAGTGTTCTCACTTTCCTGCACACTCTCCAATGTGAGGGGCCAGGCTTTTTCAAGCTTCCAGGGTTAACCTGCGTCAGCCTCTGTGCTCACTGGGGGCCTAGAAGCAGGCTTGAGCCACCAGAGCCTGGACAACTCAGGAGGCAAAGGCCCGGTACTGCCACCTTGGGAGGGATGACCACGGCCACTGTGGGAGTGGGTTTATTCTAAATATCAAAACCAAACACTGCCCTGGCCAAGTGGCTTGGTTGGTTAGAGCAGCATCCTGACACATCAAAGGCGTGGTTCTGACCCCCAGTCAGGGCACATTGAAGAAACCACCAGTGAAGGCATCAGTAAGGGGAACAACAAATCGATGCTCCTCTCTCTCTCGCTATAAAAATCTATTTAAAAAACACTTTGCAAAGCTTTAGGCATCGCTCTCCAACAAAACAACCATGAAGTTAGAAAAACAGATCAGAATCAACAACTGTGGACTCTGGGCCCCGACAGGACATCCTTGTGGGGGCCATGCTGCCGCTGGAAGAGGCAAGTGCTCACCAGCTGCCAGCCCCGTCCCTCAGCCCTGCTGCAGGACCGGGGGCCGCGGGGACCAGCCCGGGTGCAGCAGTGTCCCCCTGCAGGGTCCGTCGAGAGGAGACACGCACATTTGTTTTCCTTTTTGGACCCCAGACATTTAAGGAACTCTTGTCAGAAAGAGAAGGGAACTTTTGGGGCCACATGTGACAAGCCCTAGGATGGCCAGCACCATCCTCGGTGGTTCGACTCAACCCTGCCCTCTGAGATCAGGAGCGAGAAATGAGAGACTGGGTATCCTGGCTGGAGAAGTTACACTGGGGAACAAACAGCCATCTACCTTAGAAGGGAAGGACATTACCTCTATTCACAGAGGACACGATCTGATGTGTAAAAAACCCTAAAGAATTCACGTACAAAGTAAAAATTCATCAAAGCTGCAAGGTATAACACCAAACACCAGTCCTATTTCTATATGCTAACAAAGAAAATAGAAAATTCATTTGCAATCTCATCAAAAAGAATAAATTACCTTGGAATAAACTTAACCAAGGAGGTGAAAAACTTGTACGCTGAAAACTACAAAACACCGATGAACACAAAGACCTAAATAAATGGACAGACATCCCATGTTCACGGATTACCGGACTGACGCTGTGAAGAGGGCGACACATCCCCCAAAGGGGTCTCCAGATTCAACCCCTATCGAAATCCCAATGGTGTTTCTTGCAAAAGGGAGGGGAGCATAAAACACCCTAAATTTCACACTGAGTTTCAAGGGACGCTGAATAGCCAAACAGTTTTGAAAACAATGCTGGGGGACTCACTTCCTGAGTCCAAAATTTACACTAGCTACAATAATCAAAACCGTGGCACTGGAATAAAGACAGACGATGCAGACCAGGTGAACAGCGCAGAAAGAACAAACTGATTTTCCACGAGGGTGCCAAATCCACTCCACAGGGAAGGGGCAGTGTCCCCAACAAAGGTGCTGGGAAACCATCACACGCAGAATAAAGTCAGGTCCCTGACGTACACCACATGCAGAAATTAACTTCCGTGGATCAAAGGCCTGAACGTGAGAGCTAAAACTACAATGCTCTTAGAAGAAAGCAGGGGTGAGTCTTCATGGTCCCACAGGGTCTGGCAGAGGTTTCTTAGCTGTGACACAAAACAGGCAATGGAAGTGAGAACTAGGCGAGCCAGACTTCAAAACCATTCCTGTGCACCGAACGGCCCTGATAAGAGAGTGAGAGAACCCACCGAACAGGAGAAACTACCCTGCGATCCAGTAGCGCAGAGACGACTGATTAAAATATGGGCAGAGGATTCAAAGAGACGTTCCTCCAGAGACACAGCACAGGTAAAGGAGCTCAGCATCATTAAGCCTTAGAGAAATGCAAACCAAAAGGACAACAAGACATGCTTCCCACCCGTTAGCATGACCGTTTAAAAAAAGAAAATAGCAGTGTTTCTAGATGTGGAGAAAATGGACCCTGCGCACTGCTGGCAGGAGTATGGAGGGTGCGGCTGCTGTGGGAACCCGTGGCAGCCCCTCCAAGAGTCGAACATGGAGACTTCCGCCAAGATGCAGGCATAGGTGGAAACACTGTGCCTTCTCCCACAGCCAAGTCTGAATACAACAAAGGTTTGGAAAACAAAGACACAGCCAAAGAACAGAAAATTGAATTATACGTAAGTCCGACAACAACTAACCGTTCAACATGGACGGTAAGAGGGGCGGAGCCAGCAGCGGAGCAAAGTCAGGCAGGAAAGATCCCCCGACTTCAGCTCGCAAGTGGCCCGGACCCAGTCAGGGTGTGGGGCAGACTGACCGCGGTCGCACATTCGCACACAATGAGATGGACCATGCAGGCCCCAGGGGGCGAGGGCTGACGCTGGTGGCACACTTGAGTGCAGTGGGATGAAATGCGCGGGCCCCAGTGACGGTGGCAGCTGCGGCACCTGTGGGGGCCGCGGCGGGAGGCAGCAGACGGGACACCATTGCTCCTCGTTGACCCCGCCCCCACATACAGCATCACAACCCAGCGACTGAGTGGCCCTGCTCTGGTGAACACCTAGGGCTCCGATCCTGCTATGTAACAGGCATGAACTGCCCAAAAGATGTTGCAAGAAGAATTCAAAGTCCAAGAGCCAATAACTCTAAGCAACCGAGAAATTGCCAGCCTCTCAGAAGCACAGTTCAAGACACTGTTTATCAGGATGCTCACAGAACTGGTTGATTACAGTCACAAATTAGAGGAACATATGAAGGCTAAACTAACTGAAGTGAAGGGAGATGCACAGGAAACCAATAGTGATGGAAAGGAAACTGGGACTCAAATCAATGGAATGGACCAGAAGGAAGAACAACACATCCAACCAGAAAGGAATGAAGAAATGAGAATTCAAAAAAATGAGGAGAGGCTTAGGAACCTCCAGGACATCTTTAAACATTCCAACATTCAGATTATAGGGGTACCAGAAGGGGGAAAGAAACAGCCACGAGTGGAAAACGTATTTGAACAAATAATAAAGGAGAACTTCCCCAGTCTGGCAAAGGAAATTGACTTCCACGAAATCCAGGAAGCTCAGAGAATCCCAAAGAAGCTGGACCCAAGAAGGAACACACCAAGGCACATCATAATTACATTAGCCAAGATGAAAATGAAGGAGAGAATCCTAGAAGCATCAAGGGATAAGGGGACAGTCACCTACAAAGGAGTACCCATCAGACTGTCAGCTGATTTCTCAAAAGAGACCTAACAGGCAAGAAGGGGCTGGAAAGAAGTATTCCAAGTCATGAAATCCAAAGACCTACAGCCAAGATTGCTTTATCCAGCAAAGCTTTCATTTACAATGGAAGGACAGATAAAGTGCTTCTCAGACAAGGTCAAGTTCAAGGAGTTCATCATCACCAAGCCCTTATTATATGAAATGTTAAAGGGACTTATATAAGAAAGAGAAGATGAAAAATATGAACAGTGAAAGGGCAGCAAAGTCACAGTTATTAACCACCACACCTAAAACAAAAGCAAACTAAGAGGACAGCTAGATCAGGAGTGGAACCATAGAAATGAAGAACACATGGAGGGTTAGTAACAGGGGAGTGGGAGGGGGAGAAGGGGGGAGAAGGTACTGAAAATAGCATAGACAGTAGGTAGAAAATAGATAGGGGAGGGCAAGAATAGTGGGGAAATATAGAATCTAAAGAACTTGAGACACGTGGACATACACTAAAGGGGGGAATGGTGGGGGAGGGGTGTGCAGGGTGGAAGGGAATGAAGGGGGAAATAGAACTGTAATGGTATGATCAATAAAATATATATATATATATTTTTTAAATATTTTATTTATCTTTAGAGGGGACGGGAAGGAGAGAGGAAGAGAAACATCAATGTATGGTTGCTTCTTGTGCATCCCCTGCTGGGAACTGGCCCCTGCCGGGAACTGGCCTGCAACCCAGGCATGTGCCCTGACTGGGAATCGAACCGCGATTGTCTGGTTCGCAGGCCGGCACTCAATCCACTGAGCTACACCAGCCAGGAATAAAATATATTTTTTTAAAAAGAGTCAAACATGGACTCAGCACACGACCCAACAGTCCTCCCTGGGGGGACGTGCTCTGCAGAACCCCAGGGAGGTGAGACAGCTGCTCGGGCACCGGTGTTCGGAGTGCTGCTCACAACAGTGACCAAAAGGTACACACAGGCTAATCACATTCTGCTGCATGCCAAACAACGTGTTTTTGCCAAACTGACAAAAAAGAAAAAGGTGTAATTTTGATTCACGAATACCAGACGGCTGTCATTGTGCTGGCTGTTGTCATTTTGTAATTTGACAATCTAAGGGGAAAAAGGTCAGTGCCCCTGACTAAATAGCCAGGTGCCACATGTTTTAAAGACCCTTGTGGCACACTGGTGGTGCCATGGCACACCCTGAAAATCACTGCCAGGGGGTCATTCAGCCACGGGAAGGCATCAGGGCCTCACATAGGCTACAACACGGTGAATCTCAAAACCATGGTGCCGAGTGCAAGAAGCCAGTCACGAAAGGACAAACATTACGTAAGTCTGCTTCCATGAAGTCCCTCAAATGGGCTCCCAGATTAGAGGCTGTCGGGTCTCGGGGGTGGGCAGTGGGTCAGGGGTGGGGAACTCATCACTTAGTGGGAACAGAGTTTCTTCCGTTTGGGATGATGAAATTTGGAAATGGTGGTGGTTTCTGCACAACACTGTCAATGTACTTAATGCCACTGAACTGTATGCTTATAAATGGTGAACTTCTGTGTCTTTTACTGCAGTTGTTAAGGATCATAAATAACTGTCCTCCTCAGAGCATTAAAAGGACCTTTCTGGTGACTGAGAGGCCCCTCCCCTCCTCACCTCTGTAGTAGCTGTTCTTGGAGCCCCGTGTCCCTGCTTGCTCGCCCCTACCCTCTTCTGAGGGGCACCACCACCCCACCAGAGCCTCACTGTGGCCAGTGATTTGCCATTTTCCACCCACCCTAGATCAACGCTTGCCGAGACCAGGAGGCTTCTGAGAGCCTGTGGGTCCCACAGGTGGGTCCCTGCAGCCATGGGCGGGCTGTGGGAGGTGGAGGCTCAGTGCCACACCCAGCCTTGATCTCTTGAGCCCCAGAGCCCCTAACTGTCCTCCGTTTACTCGAAGCAGTATTGGAATATAAAGGAAAAGTCGCGACTGCTTCTCAGTCTGCGCTCTGCATCTCCTGTGGCCCTCGTTTTCGCTGTCTTGTGAACAGTGAAGGGCCAGCCCACATCGGCGTTGCCAGCCACAGGGTCTGGGGTTATTCCCGGGCACAGAATGGGAGGAGAGCGACACAAGTGCAACAGTCCCTGCCTGCCAGGACCCTATGCTCTAACTGAGAGACCGCCCAAGTCCCTGACAAGAGAAGGTCAAGACAAGGTCATAGAAACAACTGGACAAGAAAGTGGCACCAGGCCTTGGTTGGTGCGGCTCAGTGGGTCGACCCGTGAACCAAAAGGTCACCAGTTTGATTCCTATTCGGGACACACGCCTGGGCTGTGAGCCAGGTCCCCAGCGGGGAGCGCGAGAGAGACAACCACATGTGGATGATTCTCTCCCTTTCTCCCTCCCTTCCCCTCTCCACACGTAAAAGTGAACACAATCTTTTAAAAAGAAGCGGCACAGAGACCAGCGCCAGAGGCATAGCTGAGAACGCCGCAGAGCTGGGACCCGGGCCCAGAGACTCGGCACGAGGAGCAGGACGGGCACAGGGAAGGCCAGGAGCTCCGGAACTGCCTGGGCCATGCCCACAGGCCTGCGTTGCCCTCGCGTGGGACCTGAGACCAGGTTCCAGAGCTGAACCGAAAAGGCCTCAGCTCACTCAGGGACCGCACTGTGCTGGACCTGGCGGGCTGATCCAAAAAGCATGTGATCAGAGAGCAGCGCCCAGGCCCNTGAACACAATCTTTTAAAAAGAAGCGGCACAGAGACCAGCGCCAGAGGCATAGCTGAGAACGCCGCAGAGCTGGGACCCGGGCCCAGAGACTCGGCACGAGGAGCAGGACGGGCACAGGGAAGGCCAGGAGCTCCGGAACTGCCTGGGCCATGCCCACAGGCCTGCGTTGCCCTCACGTGGGACCTGAGACCAGGTTCCAGAGCTGAACCGAAAAGGCAGCTCACTCAGGGACCGCACTGTGCTGGACCTGGCGGGCTGATCCAAAAAGCATGTGATCAGAGAGCAGCGCCCAGGCCCCCCCCCAACCCCGACTCCACCCCGCAGCCCCAGGCACGTGCAGCGAGGCTGTCCCCTTACTTCTTCTCTAGGTCAGGCTCAAAGGACTCGTCTGAGGACTGGATGCTCTGCTTCCTGTCATTGTCGTCTTCACTCAGGAAGTCCCTAGGACAGAGAGGGAGCCTTTAGCCAAGCCCTAGGGTGGGCAACTGGTCTGACGCAACTTCCTGCCTAAAGACACCATGCGGCCCCCACGTCCCACGTATCGTTCTCCTGAAAGCATCCTAAGAAGCCAAAACCCCCGAATCTCCAATCCCACCTCCTAACAGAAACAAGCCTGGGCAACTGAAGCCCAACAGGCTGGTGATCCCGTGAACCACACGCTCCTCACACTAGGGCCTCTCCACGGGGCCCCTGGCAGGTGGCAGACCCTCGCAGGCGGTGGGCTTCTGAGCATGCAGGTGCTCAGAACACCGCCTCATCCTATCACTGAGCACCTGCCAGGCAGACAGGTCAGCTGTCAGCCATTTCTAAGGTCACAAAGGCCAGAAAAGCTCTGTGCGTCTGTGACCTTCACCCTGAAGCATGAATCGCCGTCCACCACTGTCCCAGCTGGGCAGCTGCCACTCTCCAGAAAGGCTGGAGGCTGGCCGGCAGCCTGCAGGACAGCTTGCGACCACTGTGGGTACCGGCGTGGCTCTCGAGCACACATGCGGGTTCTTCCAGGACCGTGGTCCCTGGCGCCCGCTGGAGTCACACTGAAAACTGCTCCAGTCTGCAGACAAAGTGCACCTTCGCTCCAGCCACAGGGGCGGGGCTGGGGGGGTGTCAGTGGTTCCTGGCTCAGAGGCGGGGTGGCCAGGAGTGGACAGCCCCAAGCCACGGCTGTAGCATGACACTGGCTTCCTCTGTTCTAGGACACGTGGGGTCACACAGAACTAAGGCTCTGAAGGTGCAGCAGCAGAGGCCGCCCACGTCCTGCTCCCTGGTGGCTGCGTCAGGGTGGGGCACCCTCTGAGACCCAGGGAGCCCCCAGTCAGGACCGAGAAACCTGGAAGCACCCCCAGCCAAAACGCGGGCAGCAGCCCCGGGGTGGTGGGATTTGATTTTCCGAGGAGAAACTTTAGGCTGTTTAAACCCCCTCTTCTCTCACCCCTCAGAAAGGTCACTGAACTCGTCTTTTACCCGATCATCCGAGGCCGGAGGTGGCGACTGCTTCGCACCCAACTGCCCTGAGAAACAAAGAACAGGGCCCTGTCACCTGCCCAGTGCCAGCCGGCCGGGCAGGCAGGCGTGGCCTCATAGAGCCTGCCTGGTGGGGGCGCCGGGGTCCTCCAGCCTCCCATTCCAGCCCCCCCGCCCCCCCCCCCCCAGGGAAGTGCCAGCCCAGCGGAGCCCCGAGTGTCCGGCACGGGTACAGGCACCAGAAACCAGCCCCTCCTGAGACTCAGACCCAGCCGTTCCACGGTGGGCCAACTCACATGGCTCGAATGTCTCAGGACATTTACAAACATCGCTGTTATCGAGGTATCGCACACATAGTTTAAGCAGCCATGAGGCCCTCAGGACCCTCCGACACAGCCCCTGCTCCCGCCCAGCATCTGAGTGTCTCAGACCCAGACCCTGCCTGGGAGCTGCACTTTCTGAAAGCCCACAGAGGCTGCACACGCAGGAGCAGCTGTGTGCCCACACACAGGTGCATGCGGGGCAGCTGACAGCAGGCGGGAAGCCGGCCTGGCCCTGCTAATGTGACATCCGTGAACAGCTGCACCACCCCCATGGCACTGTGGGATCGGGCCCCGAACAAGGGCCTGTGTCTCCCCTCGGCACTCAGCAGAGGAGCCTGTCCACTCCAGTCCCACTGAGGTGTCACCAGGGCCCTGGCCAAGGCCCAGGAAATGACCCAAGACAGCCTCGGAGGCACCAGCCGTCCTGCTCCCCCACACCCCACCACAAGGGCCCCATTCTTCTCTCCCTCGGTCCCCGGGCTGAGCAGGCAGAGAAGGACAGCAGAGAGACTGTGCCTCCGCAGGCCTGCAGGCACAGAGTCCTCGGCCCTCCCTACCGTCAGACGCCCACACACACAACTGCCTGCTGAGGACCCTGCTCAGGAGCAGGGATCCTGGTCTGATGGCCCAGAGGAGCCTCCTACCTGGAGCCCCACTCGGGGGGAGGCCAGACTGAGGCAGGGGGCTCGAGGGCCCAGGCCCCACAGGGCCGCCATCTGAAGGAGGCCGGGCCACATCCGTGTTGGGCAGCAGCTCTGTCTCGGCCCAGACTGTGGTCGCTCCACCCTGGGAGCTCAGAGCAGCAGCCCCAGGAGGGTTGGACCTCCGATGGTGGGTGAGCCGTGGGGCCACCTCCTTGTCCCACGTCCACTTGACTGCCAATGCACTGTCCAGTAAGAGAGTCCCGCAGCTGGAGTCGGTGTCCATGGTGTAGTCGTGGCCTTGGTCGCAGCTCCACACGGCCTGGATGACACCGCAGTACTCGGATGACAGTGCCCTCTGCAGGTTGGGCAGGGCCCCACAGCTGGCCGCGTGTCCATGCACCCACCTCACCAGGCTGCGCAGGCCTTCGGGGCTCGAAGGGATCAGATCCACTGAGGAGAGGCACAGAGACGGCAGCCCGGGGCTGATCAGCACCAGCCCACAGCGAGCCCACCTCCCACCACACATGTGGTCCTGGGCACTCACCCAGACATGCTCCCTCCTCTGCTTCTGCCGGGGGCTGGACACCCACCCTGTAAAGGATCAGCAGGCCATGAGTGGCCCCACAGCAAGCAGGGGTAGGTTTGCTCCCTTCACTGTGCTCCCCCACGGGCGGCTGCCCCTGCCCCTCCACGGGAGCACTCAGAGCCACCACGGCCCTCACCCCCCACCCTGGCTTCCCACCCCAGCCACACGGGGCTCCCACGAGTCTGCTGCCCTGGCACCATGGCCTTCCCGTGCTGAGAACAGCAGAGCACACAAGGGCTTAGTCTGAGCACCCCACACGCACGAAGGAGGGGGTGCCTACTGTGTGCAGGGCTTCCGGGGACTCATCGGGGACACGTTGACTCTCTGCAGGAAGGACCTGAGGAGACCGAGGCACTGGTAGAACTGGGTGTGGCAGTTCTTGCAGACAAACTGCGACAGGGCTGGGTCCTGATGGACTGCCACCCCTAGCAGGCGCTGGAAGTCTCTGACGAACACGCGCTCCCCCGAGGGCGGTCTGTCTGAGCTGTGCCCAGGTGCCCGGCCAGAGATGCTGCGGAGACTCCGAGTGGAGAACTTCCCGTGGCAGAGGCGGCAGTGCCCCATGGCGAGAGGCCGACCTGCCCCTGGGCGAAAACAGGAGACAACGGGTCAGCTGGCAAGGCGGCTTGCCGCACAGGACACACAAGACCACAAGCTCCCGGGAGGGGAACTACGTGGCCCCGGGGAAGTGAGACCCCTGCTCCACCAGCCTCCCAGCTCCTCGAGTGGAGAACCCTCCCTGGGGCCTCCCCAGACACATCCCTAACACACAAGCCCACGTCTGGGCCACAGGCAGCGTTCTGGCTCTGGGCTCCGAGCTGAACATACAGCCTTTGGGAAGATGTGGCCAGTGGGGGTCTTCTGGTTCAGAAAACCTTAGGAAGCACGCTAGCTGCCTCCATTCAGAGTCCAGCAGCACACTGAGCCCACAATCAGACAAGGGCGCCACACGAAAAGAACTACAGGCCCATATCCCTGACGAACACACACATGCAAAAATCCTCAGCAAAACACGAGCACACCAAAGTCGCCAGCACGCTGAGAGGATCACACACCGGGACGCAGTAGGACTGACCCCGACAGTGCAAGGCCAGACCCCCTGCCGGCGGGGCCCAAGCTCCCCCAAGCCCCACTTGACCCACCGGGCTCTCTGTCAATGAACCGGCCGCCAGGGCTCCGGAGGTGAGGCTATTATCCCTCCTGTCTCTCAGCGCAGCACCGGGACTGGACCCAGGCCAGCCCGAGTCCGAGCGGCAGGGAGGGTAAGCGGCTTGCGAAACAGCCCCCAGCGCGGGCGCCAGGGAGGCTCCGCCCGCCCGCCTGCCTGCCTGCCTGCTTGCCTGCCTGCCGCCCAAGGACGCCGCGGGAGAGAGGCCCGGGGCCGTGAGCACCGAGCGGGACATGGCCCCTGGCGACGGCCGGACCTACCTGCCTCGTCAGCTCCGTCCTCGCAGGCCCGCGCCGGCCCCCAACCCAGCCGCGAAGCCACCAAGGCCGCTGCCTCGTCCACACTCGGCCCGCTGCGGGCGGGGCGGCCCCGGGTCCGGCCGCCGCCCGAGCCCCCGCGCTGCCCAGCAGTCGCAGGTGACAGGAAGCGGCCGAGCCGGTCCCGTTTCATGGCGGCTGCCCCAGCGCTCCGCCCCGTTCGCCTCTGCTCGGCCCCCCTCGGCTCCGCCCGGCAGCACTCGGACCCGCTCGGTTCTCTGGTCCCGGCGGCTTGGCGTCGCTAAGTCCTGATACGCTCGGAGCTCTGGTCCGCTCGCCTGGACTGCGCTCCTTATTTCTCTCCAGCCTCCGCCGTTCGGCTCCGCTCGGCTCGCTGGAAGCGGGCGGGGCAAAGAGGGGTGGGGCCGCGTGACGAGGGGACGGAGCGGTGAGCGTGAGGGGCGGGGCGAGGAGGGAGGGGCGGGGCCCACGCGGCTAACGTGTCACGGACGTGAAATGAGGGGGCCGGTTGTGGAGCTCGCACGCTCGTGGCAACTGCGTGAAGAGGTTATTGGAAAGCTCCGTCTCCTCCGCCTTCTGCGCAGAGCGCGCGGCGCGGGCGGGGCGGCCGGAAGTGCACCCGCGCCGGTCCCGCGTGTTCCGGCGGTTCCCCGGCTCGGGCGACTCCGGCTCCCCTGCATTCTTCGTTCCGGTGTTCTAGGCGCCCGCTCCGCCCCGCCCCTCGGCCGCCAGCACCGCCTCCCCCGCCCGGCGCCATGGCCGCTGCGGCCGGGGACGGCGCGGTGAAGCCGCTGCAGTGTGCCATGAAGCTAGCCAACGGGGCCATCGAACTGGACACCGGCAACCGGCCCCGGGTGAGGCGCGGCGCGACGCGGCGAGATGCGAGCTGCCCCCTGGAGAGGCCGGCCGAGTGGGCGTGGGCGAGGGCGGGGCCGCGGGGTGGGCTCCCGCAAGACCCCACGGCGACGGCCGGGGGCGCTGGGCGGGGGTGTCGGGTTCTGACCTTGGACAGCTCCCAGGCCTGCCGGCCGTCTGTGGGCGTCGGGAATCACAGCTGCGCTTTTGTTTGTGAAGGGGGTACAGTGGGGTCCGAGGCGCAGCCTTAAAATAGACCTGGCAGACGGCATCGCGTGTGTGTATTTTCCCGGGAGATACTGCAGATTTAATCAGATTCTCACGGGGGACGACATCCAGAGCGGCAGCCCTGCGGTTCCTCCGAGCAGTGTCTTTCCAGGCGTCTGTCTCAGCCGCGGGCGGGCGGGGAGGCTGTGCCTTGTCCCCAGGATGATCTAAGGGTGGCGACCAGATGGGAAAGCCGGCTGAGCCTCGCAGGGCTGCCCGGGTGGGAGAAGGCTGCGCGAGCCGGGGGCGCATCCCGGCCCCTCAGTCCCCTGCGGTCCCCGAGTCCCAAGTTGGCTTTCTGGGGCAGCGGGTGCCCCCACAAGTCAAAGGTCCTTCCCGGAGTCCATTTTACCCTAATCTCTGAGGGTAGACTTAAACGCAGAGGGCTAGGATGCACCAAACAACAATGAAACACCATGCTGTGGGTCCAGGCGCCCTGCACTCTGTTCAGGAAGCAGGACACTCACACCTGGGAAACTGGCAGTAATTCTAGTGGTCTAGACTCCCGCCAACCCAGCCGGTGGGGTTCAGGAAAAGGGTTTCCCAGAACCGAAAAGCCAGAAAGTGATTCTACAGTTTGCAATACGACTCCCTCCTTAGCCTTCCGGGAAAAAGATACCAGAGCCACTGAATGAGCGGCTCCGGAAGGAAACTTGTTGCACGGAGTGAGAAAGGACAGTGGCTCTCTCGCTGCTTTCCCTGGTCTCTGAAGGAGACTCTCAGTTCCTTCCTGTGCTGGAGAGAGAGGCAGTGGGAGCAGGTGTGGACACCCGGCTGGGCACCTTTTCCTTCAAGTCTGGAGAAGAGGGACGCTGCTGTGTGAGCCCCAGGCAGACTGGCCAGACACTCAGGTGTATCTCAGAGAGAAGCAGACACCACTGTTCCTGTTTCCCACAAGGGCCGTGGGAAGAAGTGACGGTATCTTTGCCTCCACTGCCTGACCCCTGCCTTTTTTCTTTCCTGGGCACAGGAGGCATATGCAGAATACCTGAGGAGCATCCACTATATCTCCCAGGTGCTGCTGGAAGAAGTGGAAACCACCAAAGGTACAGCTCTCAGCTTCACGGCTGCTCTTGGGCTGGGCACATTCTGGACACTGTAGCCCTTGGTGGGTTTCAGGCCTGGGGTGGCCTATGCTACACACTTTGCGAAGGGCAGGCACTCAGTAAGCATGAGCTATGGTAGAGTGCGTGACATGGGAGCAGAAAGGGACAGGTGCCCTGAGGAGAGGAGTGAGTTGGGCAGAGGCTGGGGGCAGCGTTCCCCGCAGAGGGATGTACAAAAGCCCTGCGCTGAGGGTGGGTGCTGAGTAAGGAAGGCAGGCAGGCTGGAGAGGGTCAGGTGTGTTAGGGATGGGCAGAGCCTTGGGTGTAACAAGGGCCATCCTTGTGTGGGGGTTCACTCTCGGAGGCTCCAAGTGAAGAGGCCAGGAGGGAGTTTGGGGAGGCCGTCAGTGGTGAGGCCCCCTGAGGTGGGTGGACTTGGGGACATTCTTTAAAGCTGCACCTCTGTGGCCTTGGTGGAGGGGTAGATGGTGAGCTGTGGGGGAAGCAGGAGAGGGGGTGCAGGAGCGCACTAGCAAGGGCGGAACAGAGGGCTACCTAGTGGCACAGTCTGCTTGGTGCCCTGCAGTTCAGTGCGCACAGGCACAGTGGCCAGGGCAAGGTGGGCGTCCCCAGTGAGCTTGGCAGAGCTCTGCGCGCTGCAGGGTTGAGGACAGGGAGGAGCTGGGTGGCAGTAGCCCTCGCTGGGGGTGGGGGTCCCTGAGGAGAGAGGCCCTGAGGGGTCGGGGAGCACTTGGAATAGGGCAGAGGTGGGGATGAGGGCAGTTTCAGTGGGAGTGCGTGGTGACAGGCCAGCTGGGAGGGGGCAGGAGCTGGGGCAGGAGCTGGGCTGGCGTTGTCCGCAGCTTTTCAGGTGGAGCTCCTGTGGCGACTGCTGGTAGGAGCTGTCTCCAGAGGTGGGGCAGTGACAGGGGGGCTGGGCACAGCCAGAGGCAGGGAGTGAGCAATGACACTGTCTCTGTGAAAGGGCCCATGACCATGGCCCACCTGGAGGGGGGGCTGGAGGTACAGGTGAGGTCTCAGAGGAGAAGGTTCATTAGGGGGGATAAGGGGACTAAATGGTAATGGGGGGAAAATACAATACAGATTAAATTAAAAAATAAAAGGCCCCATTAGGTGGAGAGAGGACCCTGATGGTGCAGCTGAGACAACGGAATAGCCGGCCAGAGGCTGGGCTAGCCGGGCTCAGAACCCAGGGTGGATAGTCAGAGATGAGGGTGGGTGGGCTGGCCCAGGGATCAGAGGTAAGGAGACAGCAAACATTCTTCTGGGTTTTTTTTAAGGATTTTTATTTATTTATTTTTAGACACAGGGGAAGGGAGGAAGAAAGAGAGGGAGAGAAACATCAATGTGTGTTTGCCTCTCACGTGTCGCCTCCTGGGGACTGGGCCTGCAACCCAGGCGTGTGCCCTGACTGGGAATCGAACCGGCGTTGAACTGCCCTTTAGTTCGTAGGCCCTTGCTCAGCCCACTGAGTCACACCAGCCAGGGCCCTTGTTTTTATCTCAGCAAAAATCTGGTTGGTGACTGAGGTGAAGGGAACCAGTCTCCTTGTCTCTTGTTCCCTAGAAGCTGGGGAGGCCGTGCCCCTGGAGACCTTGAAGATGCTGAAGCTGGCAGAACAGTGCCTGGAGAGGGCCCAGTCGACAGCTGCCAAGCTCGGTGGGTGTCAGCAGCAGGTTTTTCTGGGGCGTCCGCCCGAGTCTGTGTCCTCTGTGGGACGTGGGCCTTACGCTGACTTGTGTGCCTCGCAGGGAAGGCCTGCCAGAAGCCGGCTGTGCCTGTGACTGCTCCTGTGCCCTCAGCAACCAGCCGGCACCGCCGGGTGTACTCTGACGAAGGGGGGAAGCTTCTCCCATTTCTGCCGCCTGAGATGTTCCAGAGGCTCCAAGTGGTGGAGCCACAAAGCTCTAAGAAGTAAGATGGGGCAGGAGGGAGGGGGCTCAGTCTGGGTGCGGGGGCGTGAGCACAGGTCTCCGTATGGACCACCCGGTGCCCGGCAGAAACCACACAGATCGTCTCTGGGTAAAAGCACCTTGAATTTCCGTAAAGCGAGAGGCACACAGTCTGAGATAGCTAAGCACAGAAAGAAATAAGAAGCTGAAGGAAGGAAACAGACCCACACAGTCTTCAGATGGAGTTGTCAGACGTAGCTTATAAAACAGTCATACGTTCTACATTCAGAGAAATAAAAAGGCAATACCCAAATACCTACAGGGGGGAAATCCCACAGGGAACAAGAAACTGTAAAACCTGGCCTGGCAGATAAAGAACCAAGTGGAAACAAAACAAAAAATATAATAGCAGAATTACTTTTACAAATTGAGTGGCAATAGTGACAACAAGTTACGGTTGATACTCAGACAACTGAGGGTTGGGGGCACGGAGCACCGTGCAGCTGAAACCCAGAGCAGGGCTGAAGGGGACCTCAGGACACGCGAGTCCCAGCAGCAGATGGAAACCACGGCCGACCCTCAGACACCACGGTTTTGAGCTGCGACATCTGCTCATACTCACGGATTTTAAGTAAATTTTAATTTAAAGTGAAATCTGCATATAAGTGGGCCCATGCATTCAAACTGTGCTGTTCGACGGTCAGTTGTGTCTCCTCCATAGAAACCTACATATGTGCAAAAAAATGACACTTTGATAACAGCAGAGTAGATGAAGCTGAAAAGAAATGAGTGAATTGGACAGAAGGTCGAAGGACACCCAGCAGGACTCGCAGAAAGGAAACTGAGGACAGGAGGCTTGAGAGGCAGGTCTACCGTGGGTCACTGGAGTTTCCGAAAAAGACAGGAGAGGCATGCTGTTGGAAACACAATGACAGTTTTCTAGAGCTGATGAAAAACATCAAGTCCCAGAGGCCAGCGAGCAAGCAGGGTCAACGAGGAGGGCCAGCGGCTCCCTCGCCACCGCCAGGCTACAGGGCCCCCACTCTCCACCAGCAGCCCTGGGGCAGAGCCGGCACACGGCCTCCATCCCCCTCCAACCCAGGACCTCAAGGAGACGTGGGGCCGAAGCTGCCTCTGTGGGTGGCTGTTGGTGGCAGTGATCAGTAGACATGGCTCCCCCTCACGGGTTGCAGACTAGTCTGTCTGGCTCACATGGTGCCTTCAGAGGGCTGCCTGTTGCTGTCAGACACGTGACAGACCCGCACGGAAGTCTGATGCTCAGCTTCCCGTGAGGGGGTGCAGAGTCGGCAGTCCTGGCCACTGGACACCCACCTCTCAGCAGACAGTGGCCCAGTCCTCTGAGACCTTCTTCCTCCTTCNCCTCAAGGAGACGTGGGGCAGAAGCTGCCTCTGTGGGTGGCTGTTGGTGGCAGTGATCAGTAGACATGGCTCCCCCTCACGGGTTGCAGACTAGTCTGTCTGGCTCACATGGTGCCTTCAGAGGGCTGCCTGTTGCTGTCAGACACGTGACAGACCCGCACGGAAGTCTGATGCTCAGCTTCCCGTGAGGGGGTGCAGAGTCAGCAGTCCTGGCCACTGGACACCCACCTCTCAGCAGACAGTGGCCCAGCCCTCTGAGACCTTCCTCCTTCTCACTTCCTGCCAGAGCCCTCTTCTCTGTGTCCTCACCTCTGGGCTCAGGGCTGGGTCAGGAAGGGTCCTTGGGTCCCCAGAGCATGGCTGGGGTTCCTGGGGCCTGGACAGCAGCTTCTCACCATTTCCAGGGAGCTGACGCCCCTGGAGGAGGCCTCCCTGCAGAATCAGAAGCTGAAGGCTGCCTACGAGGCCCGGGTGGCCCGTCTGGATGCCAGCCAGGCCCTACAGAAGACGTCACTGGTGAGCGGGTCCCAGGGAGGCTTGTGCTGGGAGGGGAGGGCAGGCATGACTCCCTCCTCCCCTTCCAGACCCTGTCCCTGCAGCGGCAGATGATGGAGAACCTGGTGATCGCCAGAGCCCGGGAGGAGACTGTATCCTTTCCATCCATCCATCCTCAGAGTCCAGAGGGGAAGGCTCAGGATGTGAGCCTGCACTGAGAGAAGGGGGTGGAGGGTAAAGGTGGCCGGATGGGTCAGTCGGTGGGTTACTCAGTCAGCGTGGGAGCAGAATTCTTCCAGCTTGGGAGAGGCTCGTGCTCAGGGATGGTCCTCTCACCCCCTGGGGCCTTTGCAAAGACACCCTGACCCCACACCCAGCGCCCACAGCCTCCACCCTCCAGTGGCCAAGGACTTGCCATCCTTCTCTGAGCGGGTGCCTATTTGGCCTGTGGACTGGACTGCACCTCCTGGGGGGCCGAGGTGGTGGCCTCCTGTGTCTGGCTGGGCGATGGGACGGCCTAGGCTTGGGGCACATGCGGGTCCTCAGAAGTGGCCTTAACCCAGCCCCAGCTGCAGAGGAAGATGGAGGAGCGCAGGCTGCGGCTCCAGGAGGCGGCCAACAGGTGTGTCCCTGGGCCCTTGGGGCCTCCGAGCTCCTGGAGGACGGGTGGTGCCCGCCCTGCACTGAGGCCGCCTGGCCCTCTCTCCCCAGGAGGTTCTGCAGCCAAGTCGCCCTGACCCCGGAGGAGCAGGAGCAGCGGGCCCTCTACGCTGCCATCCTGGAGTACGACCAAGACCATGTGAGTCCTACAGGGCAGCTGTGGGCCGGCATGGGGGGGGGGCGGGCTCCTGGACAGAGGATGCAGGGTCACGTGGGCCTCATGGTGTCGGGTCTTCCCTGCACCCCAGGGAGGGTGTCAACAGTGTGGCCTGACCTTTGGGGTGCAGCTGTGGTGAGGGCAGGGAGGGAGGGGCACCCCCCGGGGGCGGGGGCATGTGCTGTTCCAGGGCCTTCCATCCTGCAGGACTGGCCCAAGCACTGGAGGGCTAAGCTCAAGAGGAGCCCTGGGGACCTGTCACTGGTGACCAGCCTGGTGTCCCACTTGCTCAGGTACCTGGATCCTCAGACCCTTCCCCTGGCTGCTGGCTGGCAGGACTAGAAGGGGAAAGGTAGATGAGGAGGCCAGCCCCCGTGTGCCGCCCCAGGGCCTGGCCCCTGGCCCCATGCTTCTTCACTGGCCTCCATCTGCTTTCTCTGAGGGCGGCTCAGACTTTACTTGGAAAGAGTACATGAGATGCTTCTCTGGACGGCGGTGAGGGGGTGACGTGGGGGAAGCACTGGCTTGCTCAGCCCCCAGGACAGAGGCCAGCAAGTGGACTGTAGCCCCTCCTACCTGCCGGGCTCGCGCTGGGCCCACATGCACAGCCTCCACTTTGGTTTGCAGCGTTCCCGACCACCCCATCTCCCAGCTCCTGAAGAGGCTGCAGTGCACTGTGTACCGGGCGCTGTACCCCGTCGTGAGCAGGGGCGCTGCCGCCACCTTGGCCCCCAGCAGCTGCTCCCTGCCCCCTGATGCCGATGGGCTGCTGGCCCCTGGAAGCCGACGGCTCCGACCCTCGCAGAGCCTCTACTGCATGCCGTGCCCCCTGGAGCCCAGCCCGGCCCTACGGCCCCGTGACGGGCCTCCTCCCAGTCCCCCGCCAGCCCCACTCCAGCCTGGGCTCCCCAACAGAGGGGTGGACAACAGCCCTAAGGGGCCTCCCTCACCCCAGGTGGGCAAGGATAGCTCCTTCGAGGACCTGGGGCAGTTCTTGGCCACCTCTGAGCGGTGGGGCCAGGGCCCCGGGGGCCGGCCTGAGCCTCAGCCCCCAGAGGTGAAGGAGGAGCCGTTGCTGGCACAGCTGAGGGGCACCGTGAAAGACATCCACGAGGCCATAGGTGAGTGTGTGGCCCGCAGGACGGTGGGTGCGGAGTTGCTTGGACCTGCAACAGGCCCTGGAGGGACCCTTCCTCTGACCGAAGCCACGCCAGCCCCAGCCTGCAGAGCCTGCTTCCCAGACAGGCACCTGCCTGCCTCTGGGAGTGGTGGGCTGCCTGTGGGCCTGGCAGCCCCTCTGTCCACGGCCGTGTTCTCGGGGGGGGGGGGCGGCGGGCTGACCCATGGCAGTCTTGCCAAGTGGAGAGTCTGCCCTCAGAGCCTCTGGCAGCCAGCTGGTCCTCCGGGCTGTCTCAGACTCTGAGTCCTTCCAGGCCAAAGACTGTCCCATGCATGCAGCCTGCCAGTGATGATGGGCTCACCCCCAGCGTCTCCCACTTTGCAAATAGTGTGTGGGTTCCCCAAGGGTGGACCACGGCTGCCAAGTCCCAAACAAGGAGGGGGTTCCAGGGTTTGCTAAGCGCCAGCAGCGGAGGCCTGGCGGTCCAGGGCCTTGTTCTCACTGTGGGGCCCCTGCTGAGGGTCTTGAGGGTCTTGGTGCCCTCCCCAGGAGGGCACCCCATCTCTCTGGGACTGAGCTTTCTTGTCTTCAAGTGTGTTTCTCAAGTGTCTCCAGGTTCCTGCAGTTTTGGGTACAAACCCTTTTCAGAAAGAGCCCTGCTCAGCGCTCCTTCCCAGGCAGACCCCCTCAGCCCCTCAGGGAGGTTGGGCGGGACCCTATGACCACCTAGGGATGAGGGGCCAGACCCCAGCTCTGGTCCTGGGCCTGGGCCTCGTGGGCTGGGGGTGGGGCTGGTGTGACGGCGGGTAGAGGGAGGGCCAGGCAGGTGCCCCTCTGCCTCTGAGTCAGGATGCCGGCTGTGGCCCCAGGCACACTGGGGCTGGTTCTGAGAGGGTGGAGGCGTGGTGATGGGGGAGGGGCTCATCTGGGGGACATCCAGCTGGCCCCACAGTGCCGTGTGTGGTTCTGTCCCGGCAGACAGGCTGCTCTCTCTGACCCTCCTGGCTTTCGAAGGCCTGAACGTGGGCATCTCCAAGGACCGCTGCCTGGCCTACATCGAGGAGGCCTTCTTCTCCCCACTGTGGCCCCTGCTGCTGGCCCTTTACAGGTGCCACCCCGCTGTGGGCCCCTGTGGGGTCTTCCTGCGTGTCACTGGCCCTTCCCCTCTGGGGCTGCCCTGCCTGTGCTTCCCTGGCGCTTAGCTCTGAGCATATCCTCAGCTGGCTCCCATTTGCCCGTGGCCACATCTCGCCTCCCGTGACTCAGGGTCTGGCCAGCTGCTCCCGCCCTGCCTCTGTGCTGGGCAGGGCCCCTCAGGCTGCTGAGCCTGGCCTCTCTCTGCCCCAGGAGCGTGCACCGACCCCGGGAGGCCGCCCTGAGCAGGAGCATGGAGCTCTATAGGAATGCACCCCCGGCCGCCCTTGGCATCCCCAGCAAGCTGCTTCCTCGGGGCCCGGAGAGCCTGGGAGCCAGTGCCTATCCCTACTGGGCAGCAGCCCAGGAGCTGGGGCTGCTGGTCCTGGAGAGCTGCCCCCAAAAGAAGCTGGAGTGCATCGGTGAGGGGCACTGGGAGGAGGGGGCAGGGACAGCCACCTGTCCCAGCCCCCTGTCCCAGTGGCTGGCTGCCCTGGGCTTGTGTGCCTTATCTGGGAGCTGTAGACCCTCCTCCTGTCGAGTGGGGTGTGTCCCATGGGACCTGAGCCGGGCAACGGCTACGTCCGAGGGAGGGGTCAGCCATGCGATGGGCGGGGGCGGTGTGGGTTTGGGGAGCTGTTCTGGCTGCCAGCTGTCGGCTCTCGGGGGCGGGCCTGCCCCTCACCAAAGCCTGCCTTCTGCGTGCAGTGCGGGCCCTGAGGGCCATCTGCGCCTGTGCTGAGGGCTACCACAGGGCCCAGGAGCCTGCGCCCGAGGCTGGACCGCCACCCGGCTCGGCAGCCATGTGAGTCTGGGGCAGGCACTAACACCGGAGGGCCCGCCCTCGGAGGCTGGGGAGGAGAGCGCCTGCCCACTCTGCCTGCAACCAGGGCCATGGCTTTTTGCCCTAGCAGTTCCAGCCCCGGTGGGCGACACATCACTGCTCCTCGGGTCCAGGGTTTCCCTGAGGGGCTTCTTAGCGGCAGGGGCCCTCGGGGCTGCCCCCCCACAGAAGCAGGTGCTTGGCTTCTCTGTGGCACACCTGGGGTGAGCTGCCCGGCAAGGGGAAGAGCCTGTTCCCCGCTCTGGGCCCCAGCCCCAGGCCTCCTGCATCTTCCCTGTCCCCTACCCCCAGAGCCCAGGGCCCTGGTGCCTAGTCCTGCCTCAGTTTCACCTGGACCTGCCTGTGGCCCGCAGCCTCCCGCCCTAGTGCTCGCCTGGGGTTGGTGTTCCCACAGCACCTGCTGGGGCTCTGCCTCCTGCCACCTGCCCCAGGGGCCAGGGTCACGCTGCAGCCAGGCGGGCAGGCCGTGGTACCTCCCCACACCCAGGCGCCCGCATGTGACTGACAGGTAGAAGTCAGAGCTGAGTGGGAGGTCAGCAGGGTGGAGCTCCCCCAGAGGAGAGGGAGACAGGTGCCACCCCACCCACCCCAGGGCCAGGTCGGCTGGGAGTTGCAGCCGGGCCCCCACAGTCCCCGTCACCAGTTTGCCATCTGGCTGCCAAGGGAGTTGCTGCAGGTGGCAGCCCCAGGGCTGAAAGCTAGCTTAGTCTCGCCGGAGCTTCACCAGCTTCCTCCCCTGGCACCTGGCTGTGTCCCGGCAGCCCTGCGGTGCCTGGGGACATAGGGCGGGGCCTGAGCGGGAAGGAGCGCGCCCTGTGAGAAGCTACCCTCTCCTGTCAGACTGGAGCTGAAGTCTGCCCCGTGCTCTTCTCAAGAGACCACTGACTGTGGGGCCCTTGCCTTGGGGCGCTGGGGTTCTGGGCCCTCCCTGATCAGCTCACTCAGACACCTCTCACGAAGAGCCTGGGGTACTGGGGCACTGAGCTGAGTGACACCTGATTTCAGGGGTGAGCAGGCCACCCCCCGTCATGCTGCACCCCAGGCCCGGGCCACCTTGTGAGGTTGCAGCCACCCCCACCCATCCTCTGTGGAGCCTTTTTGGGGATGGCCTGGCGGCTCTTAGGTGCTCTCGGGGTGGGGGGGGCGGTGCTGGGCAGTGCTGGGCAGAGAGAGCAGCCAGCAAGCCCAGGACCTCTGCAGGGGCTGAGCTGGGGCTTCAGGGATTGGTGATTGAGCAGTCCCTCGGCCCCAGAGCCCCCAGCCATCTGAGCCTCTGTCCTGCAGTGGCGCCGATGACCTCCTGCCCATCCTGTCCTTCGTGGTGCTCAGAAGTGGCCTCCCGCAGCTGGTGTCAGAGTGCGCCGCTCTGGAAGAGTTCATCCACGAGGGGTAGGAGCCCAGGCCTGGAGCTGGGCATGCGCCCTGTGCACTCGGCCCACCGCCCCTCTCCCTGGCCCCGTTCTACCCCCCTGGCTCAGCCCCCTGCCAAGGCGGAGGGTGGGGAGAGCTGGGGCCCAAGCCTGAAGGGTGTCTGCCCGAAGAGTGGTCTGTCTGCCTGCCCAGCCTCCCTGACAGCCTTTGTGGGGCCCCAGTGCCCAGGCCCTGCCCCCTGAGGGCAGATGCCCCTTCTAGAAGGCCAGGGCCTCTTCACACCCCTCAGTGACTGGCACCGCCTCCACGCAGGTATCTGATTGGAGAGGGGGGCTACTGCTTGACCTCACTGCAGAGCGCCTTGAGCTACTTGGAGCTGCTGCCCCAGGGGGCCCTGGGCAAGGAGAGGAGGAGGGTTCCTGCCGAGGACTGTCCAGGAGCCACCTGCACTGGGGCTCTGCAGCTTTGCCCCCACCCTGACCTGACATCTGCTCCCAGGGGCAGCTCTTGACTGGTGTGGGCTAAGCTGAACCAGTTCCCAGAAGCCAGACCCTTCTCTTTCCTGCTCCAGCCTCTGAGCAGCCTGCTTCCCTGGGGGCACGAGGGTGGAGCCAGGGCATCGACCTTCTGCCCCCTGAGACAGCTAACTGAGCCAGCTTCTTGTCAGAGTCAAGAGCTTTGTCAGCCCTCTGCTCCGGAGCTTGGGGCTTGGGTGGTTTGAGACCGTACTGTTTATTTATTGGGCATTGACCACTCCACTGTCCCTTGGAGGCCCAGGCGTCCCGGGGACACCTGCCATGGCTGGGGACTCTGGGCCACATGTCCACCCTGGGCAGTGGGCGTCGGATGAGTGGGTGGCAGGTTCCTACCCCCACACATCCTTTCTGAGTTGGTGTGGACCCAGGGGTCAGCCTGCAGCCCACGGCCTGGCCTGACTCTGCCTGTCCCCAGCAGCCACTGAGCTGGCTGAAAATAAAGAGGTCACCGACATCTCTGCACGAGCAGGTTGCTTGCTCCCCACTCACTGGCTGATCAGCAAGAGCCAAACTTCCAGAGACCACTTCAGCCCACCCACCACACCAGGCCTGCCACCAGGCCCTCTGCGAGGGACGGGGTAGCCCTGGGGTGCCCCGGGGTGCCCCCTAGGACAGGAGGCTCTTCAGGGTCCAGTGGGGTGGAGGGCATGCCTGGGCAGAACCTGACCTCACAGCACGCAGCCCAAAGGGCTCTCAGGAGTCAGTTTTTGCTCCAGAATGCAGACGTGTGTGGGCCCCTGAGCGGAGGTTCCTGCAACTCTAGGAGAGGAGAGAGCGGGGGGGGGGGCCCTCATGGGCAGTCTGTGCCAAGGAAGGAGGGGCTGCAGCAATCTGGGTGTCCAGAGGTGGGTGATGCGGGCCCATCCACAGCAGATCTGGGCACGGGAGCGGTGCTCAGGTTCTTAGGGAAATGCTCTCACAAAACAGCAACCAGAGGGTCAGGCGTTTACCGGGGCAGACAGTGCCCCGGGCCTTCTGCCCGTTCACTGCCTGGGGTGAGGTGCCTTCTCCAGCAGAAGGCTCTTGGTGATGGAGCTGGGCATGAGCCCAGCAGGCCAGCTTTCGAGGCCACTGGGCACCTGGGGCTGCTCTCCTCCCAGGGTCCTGTGAGGGCTGCGGTCCCCTGCCCACCAGCGCCTCAGGGACGGAGAGGGCCGCACCTGCCCACCCAACTCACCCTGCCAGGTAGGGCGGAGGGTCCCCTGCCGTCAGAGGGGAGCCCCGCCCTGCGTCTGGCTCCCAGCCGGGCGGGTTCAAGACGAGCTCCTTCAAGAGGACCACTCCCGAGGGCCCAGCCGGAGACAGCGGGGAGCAGCAGTCCGAGCCCTGGGCCTCCTTGGTGGACGTGCCATTGGGACGCACCGCCCATTTACGACAGGACTCCCGCTCTGTCCGCATCTTCAGCGAGGGATTGGCCCCGAATGGCACCGGCGCCTGAGACAGAGGAGGGAGGTGGAGGCAGGTGGTCTGACAGGTGCAAGCACCAGTGCTCGGGAGGGAGGTCCCCAAACAGGCTCCGCCCAAGGGGGGGAGGGGAAGACCACGCCCCCGGGTACGCCCCTCTAGGCTCCTGTTAGCTGAGGGGGCGGTGCCTGATTCAAGTCCCACCCTGAGCGTCACCGCCAAGGCCGAGGGGCGGAGCTGGCTCCTGGCGGAAGCGCCCTGGTGGGGACAGGCCGGAGCTGAGCAGCGCGCGCTAGGGAACCCTTGGGGACGAACAGGTAGTGGGGTCGCCCACGGGCTCCGTGGCAACATCTGGTGGCGAGGGGTGCTCTGCTTGGGATTGGGGACTCAGCTGGCGGGGTGGGGCGCATCTCCAGGAAGGGGGTGGCTTGTAGGTACCGGGGTGGCGAGTTCGCGGGTCTGGAGCCTGGCCTGGAATGCCGGGTGTGGTCTCGGGGCACCCGGCCGGCGGGAGTGGGCTCTGGTTCCTAAAGCCCTACCCCACCGCCAGGATGGGCAGCCGCTCGCTGTCGGAGGACTACCGACTGTGCCTGGAGCGCGAGTTGCGGCGCGGGCGCGCGGGCGTGTGCGGGGACCCGACGCTGCGCGCGGTGCTCTGGCAGATCCTAGTGGAAGACTTTGACCTGCACGGGGCGCTGCAGGACGACGCGCTAGCGCTGCTCACTGACGGCCTGTGGGGCCGCGCCGACCTGGCCCCGGCGCTGCGCGGCCTGGCCCGCGCCTTCGAGCTGCTGGAGCTGGCCGCTGTGCACCTGTACTTGCTGCCCTGGAGGAAGGAGTTCACCACCATCAAGGTGGGTGCCCGGCTGAGGCGGCTTCCTTGGGCAGGCATCGGGGCTGGGGATTTCAGGTGCCCTTGGCCCGGCGGGTTCAGGGTTCAGAGTGCACTGAGGGCACCCTGCCCTGTAAAGCTTCCGTCACTGCCCTCCCCAAAGTGTCTCTGCGGCCCCAGTTGCCATAAAGAATCCTAGGTCAGGTGCACGGGAGGCCCTTGAGAGTCCATGGTCACCCTAACCATCCTGGATGTGGGCTGGGTCCCATTTATGGAGAACGAAGCCAGGTCGGTGCACCTTAGTGAAGCAGCCAGGGCTGGGGGGCCACACTGGGCATGGGCCTCTTTCACGCTCAGCCCAGGTACAGAGGGTGTGAACTGGCCTCTATAGGTGAGCTGCCACCAGCAGGAGGGGGCAGGCCCCTTGCTTAATTTAGATGAGTGGGAAGGTGATGATGTCACTGGGCATGTGGGCGAAATGCCTCTGCCGGTCGCCATGGCAGCGGCAGCCTCCTTGGGGTGGTGAGCTCTGGAGCCGGCTGCTCAGGGAGGACCCCAGCTGGTCTGAGGTCGTAGGGCTTTTATTCATCTGTTCAGAGGGCAAGGGGTGGGTAGGGGGCATGCAGGGCCTGCCCCGGGGCTTGAGGTGCCCCTGGGCAAGTCTGGTTCTGTCTCCTGGCCATGTGGCTTTGGGCCAGCCTCCCAATTTCTCCGAAGCAACTTCCCAAGTGGACAGAACAGCCCAGTTAAAGGTCCGTTCGTTGTGAGGGGAAGGCAGAGCCCTGGGTCTGGAGCCTGCACTCGGCTGAGCCTCGCAGAGCTCACCGGGAGGCTCTGACAGCAGCTGGGGGTGGAGGCGCGCTCCTGGGGTCCCATCCTGACACGTGTACTAGTTGCTCCCCGTTTGTAGCCCAGAAAGCTCTCACCCCCTGTAGCCGGAAGGCAGCGAGTTCTCAGCGTGGGGCTCTTTGTCTTGTTCTGAGGAGCCAGAAGAATGTACTCACTTCTTAAACTATGGTGATGGGGGGGGGCTGCCTCAGTCAGTGAGTCCGGGCTGGAGGTGGCCCTTCGTGTCAGCCAAGCTCTGGTCACCTGGCACCAGCCGAGGGGGGGGTGGTGGCCTGGGGCTGCCACTGACTGCAGACATTCTTGCAGACATTCTCGGGGGGCTACGTACATGTGCTGAAGGGCGTGCTGTCAGAGGACCTCCTCGTCCAGAGCTTCCAGAAGATGGGCTACATGCCCGGGGACAACCACTGCCTCATGGTCACTGCCCCACCACCTGCCTGCCAGCTGGTGCAGGTGGCCCTGGGCTGCTTTGCCCTGCGGCTGGAGTGTGAGATCCTGGGAGAGGTGCTGGCGCAGCTGGGGACCAGCATGCTGCCGGCCGAGGTGCTGCTGCAGGCGCGGCGGGCCAGTGTGGATGTGAACTCCTGCGTGGCATGGCTGCAGCAGAGGCTGGCCCGGGAAGAGCCACCGCCCCTGCCCCCTCGGAGCTCCCCAGCTAGGTTCCAGGCCCAGCTGGACCTGTACCGGGACTTGCCGGAGGACGAGAGCTCAGAGGAGGCCAGCCTGTACGGAGAGCCCTCTCCAGGCCCGAGCTCACCCTCCCCGGAGGCTGCCTACCGGCCTCTGCCCTGGGAGCAGAGTGCCCGGCTGTGGGGCACTGGCGGGGAGGCCTGGGAGCCCCTGGAGGAGGCTGCGGTGCCACAGCGGACCAGCAGCCCACCCCAAGGAGCCTTGGAGGAGGAAGAGCAAGAGCCGGAGGCATTTTTCCTGTCCCTGCATCGAGAGCGGCTAAGTCAGCCTAGGCACCGGGCTGCCCCACAAGGCCCCGGGAGCCCCGGGAGCCCCAGCCCCCAGCACACACATGAGCCCGTCCCCGAGTCCCCGGGTTACCAGGCACACAGCTGCCTGGCCCCTGGCGTCCTGCCTGCCCTCTGCTGCCACACGTGCCGCCAGCTGCACACTGTCCATTGCGCAGCCCTGCCCACCTGCCGTCGGGGCCACGAGCTGCACACACTGCTGGGCGACACACAGCAGCGCCTGTGGCTCCAGCGGGCGGAGGTGGACACCCTGCTGTATGATAGCCCTGGGGCCCGGCCGTAGGCCTGCCTGGCCAGGCCCCTGGCCCAGGGCTTTCCAAGTGTTTCCATGGTGCTTCTCTGGCTCTCGTCCCTCGTCAGGCCTGGGCCACTGCTGCCCTGGACACGAGGAGAGTACTGGGCACAGCAGGGGCTGGGGTGTGGAGAGCCCAGGCGCACAGGCAGGGGGTGAGCTCTTGCTTCCAGGAAAAGCCCTTGCCCCCTCTCCCCCTGCCTCACCACCCAGACCCAGACCCAAATGTGCTGGAGGAGGAGCCATCCCCTTCCTGTCCCCAGGAAGGGCCCTCCCCCCTGACACAGTAGGGGCCTGGCAGTCAGCTTGGAATTCTTGACTTGCTCCCTGCAGGTTGTGGCCTAGGAGATGCCACCTCCTCCCAGTGTCCCAGGGGACGTGGAGGTGACACTGAGCCTGAGCTCTGAGGACTCTGCCAGGTGCATGGCTGACCTGCCCAGGCTCAGCCATGGGGGAAAAGCTGGCCCCATGGGCAGAGAAGTGACTGGACCTCCCATCAGGGCATGGAGGTGCCCGGAGCTCTGGGTCCTGGGCAGCAGCAGCAGCAGGGCTGATGGAGCCTGGGGCTGTGAGGCCACTTGGGGCACCAGCACTCAGCTTCCCATGAAACCCACCCGGGCCCCACAGTCAGCACTTGGCTGGGCTCCAAGGCCAAGGCAGGCAGGGGCAGCCCTTTCCCGGGTTCCAGGAACCACTTATCCATTGGACTGGTGGGTGGCTGGCTGGCTGGCCTGGTATCTGCGCCCACCCTCTCCTTCCCAGCTCCTGTCCTCCCAGGACAGGGCCTCAAGCCCATTAAAGGACACGGGACCTGCCTGCGTCTGTCAGGAGAGCTTTTATCTCTGAGTTCCTGTTGTTCCAACCGTGCGGCTCCCTTTTGGGGCTCAGCCCCCAGCCCAGGGCCTTGCTCTGGTGCCTCAGTGGTCACAGCCCAGACCTTGGTCACTGGGTCCCGCCAGCCCTGCTCGGGGGTCACCATAGCTTCTCCCTGGTCTGGGAAGACCGTGGTGACCAAAAGAGGGCACAGCATCCCTGAGAGCTTGCATACACTAAGCTAGCAACATCCTCTGAGATGAGCCCAAAGTGCTCTGGAGCTTCTACAAGCCAAGGGCATGGCAGTAGGCAAGACCCAGTGAGGCCACCAGGGGGTGCCAGCGCAGGCCAGGTGGGGCCAGCCCAGGGTTGCACCACCAGCATCACCCCCTGGTTCTGGGGCAGTGGTGGGTGGAGGCAGCAGGAACCCGTGCGGTCAGCTGAAGTGGCTGGTGAGTCCAGCAAAGGGTCAAGCTGCATCCTGGGAGCCTGTTGGCCTGGCAGGCAGGGGCTTCCAGTGGTCAGGGCCTGCAGCGCTTGCTCTGGCTCTCGGAAGTGGCTGGGGTGGCCCGCTTGTTGCGGTGGTGAGGGAAGGTGGGCATGAGCTCCGGCTCACAGGCTGCAGAGAGGGGACTGTCAGCACCAGGCAGGAGGTCTGAGCCCCACCCTACATTCACAACAGGCCCCAGGCCTACCCCCAGACCCCTCTCCTCCAGTGCTGCAACCCACAGAGAGCATCTGTGGCCAGGGCCCAGTTGCTACTGCTCAGGGTCAGTACCCCACCTGGACAGGTCTGGGCTGGGGGCCACCTCCCATCCCAGGATGACAGCTGGAGGAGCTCCCAGAGGCTGTCCCCACACCCTCCAGAAGGTCACAGAGTGGACAGAAAGTCACTAGCCCACAGTTCTGCAGGCTGAGCCTGAGGGTCTTGGGGACTCACGCAGGGGCTTCTCCTTGAAGTAGGAGCTCTCCAGGCAGTCCCCGGCCGTCGCCCTGTAGGACAGCTGCTGTCAGCGCGGCCCTGAGCCCTGCGCGGGCCCATTGCCCTCACACCCATCCTGATGGGGTGGCCCTGATTTCTGTTTCCCAACAACGACAGAAGGGCGGGTGGGAAGGGAGGGCCAGGGCCCAGACACCAAGGGGACCCTCAGGATGGGCTCTGTGCCCTGAGTGGGCAGAGGTCACCAGACCTGGGCACATGTCTGAGGAGGGGCCAGCTTAGCCTCTGATCTGAGAGACCCTCTTCAGAGGGCTTGGGTGGAAGGTGCCCCCGCCCCCTCGGGGCCAGCACCTTTTCTTGGGGTCGTACATGAAGAGCAGGTTCAGCAGGCGCAGGCCGGCCTCCGAGAGCCAGGGGAACTTGTGCTTCAGGTTGTTGTACGGCTGCTTCCTCAGGCTGTACTGGCTGGCCAGCGGCAGCTTAGAGAAGCCCTGCAGGACACAGGGGCTGAAGCGTGGGGTAGGCCAGGCGGGGTGAGGGTGGGGCCTGGGCACTCACCGGCCAGATGTTCTCACTGGGCGTCCCCAGCAGCTGCACAATCAGGTCCACCTGGTGGATCTCAGATGTGCCGGGGAGGAGGGGCTTGTGGGCCAGCAACTCGGCCAGGACACAGCCCAGGGCCCTGCGGGGCAGAGGAGGACCTCCCTCACACACCTGGCAGTGCCCCTCCCCCGTGGCCCCCTGAGGGGTCAGAGGACAGGCCGAGCTCCAGCAGGTGTCACAATGGGGTGGCCACATGATGGGGTCCCACAGGCCCCCCTGGTGACCACGAGAACAGGGCCTCTGTTCTAGGGACCATGGTGCCACGGCCCCCATGTGCTGTGTCCTTGCTTCCTCCCGGGACCCCACGTCCTGGGAGCTGGAGCACAGATGCCAGCCCATTCTGTCCCCGAAGGCCTCACAAGACCTGCCCTCCTACCCCTGCCCCATCTCACCACATGTCGATACTGGTGGTCTGCGTGCAGGACCCCAGCAGCAGCTCGGGGGCTCGGTACCTGCAAACAGAAGCACCCCACCTCACGCCTGGCCCTTCCTGGGCCTCCATGGGGCACAGTGGTCTGCGGGGCCCTCCCACAGGCCACCGGCCTCACCCCCTCCCATGCAGCTCTGCCCAGAACAGCAGCACTGTGGGGACCGCTGTCACTGCAGGCCCCCAGAGACACACAGACAGCTCTGGGCCCAGGGTGGGGCCCGCGGTCCTCCCGTGCCATTCCCAGGGCTGCAGAACACATGGCAGGAGGCGCCTGACGCCAGTGCTCCCCTACCCCTCTTCAGGCAGGGCAGCGACCACCTCCCACCCCAGAGGCGGCTCTGAGCCAGGCCGGGCGCCCCACTGCTGGGGAGCCACCCCAGACCCAGCCTCAGCCACCGCCCCCCAGCAGCATGCTGGTCCCCAGGGACTCACCACAGAGTGACCACCTTGGGTGTCATTGGCTTCACAGGGATGCCATAGGCCCGGGCCAGGCCAAAATCCGCTGTGACAGGCCAAGAGACAGGAGGGAGGTGTGTCACCCAGTGAGAGGCCCCTGCTGAGCCTTTAGGGTGCATGTAAGGACAATTCTGCTCACCCCCCGCAGGGGGCCTGCACAGAGATACTGCCTTGGAGCCAGCCCCCATACCTACCTGTCTTCACACAGCCCTTGTCGGTCATGAGCAAGTTGGAAACCTTCAGGTCCCTGTGACAGAAGGGGGGGTGTGAGGGTCCCCAGGAAGTGGGCTGCACGCGGTGGTCTGCTCATCATCATCCCAGAGACACTCAGAACGCCGTCCCACACCCCCTCCTATGGGGACTTTTCAAACACGAGCAGGCAGCACAAGCAGGTGGCAGCAGGGACACCCCCCCTCCGCCCCCGCCCCCGCCCCCACCAGGAACTTTCAGAGAAAGAGCAGGGCCAGGCCAGGACGGCCGCCAAGCACGTGGAGCCGCTATCCGCACAGCCCTGCTCTGGGCTCCGCCGTCCCACGCCCCAGGCCCAGCCTCTCCTGCGTCAGCTACAAGACCAGGGGTTGGTTCTCGGGGCCTCGATGGCACTCACACCACCTGCTCCCCAAAGGGGAGGCTGAGCACTAACAGCCCCTGGCTGCGCTGAGCCGCATCTACTGCTGCTCCCGTCCGGGACCCCGGGGCGGTGACGCACTGGAACCTGTGGTCAGTACTGGTGGCCACACTTCTCCATGTTAAGAACCAGCACCAGTGCCTGAGGCCCGGCCCGCCCCCAGGCCCCCAGGGCCCCACCTGTGAATGATGAAGTTCTGGTGGAGGTAGTGGAGGCCCCGCAGCACCTGCAGCACAATGCACTTGACCTGCACAGAGAGCCAGACACTCAGGGGGAGCCCTATTTGACACAAACGTGCTGGAAAAGGGCCTGTGAAAGCCGCCCCTGGACACCCCCAACCCTGAGCACCTGGGCTTCGGAGAAGGGTGTTGGCATGTTCTCCAGAAGGCTGGCCAGGTCCTGCTCACAGTAGCCCATCACCAGGAAGATGCTGGAAGGACAAAGGGGAAGCCACCTACCACCTCCCCCTCCTCCCCGGTGGGGCTAGGCAGTGGGCTCCGCAGGGCCCGGCAGACTGTTCACCTCTCCAGGTGGTTTCCCACAACCACCTCCTTCAGCTCCACGATATTTGGGTGGCGGAGGCGGAGGAGCAGCGTGATCTCACGGAGGCTGCTGATGGGGACCCCTGCAGTCGGATGCACCTCAGTGAGCCTGCCGCTCAGACAGGGCCCCTGCACCCAATCCCATGTCAGGCTGCAGTGACCCCACCCTACCACTGCTGGGGCTCAGCCGCTGGCTCAGGGAGACTCAAGGCCATGCCAACAAGCATCTTGAACCTTTCCTTCCTCAAATGCTAGGCAATGGCTCTTTGCACAGGTCACTGTGTAGGACAGGTCCGTGATGAGCAGGGCAGGGCCTATCCGCCCAGGCAGCCAGGGAGGGGCGGAGGCTGGCACACAGGGGCTGCCTGCCAGGCCTTGGGCACGGAAGGCCCCATGTGGGCTGAGAGCCTGGAGCTGAGGTAGAAGCTTAGGGAGACAGAGGACAGGGACTGCAGCCTACAGGGTGGGGGCGCAGGCACCCTGCACGTTTCTGCCCCTCCACTCTGCGCTGGAAGGGGCCTGGCGCCCCCACCCTACTCACCATCCTTCTCCTTGTCCATCCGCACTTTCTTCAGGGCCACAATCTCATCTGTCTGCGTGTCCCGGGCCCGATCTGGGACAAAAACTGAACCGTGATGGAGTCCAGCCCACCCCCAACCATACATCCTCGTGACACGCAGAGGCCTCCCCTGACACCCGGGGCTTCCCTTCCTCTTTTCCTTGGACAGCCAGGTGCCCAGTGCCACTCAGTCTCACTCTGTGAAGCCAATACGCATGGCCCCACTGGACACAGGCTCTGTTTGCGCTGGGTACAGGCTGCCTGGTTGTGAGACACTCCCTGGAGGGTTCCCTCTTAGGTCAGCATGCAGACCACTGCTTGGTGACCTGTTGTGACCACATCCTAACACAAAACCAGGCACTTCACCTAGAAAAAACAGTCCCCATTCTGCACAAAGATGGCTCCTGGAGGCGTTGTGCTGGTTTGTGAGGCTTCCCAGTGCTTAGCGGTGGGGTGTGCCTCTGTGTTGCCGCGGCTGCAGTGCCAGCTGCTGCAGTGAGGGAGCCGCAAGCAGTGTGTGGTCATTCAGACAGACAGTCACCTGTGCCAGTGGCTGCCCTGGCTCCTCTAGCTCCAGCACAGCCACCGCCGGACTTTCCCGAGCTCTGGCGCCCCCATCTCAGCCACTCACACACTATGCCGTAGGTCCCTTCCCCGATGCGATTCAGCTTCTCAAACTCCTTCACGCTCCGGCACCGTCCCAGCTGAAAGAGAAAGCGGCCGAAGGTGGTGTTTCACACTTCATTGGTACCACCTACGTCCCAGTCCCCAGACAGCAAGCTAACCACACACTTGGGCTTTTCAGATGAGGAAAAAGGTACGGTGACACTGGGCCAGACGCTTTGAACGTAACATCACAGACGGCCCAACTGCTGCCTTCCAATCCCATGGTCCAGCACGGGCTGCCTAACTCGCCAGCAGCTGTGGTTCAAGTGAAGCGCTCACTCCCTCAGCTGCATTGCCAGCCCTGTGAGCCGGGTTCAACAGCCCCATGCAGCTCAGGGGGACCACAAAGCAGACGGTGCAGAAAGCAGGACGGTTCCAGTGCCACAGGAAGTGCCCCGAGCACACTGGTCTAAATGATGCTCTGCAGGTGGCGAAAGCTTCGAGGTCCTCATGAAGCATCCGCCAGCCAGAGTGGCAACGCCTCTGTCCCTAGGAGGCAGGCAGGGCTTCTTCCTGCAGCTATGAAACACTGCTCAGTGGCAGGCAGCCACAGCTGGTGGCCACTCCCCAGCCTCCCTTACAGCTAGTATGACCGTATGACTAAATTCTGGCCAACAAGGGACAACCTGGGTGCTTGGCCCACCCTGTGGAAAACAGCTGCCTGTCTCTGGAAAGTTGAGGGAGGAAGGAATGAAGCCCTGCACCCGGCCACTCAATTCTGGGGTTGCTCTGCACCGGTGGACAGCTTGCACACTGACACGCCTTCAAGATGTGCAGAACGTGCGCTCTTCCTGTGTCTAAGCAGCACACCCGGAAAATTCCAATTCTGACAGCACCCCTCTGACTCTAGGCTTCTCGCACCAGTCCTTACCCTCCAGGTTGTTCCTTTCCTGGAGAACCAAGTGGCCTGGGCTGAGGACCCGCCCATGACCGCCACCTCCCTTTCCCACCAGACTCCCATCCTCATTCTCTCTCCTGTGACTTTGCTCCTGCCACTCGCTCAGTCTGGCTTTCTCATTTCTGTGCCCAAATCCTACCCCCCAGTGAAAACCATTCTCTCTCTGAAATGACGGTACTTTTGTCCTGAAACACCTGCTTTTGTGCACGTTGCACTGTCCTGGTCGGAGTGTGTCTAACTGCTCTCTGAGGACAGGGACCCCGGCTCCACGCCAGGAACGGGGCCCACCCCCGCGCCCGCCCCGGCACCCCGCCCCCCCGCCCCTCCCCGCCCTGCCGACGGCCTCGGCTTCCCGGCCTGCCGAGAAGGGTTGTGGGACTCTAGTTCCCGCCCATGCCGGAAACCACGGCGCCGTAGCACGACACTGAGGGCTCAGAGCGTTTCGGCCCCGCCCTGCCGCCGGCGAGGGTGGGTCCACCCCGAGCGACCCCCAGATCGCACCCTGTGTTCTGGAGGCACCGTGAAGAAGCCTTCCTTACGGATACACTTCAGACGGATCTGCTCTGCCTCCGGCTCCGGGTCGCCCATGCTGAGCGTGGAACCCGCTTCCCGGGTGCGAAGAAACAGACGGCTGCTCGGCGCAGGCGCGTCCTTACTTCCGGGGGCGTTCAGGCTTCTGCAATGGTTACCAAGGGAACCGGAGACCTCTGGAGACTCAGATCCCTCAACGCGCTTGGACTATCGAGGTTCGCGCCTTATTTAATTTTAAATCGGGCACTTGACTCCGCAGGAGCGTTGACTGACGGCCGCCGGAGGAGGACGGCCGGCCGCAGGGATCGCGGGACCGGGGCGCCACCCTCGACTGCGAGAGGTGAGCTTCCGAGCTCGAGCGCGGAGCGCGACTGGCCCCCAGAGGCAGGGCTTGGGTAGCGGCTACGGGCAGACAGGAGGCCGGTGGGGCGGACGGCGTGGAAGCTGCGCGGGCGGAGGGGCTGGGCGACCAGAGGGCTCGGTCGCGCTGCCAGTGCTCAATTAATGTGAACGTAAGTCACGACGTTGCTTAACTATGAAGTTAATCAAATTAATGCATCAAAAATTCGTTGTTTCCGATTAAATTAATAAATCACCCTATCTTTGTAGTCTTTTTAAAAAATACTATAATAGTTTCAGGTGTGTAGCACGGTGGTTAGATGTTTATGTTATTTAGGAAGTGAGCCCCAGATATGTCCGATACCTACCTGGCTCCCTCCATAGTTATTGCAGTATTGACTATATTCCATATTGTACTTCCGCCCCGTGACTGGTCTGGAACTGCCCATCTGTACTTTCTTTCTAACAGGAAGCATTTTTGTTTACTTTGATTAAAATCCAAACACAAGTATTTGTATGACAGTTGGGTTCACAAAAGGGAAGAGCTTTCTGACCATATCCTTAGCCCTTCAGAGCCTGTTTTATAAGAATATGGGATGAAACCCAGGTGTTTCTGTCCCCTAACACCCACACCGGAACCCATACCCTGTGGTCCCTGTCGTTCTGGCTGGCGACCCATTTGTGCCCAGCTCTGGAGTCTTCTCCAGTGAGGACACCTGTCCCGCAGATGTCAGCCTCAGCTGTTGCCCAGGAGGAGGCCCCTCGTCCTGCCTCCCAGACTTCCCACCAGGTGACTGACTGCCAAAAGCCCCACAGCAACTGCCTGTCCTCCTTGCCCTCTTGAGTTCACCCCAGGGGGGCCCACCTGCACTGCTAGGTCCCTTGACCCTTCCCCTGACAGCCTCAGCCCACTTGTTCACAAGCTGCCTACCACCGGGGTGAGCACCAGCACTGTGGTCAGGACAGTTTTCAGATTAAGCCGCTCGGGGCAGGGCAGGGAGAGCAGTCTCTAGGTCCAAAAACAGAAGCATAGCAGCTGCTAGGAGCTTCACGGGGCAGGGAAGGCCTGTGGACTCTGTGGGGTCAGACCCACATTTGTATGGGCTGGATTTCTCTGTACACATAGCTGTAGCAGAAGCCTAAGTAAATACATTGAACAGAAAAGTCACCAGTTGGACTCCCAGTCAGGGCACATGCCTGGGTTGAGGGCTAGATCCCCAGTAGGGGGCACGTTAGAGGCAACCACACACTGATGTTTCTCTCCCTCTTTCTCCCTCCCTTTCCCTCTCTCTAGAAATAAAAAAAAAATATTTTAAGAAATATATGGATATTATGGATTGAGCTTGGGCCTGCGAACCAGAGTATCGCGGTTCGATTCCCAGTCAGGGCACATGCCTGGGTTGCAGGCCAGTTCCCAGCAGGGGATGCACAAGAGGCAACCATACATTGATGTTTCTCTCCCTCTCTCCTTCCCTTCCCCTCTTAAGATAAATAAATAAATAAATCTTAAAAAAAAGAAATATATGGATATTAATGATGTGTTAATAAATAATGTCAGTATGAGACTTCTTGTTTCTCAGGTTACACTGAAACGAACTGATTGGAAGTCAATTGCACTATTTAATACTAATGGAACATAATCCTCATAGGCAAAAATAGGAACTGTGAACAGTTTGCTTCCATTCTGCAAACTAAGAGCTAACACAGTGCCACCAGACTACACGTGAGACCAGCCACAGTGGGGTGTTCTCTCCAGTTGCACCTGAGCACAGCTGGCTGTGGGACACAGCTTGGGGGTCCCCTGGATGGATGCCCTCGTTCACAGCCAGAAAGACTAGAAGTGTCAGCCCCACTCTCCTCTTTCTGGGGCAGCGGTGACAAGGCTGCTTCCAAAGTTCTGCGGACACATTGGCCCTACCTCCTGTTCCACATTCTCATTCTGGACTCTTAATACCCTGGGCCAGGTCACAGCTGGGCTAGGAGCCTCTCGGCCGTAAAGTTCAGTGCTCAGAGCCCCATCTTCTTTCCAAGGGGGGGGACACCTCATTCCCCACAACTACCAGGTCTCACCACACCCTCCTCGGAGTGTGTGAGGACCCCACCGGCCCCGGGGAGTCAGGGCGAATTGTCTCCTGCTCTCTTCAGCCCTCCGCACAGGCCACCATTCCAGCAGGGGGCGTGACTCATTCATTTAAGAGTCGCTCTGGCCCTCAGTCAAGCTGCCAACACAGGGGACCCTCGTCTCCTGCAGGATGGCCCTCCCGCCATTGCAGCTGAGACGTAGAGCACCGTGAACGGGGTACAGCTACTCAGGGTGGCTGTTTATTGTTTGGTTTGTGAGGTGTAGGCATCGATGGTGCTGGGGTTCCTGTGCCGGGCGTAGGGGCCCCATTCCACCTGTTCCCTAATGGTTTTTTGCTCCTCGTTCCCACTGGAGCTGGAGTGGTAGCTGAGGAGAGTCTCACTTGAGGCTCTGCTGATGACGATCTGTGGAAGGACAGCGCTCTTCTTGCTCAGCCTGACTGTTGCCTCGGGTTTCTCTAGAAGGAAGGAAACACCCAGTACTCAGCCTAGGAAAGCAGACAGTGTCTGGCTTAGGGCCACAGCACAGGGAGATGTGGATTCAGGAGAAACAGGCAAGGTCGAAGGCTGTCAAAACAGCACACGGACATCTGAAGCTTAAACTAAACACCCTGTTTCTTGGACGAAAGTAGGAGACTTCTGCCACCCACCTCAGTGACATGGCGCTGCCCAAGGCTCAGGTGATAGGCCTCAGAAAGGCAGGCACTCCCCAGAGGTGGAGAAGGCCCAGGCACAGTTTCCAAAGGACTCCAAATCTGGTAAAAGCTCTTGGTGAAGAACCTGGTCAGAGTGCTGTAGGAATGGACATTTCTGATGTCGGTCGGTTTTTAAATGGTTAAGGTCACAAGGGATGCATAGAACTTCAGTATGTTGAATGTTACAACACACAACAGTGGAGGCCTTTCACTGCCACCACCCCTGGGGCTTCCAGCTTGAGGCACATCCCTTCAGGCCTCTGCACGTCTGTGGGTGTCAACAGTCAGAAGACTGCTCACTGAGCATCTGCACCAAAACGCTTTGCGGTGCACTTTGCTCCCCACCTAACCCCTTACAGGACAAGAGGTGGCCCATTCGGAGCCAGAGTGATGACAGTGAACAGTGACCCACGACAAGCTTCAGAAGTTGTGCGGGGAGGGAACTGAGGGGAGGGAGGTTTACGTCGCCTGCCCAAGGCTGGTGGCAGAGGGAGGGGCAGGCATCGGGGCCAGAGCCCTTGAACCGATCTTCGATCTTTCTAACCAGTGGGAATGACCATGGCCTGCGTTAGGTGCTGAGAGTGTCCTTCCTTTTTATCATGAAGCCAAAGCTTCCATCGTGTTCTGTATAATTTAAATTGGGGAGTTAAAATTTTTACATTGACTTATGTAATCTTTTTATCTAAATTAGAACTACTTAAAAGGTTAGGAATAGCCCTGGCTGACGTAGCTCAGTGGATTGAGCGCGGGCCTGCGAACTACACGATCACAGTTCGATTCCCAGTCAGGGCACATGCCTGGGTTGCAGGCCAGTTCCTGGCAGGGGACTCACGAGAGGTAACCATACACTGATATTTCTCTCCTTCTCTCCTTCCCTCTAAAGATAAATTTAAAAAATCTTTAAAAAAAAGGTTAGGAATAGTCCACTTAAAATAGCCTGTGGATTACAAGTTGCCAAAAGCCTCTTGACAGACAGGGAGCATTCTCCAAACCTCCCCGAGGCCTCGGGCCCCTCCTGCCACCTTCCACCCTGTGTTGGGATTTGAAGTCCAGGCCTTGTTCCCCAGCCCCATACCCTCATGCCCTTCATGACCCCACATATGCTTCGGTCTGAACCTCTCTCCCCTCCAGACTGACAGTGGTCCTCCTGGCCCAGCAATGACTCAATCTCGTGGTCCTTGCCACCATCCTTCTGGCTCCATGTCCCCACATCCCGTCCTATAGCAGGTCCCACTCATCCACCTCCTGGATCCTTTGTAATTCCAGCTGGTACTCCCTCATCAGCTCCTACCCAGTAACAGCAGAGGGCCTGTGACACGTGACAGGTCTCCTCTCTGCCCCTTTATTCTGGAGACAGATTTTTCCAGGGCGTGAACTCCATCACATGTCCCCTGTTTTAATTTCCATTAACCCACGAGATGGAACCGATAGGGGATTTCATCCTCTGGCTGCTTCTGTGGCCTCACCCCCCAGCCGCATGGAAAGGTCTGGCCACCCTAAGCTGTGACGACGTGAATAAATTTGCCGAACTGTGGCAGCCCTTCGTCCCACCAGGGTCTGCTCCTTCTGCATCCCATCTCACACAGCATGTCCACCCTCCGGGACAACAGCGGCATGCTCGGTGTCTGTACTAACCCCTTCTGCCTCTGCTATGCACGAATCACTTGGCAGCTTCCCTCAGCCTTCCCGAACCCGTGCTTCCACCTAGAGTTCTGGACTTTCCCCTCCTATGGAAAGGTCCTAAACCCTCCCACCATCACCCCTGTGGCCAGGATTCCTCACTCTGGCTCCTGTTGACTCTATCCCCAAACTCCCTGAAGCTGCCTACCTTTCAGCTCAGGTGACAGGCACTGCTGCTTGGCTGCCACCTTCTTCTGAGAGTGACACTCTGCAGGCGCAGTGTCTAGTGGCTTCTCAGAGTCCTGGGACTGCCTGCTCACCGACCTTCCCGTAGGCCTTGGGCCTGAATAGGCGTACCCCTTGTTTTGCTCCTCACCTGGAATAGACGGATAATTAATTCGAACTATGATTTACTGAATCTAGGGCAATGGATCCACTATTCTTCAGTTGCCTGCTTTGGTTCAGAATGAAACAGGCAGCTTGAAAGACTTGGGTCATTCCATCTGCCCACGCTGGCTGTTTCCATGGAAGAAGGGGCTCCCGAGGCATGGTCTTCAGGAGAGGGCTCGGGCGTAGCAAGGGCCAGGCGCCCGACACCCCAAGCCCTCGCGGGTGCCGGCCGCTCCAGAGCGACAGCGGGCCGGCGGCCCTTTACCTTTCCCGGGTTTGTGTTTGCTTCTGCCCAGCCCCATAGGCGAGCCCGCCGCCCCGCCGGCACAGCCGGGCACCAACCAGCACCCCGGCGGGCGTGACTCACAGACACTGCCACCTAGCGGAGCCACGGGGTCACCACGGCAACCCGCTGGCGGGCTCGGCAGCGGTGCTCTCGCGCGAGGGCCGGCCGCCGGAAGTGAGGAGCGACCCGGAAGTTCCCACCCGGCAGAGGTAGTCGGCTGTTCCGACGCTCCTCGGGCAGATCCAGTCCCACCACCTCTGCCAGGGTTCCAGCTGCCGGATTGGCCATGGACGGTGAGAACCGCCGCCCTTGGAGGCGCGGGCGGGCGCCCCAGGCCTCGACCCCGGCCCTCGACCCGCGGCCCCCAGTTCCCCTATCCCCGGTTCCCCTCAGCCTCCGGCCTTCTCTCCACCTCCTAACGCCGGTACCGTCTACGGACACCGCCCTTTGGGGCCCCGGGACGTTAGGTCAGAGGGGACAGCGAAGAGAAATAGCCAAGCTAAGGCCGGCAGCACCCTGCCCGCGGGGCCTGGCTCACGAGAGCCCCCGCGGTGGGACCTGCCCTCCTGCACAAGGGAGACCAGGGGAGCGAGGGGGTGGGGCAGCTGCGCGCCGGGCCCCTGAAGGGTCGGTGGGTGGAGCTTCGGTGTTTGCTAGCCCGGTAGGGAGGTTTTGAAAAATCACTTTGAGACATGCGAAAAGCCACGCAGCTGTGTCAGCGTCGTGAAGGAAATCTGTACAAATGGCCTCAGAAGATAAAGAGCGTCCCTCTACCCGCCAACACACATACACACCGTGGTTCACTTAGCTGTCCTGGGAGCTTTGACTGCCTGCGTCACTTTGGGGGGAGATTTTGCCGTAGCAACGTTTGGCTCTTGGCCTGGCGCCTGTGCCAGGTGCGCTGTGGTTTCTAGAGTCCGCCACGCAGGCCTTGATGAGGCCCACCCTGAGGGCCAGCGCCCTGGGCTCTGCGGGCAGTGCTCAGCACCCCAGGCTGGGGACAGGGCTTCCAGTCGCCCTCCTGAGCCGGTGTGGTGAACCCTCCCAGGAGTGGGGCCAGGTGAGAAAGTGTTCATCTGCGCTCGAATCTCCCTGGCTCTTGGGTTTTGGTGAGTGAATGGCAAGTCCCCTTTGATGGCATCAGCGCCATCGCTCTGCTGTTTCCACCATGTACTTTGGGGGGGAAAGAGTGTGTAAGAAATGCACCGTCAAATGGGGAGAGGATTCAGAGGGAGCTTTGTAAAGGTGCCTGAGTCACAGTAGTAGTACCTTGAGTTTTCGCTGTGGGCCACCTGCTGCCTCTGTGACCTCCCGTGTACATGCTGACCCTGGAGGTCAGCTGGTGCCATCTGGGTGTTGCTGGTGAGGGCGTGGAGGTTCAGGGCCCTGCATGGCCCAGGCCCCGTGGCCAGCGAGGCAGCAGAGTGGTGTGGTGGCCCATCAGCACCGTCCATGCCAGTGCTCTCTTCCCACTCCTTGTGGTGTGAGGGTCTCGGGTCCCACCTGCTCGCTAGAAGTATTATTTCCCGTGTTTCTTAAAACTCTCAACCTCCCCCTTTCTTTGCAGACACGCTGTTCCAGTTGAAGGTACGTACTGAGTGGCCATGTGACTCCACCCCATCCTGCTGGTGTATAAATTTGGACACTCAGAGGGACAGGTCATCTGCTCGATGACCACTGCACAGCGTTCTGCCAGAGTGGTAACAAAGTGGTGGATTCTCTCCTGGTCTCGGGCAACTGGTAGAGCATCTGTTGCTCTGAGAGCGTCCCACCAGGCGTTGGCCCCTGAGTCCTTGGGTCCTGTGCGGTCCCAGCAGAGGGCGGGTGGGCATCTGAGTGGGGCACCTGCCTGGGTGGTATCTGAAGCTCTGGCAGCTCCAGGGTAGGCTCCTGCCCCGTCTCCCCTGCCTGCTCACACAGTGAGCATCGCTGGTGAGTTCCTGGGTAGCAGGGACACACTGGGTGGCAGGGACACACTGGGTGCTCTGGCTCTGCCTTACACCAGAGGGTGGAGGTTAGGGAGGCGCAGGCACTGTGCTGGTGAGCACCTTTGGACAAGGCGCCATGTTAAGGGGTCCGGGCCAGACTCCCAGGGCAGGAAAATTTGTTTTTTTTCCTTATAGAACATAGGAGTGGGAGGTGGACAGACTGGAGACCCTTTCTCTGTGACAGAAAGTTCCAAGTGCCAATGGTGTGGGGGCTCAGGGCCATGGGGTGGCCCATCTGGTTGGCGGCCCTCTCAGGAGGGTGGGTGTTGCGGGCCAGTGGGACACGGCAAACCGGCCAGTGTCCAGGGCTGTGGGCCCTGGGGGCTTCGGTCTCCCTCTTTTGCTCTACCATGGCCTTCTGACAGGCTCCCCTGCTGGCTTCCTGGTCCGGAGAGGCCTGTTTGGGGGCCATGGAGGCCACTCTGACCAGGTCTGGGTGGAGCCCCCCAGAAGGCAGGAGGCGGCTGGGGTGCCTGAGGGCTTGCACCAGGACCCTGCTGCTGCAGTGGCAGGAGGGTCCGGGATACCTGGCCCCAGGACGGCCTTCATTTGGAGGTGGTGGCAGGGCGAGGACTCTGTGAAGGAGGAGCAAGGCCAGGGGTGGGCTGTGGGGGTTTGAGAGCCATCAGGGAGGATGAGGGGGGGGACAGGGCTCAGAGGCGGCGGACTGTGAGAGTTTGCAGGGCTGAGGGGGGTGAGGAGCTGGGGCTGGGGTAGGTGTGAAGGAGGAGGGTGGGAGCTCAGGTGTCACTCTGGGTGGGCAGGGTGACCCTGAAGTGCCCTGTGTGTGTGGGTAGCCCAGTCCAGCAGAGAGGTGAGGACACGGGTCTGGTCCACAGCAGAGCCAGGAGAGGACGAGTCCCCCTGCCCTGCACAGTGACAGCTCTGTGATGCCCGCTGCCCGGCTGCAGAGTCCCACCTGGCTGCTGTACCAGGCGGTGTGGGCTGGAAGGGTTTGAGGAAAGGAAGAAGGGTTGCAGTGTCAGACGCTGAGGGCGGAGCACCTGAGGCAGGAGCCTGCTGATTAGGGATTGGCAGGTGACCTTCAAGAGGCCCTGTGCCCTGGGAGCCTGGCAGGCTGGGGATGGCCTTACCAGTCTGACCTGGGTGTCTGCCTCTGCTCAGTTCACAGCGAAGCAGCTGGAGAAGCTGGCCAAGAAGGCAGAGAAAGACTCAAAGGCAGAGCAGGCCAAGGTGAAGAAGGTGAGACGGCTGCTGCCACTGACCTTGCTCCTGGTGTCTTTTTACTTTTCTAATTTATTGGTTGATTTTAGAGAGAGGGGACGAGAAGGGGGAGAGAGGGAGAGAAACATCAGTGTGGGAGAGAAACGCCACTTGGCTGCCTCTTGTGCGTGCCCCCAGTTGGGAACCAAACCTGCCATACAGCCTCTCGGTTCACAGGCCGACATGCAGCCCACTGAGCTGCACCAGCCAGGGCTCCTGGTGTCTTTGGTGGGTGTCACTTCCACAGAGGGGAGGACAGACCTGCCCAAAGCCTGTAGTGGCTCTGTGTCCGCCCGCCCACAGGGTGTCCAGAGCAAAAAGATCAGACATTTCTTGTGCTTTTTCTTTGGAGGTCCATGCTCTCTATTCATTTCTAGTGTGCTGAACTTGACTTTCCCACAGATGGTGCAGGAAGTGGGCTTCTGGAGGCTCCTCCCTCACCCCAGCTGCTTAGCCTTCTCCTCCTGGTGAAGCTGTGTCTTAGGCTGAGGGAGGTGACCCCTCCATGGGGTTGGGGGCGGGGTAGGAGGTTCCTGGGGTCCCATGTCAGGGAGGGGCAGGAGAAGAGGCTGGAGGGGTCTCTGTTCTCAGGAAGAGGGGGCCTCCGTGGGACCTGGTGACTTCTTATCCGAATGATGGCTCCCGGGTGGAGTGAAGGCCAGAGAACCCACTGGGGGCCTGAGCCCATCCATGGTGGCACCCGCTCCAGTGGTGGTGTAAGAGGCCTGGGAGGGAGCTGGGGAGACTGAGTCATTGGGGGCATGGAGGGGCAGGGCAGGTGGTCCAGGCTGTCCTGCTGGAGGCCTGCTGCAGCTGGTCTGGAGGCCCTGCCCTGGGCACCCTGGCTCCTGAGGGGGTGTGGGGCCTGGGTGTGTGTGTTTTTGTGGTGCTCTTGGCCCTGTGGAGGGTTGTGAAGGAGGCCACCAGCCGACACTCCCCAGGAAAGGCCAGGCCCCTGAGCTAGGCTGGCGTACTTCGAATTTCAGGCCCTGCAGCAGAAGAACGTGGAGTGTGCCCGCGTGTATGCGGAGAATGCCATTCGCAAGAAGAATGAAGGTGTGAACTGGCTGCGCATGGCATCCCGTGTGGATGCCGTGGCCTCCAAGGTGCAGACGGCTGTGACCATGAAAGGGGTGAGTGCTCGGCCAAGGAGCGTCCAGGGGCTGGCCGGGAGGGTGTTTCCCTGTGCATAGCAGGTGTGCGCCGAAGGGAACGTACCGCCTGGGAGCCACAGCATCCTGGACTTCGGTCTCCTCCTGTCCGCTGTTGGATTGGTGGCTCAGAGGGCCTGTCCCTGGTGGAGATGTCCCTTCCTTCAGTCCTGTTGTCTCCTCCCTCCCATGCCAGGTGACCAAGAACATGGCACAGGTGACCAAAGCCCTGGACCGAGCGCTCAGCAGCATGGACTTGCAGAAGGTGTCCGCAGTGATGGACAGGTTCGAGCAGCAGGTGCAGAACCTGGATGTGCACACCTCGGTAGGTCAGCTGTGTGCCAGTGAGGGGGCCGCGCAGGCGGTTGCATTGTCCCCTTCCCCGTGTCAGTGAGTGTCCTTTGTGCCGAGCCACTGTGGGGCCACCTCCAGAGTACCCGAGCCCTGTCAGGGTACTGAGCACACACAGCTCAGGCAGAGGAGGCCTGGGGCAGGGGCTGGCACCTCTCTGTGGGGTCAGGGGTGGCTGGCAACGCTCCCTGCACAGGCAGCTGTGTTTGGCCCCCAGAAGCTGGAGAGAGCCAGGCACGGGCTACAGAGAGAGCCAAGGGAGGGGCTGCAGCCGGGGAGCAGGCGGGGAGTGCAGGCCGGCAAGGGGCCCGTGGTGGGGACCGGTGGGCCTGCTGAGGCTGCAGTGGAGGTCCTAGGCCTGCACCTGACAGCCTGGAACCTGGCCCTAGGTGATGGAGGACTCCATGAGCTCGGCCACCACGCTGAGCACACCGCAGGAGCAGGTGGACAGCCTCATCGTGCAGATCGCGGAGGAGAATGGCCTGGAGGTCCTGGACCAGCTCAGCCAGCTGCCCGAGGGCGCCTCCGCCGTGGGCGAGGGCTCGGTGCGCAGCCAGGAGGACCAGCTGTCACGCAGGTGGGTGGGGCCCAGGCCTGAGGCTGTGAGTGAGGGGGAGGTGGTTCCGTGCCCAGGCTCCTGAGTTTGTGTGAGGACCCCTCTGTGTCTAGGCTGTCTGAGCACTGCTCCAGTGGAGCCATCGCAAGGGGACTTGGCTGCCTGTGGGTGCTCACAGACCCTGCCCTCCCCCATGGGGCTCTGTTGTTATTTTCCAGGTTGGCTGCCCTGAGGAACTAGGAGTCCACTGGGCGCTGCTTGGGTGGTGTCTCCCTGCGCCCTGCCTCCGCTTTGGGGCTGCTCCTGCAGCAGCGCCAGCCCTTACTGCTCTCAGCATCTTTTGCCTGCCCGGCCTGGGACTTCCTGTCCTCTTAGGCTGGTGGTGGGTGAGTTTGCACAAACTTCTGACTTTGGTGGGTGATTTCTGTGACTCTTGGCCAACCATCTGGTGAGTCGGCAGGCTCCCTCCTGTGCCTGACTCTGCGAGGATGTCAGGTGATGGAGCCTGTGCTGCTGGCTGTCTGCCAGTGGGGTGCAGGGTCCCCTGTTGCCAGGCGGCACCTGGAGCTCTCCCAGCAGTGGGTAGGGGCTCCCCTACCCCCCTACCCCTGGATAGACAGGGCCCAGGCCCCAGGACTCGTGGAGGGGGCCTTCAGGGGCCACTCAGCAAACACACCCCAGGCTGCCTTTGCAGAAGTCCCGGCGGTAGGGTCCCACCCTCTCCAGCCTGGGTCAGTGCTCCTGCCAGCTGGCCAAGCCCTTGGGGTGCCTGGTCCCAGGTGCAGGGGTGCTCACTCCAAGGGCCATTCTCATCCCCTCCGCTGCCTCTGGTGGGCCCCTGGGTGTGCACTGACCCCTCGGAGCCCAGGCCCCTCCTGGCCTCGGAGCAGCCACATGTGGTCACAGCTCCTGGCAGTGAACTGCAGTGCCTCCCCCCACCTGACAGCCCCTCCTGCCTTGTGCTCACACCTTTGACCTCGGGAGCCAGAGTGACTCTCGGGGGCCCGGAGAGCCAGGTTGGCTGTGGCCACGTGTGCAGGACAGAGCAGCAGGCTTGCCCTGATGACCTGCTGGGGCGGCACATCTCTGTCCTTCACATTCCTGATGTTTACGTCATTTTCTTGAAGCTGTTTGGATTTGTTTTGAGGTTTTCTTGTAGTTTTGGGGGTTTTTCTTTTTTTGCCAAAATAGGAGTGGGCAGAACACCGGGAGCATGGGGCCCACACCCTCCTTGGCACAAGCTGCTGGGGGCTGCATGGTGGGTGCTGACTGGGCGGTGCTGCCCGACCTGCCCTTCCCGAGGGCAGGCTGCCCAGTCTGTCCTCGCACTGGGGCTCTCGTGGACAGACCCTTTGGAGACCTTTCTCTGGACTTACACATTTGTTTCTTCCTGGACTGGGAGCCTGTGGGTAGTATGGGGGCAGACTTGGTGGGCTGTGGAGCGGGACTCTAGTGGGGGTGGGGCTCTGTCTGGCTGTTCTTCTGACATATGGACCTCGCCTCACTCCCTGGCCATGGCTCCTCGGTGCACCCATGTGCTGGGGTGTCAGAGAAGGTCCTGGGAGTCCTGGACCCAGTGGGGGGAGGGGCTGCAGCTCATGTAAGGGCCATGGGTGTCTGTGCCCTGTTCCGGAAACACTGCTGCAAGTAAACAAGGTGATCACTGAGAAATGGCTCCAGGTTTGCTTTTGTGGCCTTGGGGTGGGGGAGCCTTGGCTGGGACTCTGTGGCCTTCCAGCCCCATGTGGGCACTGGGGACACCTGGAGGACAGCAGGCAGGCCCAGGACTGCAGGCTCTCAGGCCTTGCCCAGACAGACAGATGGTGGCGCTTTGGCCTTCAAATAATTTTCAGCTTCTGCTTGGGCGGAACACTGTCCCCCCCATCCACCTCCTGGTCAGCTGCAGGTGGCAGGCGAGAGCAGGGGATCCTGCCACAGGACTGACCGCCATGGCTCTGCTAACCTGGGACGGGTGGTGTCGGCCAGCCTCTGCCCCTGCCGAGCATCTGGTGGGAGAAGTCTGATGACTAGGTGTGCAGACACCACACTGCAACACCTGATCGTCCTGTGACTGGCTTCCTGTGTGTGGTTCTGTCCCCGGGAGCCGCTGCCCTGCCCGTCCTTGCCATTCCTTGTTTCGACAAGGAGTGTGGGTGTCAGTGTGATTCTCCGGCCCTGCCAGAAGCCATACCCGCACACCCTGTGTGCGCTGGAGACCCAAGTTCACACTTACAGGTCTCGGGCTGGCCCTCCCTGTCCTGGAAACCCCGCCGCCACTTGCTCATTCCCTGCTGTGCTGCCTGGTGCAGTTTCGGCACCAACTGCGCTAGCCTGAGCCTGACCAAGCAGAGGAGTGTGGGCAGAGTCTTTGCCATGGCCCCCAGCACGTCGGTGACGCTCATTGTCACCACACCCTCGGCGAGGAGGTGGTCAGCTGTCTGTGGGAGTCCCTTGTGTTCCATTACGGGTGACCCCTGCCGCTTCTGCCCCTCCTGCCCCTCAGCAGGGGCCCTGGGGCTGCTGTGCACCTGGCTTGAGCAATAACATGAGTCCTTTCAGGGGGCGGGGCCAGGGCAGGTAGTACATTCCCCAGAGTGACATCCCCGCACCGGAGGGCTCTGTGCTGTGGGTAGTGGCTGCCCTGCACCAGCCCCTGGGTAGGGGGTGGCTAGGACCCCAGCGGTCATGGGGCACTGCCCCTCCTTGGGAGGGCTGGTGGGTGTGTCCCCACTGACGAGTGACCACCCAATGGCCCTGGGGGTTCTGAGGTCTAGTCTCGGGTACAGTTCAACATGGTTGTGACTATTCAGGGCAAGCAGTGAAGCCTTTCTCAGGAGATGAGCCCCAGGGACCCTGGCACAGGGGTAGGGGTGGGGCGACCGCTCAGCAGAGAGCCTGGCTTTTTAAAAAAACATGAATTGGACCTCTCAGTGACCAGCAGACACCCTTGAAGGTGCCTTCAGCAGAAGGCCCAGCGGCCAGGGTGGCAGGGCCCATGCCCACGGGCTGGGGGTTCGTGCTGCTTCACAGAGGGGCCCCTATGGGGCCACGCCTGGCATCCACCTGTGCACAGGGGCCATCTGGGGCCTAGAAAGGGCCCAGACGGGTTGGGCTCCCAGACTGGGTTTGTCACCCACGGGTCTGTTCGTCTCAGGACACATGCACACAATGCCCAGCAGGGGGTGCTGCTGCCTACCCTCACTTCCAGTCTGTCCACAGAGGCTGAGCCCAGGGGGTGGTGGGCACACGCAGTGTGAGTGCCTGTGGGTGTGTGTGGGCACAACTGGGAGGACGTGGGTGTGTGGGGGTGCATATGTGTGCGTGCAGTTGTGTGTACATGTGCAGGTGTGTACATACATGTGCAGATAGGTGTGGGTACGTGTGTGCAGGTGTGTGTGCATGTGTGCAGGCATAACTGGGAGGACATGGGTATGTGGGTATGTGTGTCTTTACGAGTATGTGGGGGTCGCTGGAGCCCAGGCTGTGTTTTTAAAGATGCCCCCAGCAGTGACATGTGAACCCCCCTTCCAAGACCAGGGCCCTCCAAGGCCTGGATGTCCAGCCAGGAGCCGGGTCACCGGATGTGACCTGAGATCTGCAGGAGGCCCCTCCAGGGTGACACACAGCCTGAGGGCTCAAAAGGGTGGGTGCCTTTATTGAGGGTCCTCTGTGGGCCTGTGTCCTGAGTGCCCACCCCCACAGCATGCTGCCCAGGTGCCTGCTCAGGATGGGCCGGTCATGTGCGAGGAGCCGTGTCCCTGGAGCCCAGGGTGCTCTGACCAAGTTTCCCCCGAGCTTCCCGAGTCCAGGGCCTGCGGACCCCAGGGTGTCATAGAAGTCGCAGGCTGAGGAGGGCAGGGGTGAGGGAGGCCAGCAGGATCCCCGACTGGCGGTGGAAGCTGGGGGCCTGTGAGTAGCCGTAGTAGGTCCTACAGGAGTCCTCCAGCTCTTCCCTCGGGATGAGCCCCTCCTCCGGGGGGCGGCTGTGGTTGCTTGCCTGTGGACATACATGCAGTTGGGCCTCTCGCCCACCTGCCTGGCAAGGGGCTGGGGAAGCGGGAGCCCTCCTCACCTGCTCCACTGCCTCCAACACCCTCAGCAGGTTGTTGGCCAGGGCGCCCCTGACCTCCTCCTCTGTCCACTGCCTCCTGAGCAGCTCAGCGACCAGGTCTGGGTACTTGGACACGTCCTCGAGCCCCGTGGGGAGCCTGAGAGGACGGCAGAGAGAACCCAGCTCCACTGCCCTGGGGTCAGGGGCTTGGGGACCCATCTGACCCCACCTGAGGCACTGGGGGCCTAGGGGGGTAGCCTCCAGAGGAGGCCTGCCAGGATACTTACTCTCCAGCCCCTCATGACAGGCACCTGGGGGTCACGATACCAGGCCCAGTCTCCGTCCTTACCTTGGGACACCGTCGAAGTCCCCACCAAAGCCCACTGCTTCGGCCCCTGCCACCTCCTTGATGTGGTCCATGTGGTCTGCAAGGAAGGCCACAGGTGTGGGTCCTGCTGGAGGCGCCTTCCCGCTCGGCCGAGGCAGCTCACACCCACCTACCTGCTACTTGGGACAGGGTGGCCTCCTTTTTGCAGGCGACATAGTCGTTGTAGAAGTTCACCATCACCAGGCCTCCGTTCTTCCTCTGTTCAGGACAGAGAGGAGCTGTGGGTGTGGAGTAGGCTCACGACCCCCATCCCAGGGCCCGCCTGGGCCGACAGGCGCCTCACCACCAGCCGCAGCACATCATCTGGTACATTCCGGTGGTGCCGGCACAGCTGGAAGGCGGAGGAGTGGCTGAAGATGACTGGGGCCACAGACAGGTTCAGAGCAGCCTTCATGGTGGCCACAGACGTGTGCGCCAGGTCGATGAGGACACCCAGCCGGTTCAGCTCCTGCACCACGCTCTGCGGGCACACGGGCTTCAGGGGGCTGGGAGAGCCCCGCCCCGGCCATGGGGGCGAGGGCTGGTGCCTGGAGCCAGGCTGCTGCCCAGTGTACTCTCGTGTTGGCACAGCCTCTTGGGGTTCACTGCTGCCCCCTGAGGTCTAGGCAGGGGGTGCTATGGGGCAGGGGCCCCATGGGTAGAAGATTAGGGTCTGAATGCCCGCCCTTGGACAACCGCAGCCAGCTTCCTTTCGTGAGTGAGTAAACGGAGGCCCCAGCAGGCGGGACACCGTCTCTTGGGTCACGTCTCTTCTGAGGGTGACTGGTTCTTGCCCTTTACTCACCTTCCCAAAGCGGGACAGGCCTTGGTTCTGGGCCTTGTCATCCCCCTTGTCCACCAGCCAGTTGTCGGCCCTGGGGGGAGGAGAGTCATTGTCCCCACCCACCTGCCCCCATCAGGACCCAGAGCAGCAGGGCTGCGTCTGAGCCCACCTGCAGCCTTTCCCTAGCCAGGGGTCCCGGGGGCCGCTCACCAGGGCGTGTTGCAGTTGTGTGTGAGGGTCAGGTACCGCATCCCCAGGTGGTAGAACGCCCGCAGGACGCCCAGGCTGCTGTCGATGGAGTGGCCGCCTTCCACGCCAACCAGACTGGCCACCTTCCCGTCCTGGAAGGCCTGTCGGATGCCTGTGAGCAGAGCCGTGCAGGGCCATGGGTGTCTGGGCAGCAGGTGCGCCCGCTCTGCTCAGGGCGAGGTGGGGGTGGTCAGGGCCAGGACGGCTGGCTGGGCGGGCACCCACCTTTGCTGTTGGTGACGCACACAAAGGTCTCAGGGTACCTCTGGCACATGCGGTGGATGACATCAATCTGCTCCAGTGTCCGCCTCACGGCATCTTTGTTCTGGGTGTCACAGGGCACATACGCGGACCAGAACTGGGGGGCAGAGGGAGGAGCTAGGACCCGAGGCCCCCGAGGCCTCACCCTCCGTAAACATAGGAACGTCGCTGGCTCCCCTCCAGTTTGGGAAGCAGTCTCTGCAGCCCGTGTGGCTGTCGGAGTTCCCTCCAAAGCTCTGCAGCCCCGAGGCGATGGGGGTACACTGCCACCAGAGGGGGGCTGCATATTAGCCAGGACCCCGGGGAGGAGGGAGATGGACCCCCAACCTCAGGGAGTGCAGGGCCAGCCCAGCTGTACCTGGCCCCCCACAAAGCCAGCCTTCAGCTTGGGGATGTTGGTGTTGGTGTTGGCCAGGTGGTTCAGGTCGGCCTCCTTGCTTGAGAGCTGGTTGCTGAACCTCTCGAGCATCACCCAGGGCAGGTCATTGTGCCTGGGCCGGGAGGGGGGTGGGAGGCAGGTCAGTGAGGCTCCCGGGGCCTGGGGCTCCGAGCTCCGTCCCTGGCCTCTGTCCCCTGCTGAATTCCAGCTTCTCACGGGCTCAGAACTAAGGCTGCCCTCAGGTCATAGGTTACTCATTACCAAGACACACCTGAGTCAGGTCACCTGCCCTGTGAGCCATAAATGCATAGGTCTTCCCTCCAAGAACCTTTCCTAGGTGCCCGGGGGTGGGGTGGGGTGGGGTGGGGTGGGGTATGTGTGTGTGTGTGTGTGTGTGTGTGTGTGTGTGGAGAAGCCACGAAGACCGTGGGAGTCCATCAGAATGCAGTCTCAGGCCCATGCAGACCACCAGTCGGAAGCTGGATTATTAGTCACAGCATGTGAGTACACGCCTGTGCCCATGCACACAGACATGTGGCCACATGTGCATGGGACCTACCTCTAGGAGGGGGGGTCTTCTGGGTCCCTAACCCAGTGCGGTCTGGGCCTGAGCCTTCGTCCTTGGGATGCCCGGGGCCTTGGGTGCCACTGCGGGTCCCCCCAGCCTGCCACCCCTGCCTCTCTGAGCACCATCGAAGGCCCCAGAAACTGCCTCGCTCTCTGGGTGGGGGCGGGGGTCTGTGAATGGTGAGACTGACTGACGCTAGAGGACTGGGCTGGGGGTCAGGATGCCTGGCTGCCTGAGTGGAGGGCGAGGCCAGAGTCCAGGCACCGTCACTGGGGCAGAGCTGCACCGGGCCTCTGTGGAGACATCCCGCCTTTCCCGGAGGGTCCCCTCCCCGTCTGCCTAGGAAATCCAATCCCACCCTCCAGCTGCCTCCCAGAGGGAGAGGAACCCCACCATCTGAAGCCACAATCCATCCTGCGTATCTGTGTGGTCCAGGCACCGAGGCCTCCTGGTGCTGGGGTGACTGCACAGCAGGCCCTCGTGGGCAGCTGTCGTGGGGCACAGCTGGCAGCCTTCTCCTCCTCTCCCTTGGTAACAGGCCCTCCCCCCATTTTTAGCAGGACACATGGCCATTCAAAACAGGCATTTCCTGCCCTGGCTGGTATGGCTCAGTGAATTGAGCACCAGCCTGTGGATCAAAGGGTTGCTGGTTCAATTCCCAGTCAGGGCAAGTTACCTGGGTTGTGGGCCAGGCCCCCAGTGGGGGCGCACAAGAGGCAACCACACACTGATGTTTCTCTCCCTCTCTAGGTCCCTCCCTCCCCCCTGTCTAAATACGGAAAATGTTAAAGAAAGAGATACTTCTGTCCTCTTACAGCTGGGTGTGGCCATGTAACAGTCTATCCTGTGACCACTGTTGCCCTTTTACCCCAGCTGGTGGCAGGCAGACAGTGCAGCCACCGTAAGCCCTGAGGAGACCTGGGGAATGGTGGCCTCGTTGAGCCCCTGCCCTGTGGGACACCGTGCCAGGGTCCCCCCGAGGCTTCCCTGTTGTTGAAGCTGTGTGTTTGGCTGCAAGAGGTGCTAACACGAGCTGACCTGCCATCACTGGCTTTGACTTTGTCCACCTCATCTCAGCTGTCCAGGCCTCTGAGAGTCCCAGGGGCCCACATCCTGGCTCTCTGACTATTCCCGGCTGCTGGGCCCTTCGGGTCTCTGCACGGCCCCCAACACCTGTACTGGGACCCCCCCTCTCTGTGCCCACTGCCTCAAGTGCCCTGTGACGTCAGGGCAGTGCCTGCCTCAAGTCATGGGCACCTGGCCTAGCTCTCGGCCCCCAACACCCAGCCCTTGGCCCCCTAGTGGCCACTTACCCGTCAATGAGAGGGTTGGCCTTCATGATTTTCTTCGCTTCGTCCTGGAAACTGTCTGCAGTGCAGATGGCCACCAGGGGCCAGAGCCACCAGCTGGCCCACATGACAGTCCCCAGGGCCGTACCCCTGCGCTGCGCCAGGCCCGACTGTCTTGTGCACGGAGGATACGCCATGGCTGGAAGACAGTGCAGAGGCCTTTGTTCAGGTGATTGCTGTTTATGAGCGGTCAGCACATTCCCGGTGAGAAAGGGCCAGTGCCAAGTCCCCCACTTGTGGCCCAAGACGGCGCAGCTGGAGGCTGCGTTGTTATTGCCTCCGTCGGGACCGGGCCTGAGGTCTGCAAACAAGAGCTGGAAGTGAGGTGAACTTCGCTCCCACCACACCTACCAGTGCCGGCGTCTGCACCCCGACTCCCTCACAGGCGCCCCCATCCTGCTGCAGAGGCCCTGACCAGCATCCTCTACAAGCTGGGATCCTCTTCCTGCTGGTTGCAGCCTCCAGTCTCCAGGGCCCTCAGCCCCAGACGCCCACTGGGCTGCTGCTTGGGCACAACTGTCAAACTGGGGGCACCAGAAACCCCAGTCATTGCAGGAATTAGCACTTTAGCACAATACTTTAAAAAATGAATGCATTTGTGCAAATATAATCCGCTGTGAACAAAACATCCAACTTCTAAGTAAAGGAGGGCCAGCGTTCTGATGTCCCCGTCTGGCCCACCCCGACCCCGTGGTCCATCTGACAGCTTCAGCTTCAAGTGTTTCTTGCAAGTTGGTGACAGGATGACATTTCTAGGAAGGATGCTGTGGGTGTGACCCCATTCCTCAGGGGCCACCTGGTGGGAACTCCCAGTCACCCCATGCGAGTGCCCACCCCTGCCAGAGTTGCAGACCACAGCAGAGCTTATGTGGCGGACGGGAGCACTCCAAGTCATATCTCTCCCTCTGCCCTTGTCAGACACATGTCCTCCCTGGGTCAGGGCCCTTTTGCGTGGGTCTTCTGTCCCTTCCTTCAGGTTTTCTTCTGCTTTGCTTCTGTTCCCAGCATGTTCACTTAATATTTTTTTTAGGGAATTACATATTGAGTTTTTTGAGAGTGGCTTCTGGTGTGCTGTCGACTGGCTCTGGGTGTGGAGAGAGTGTGAGTCTGTTTGTCCTTGGCCGACTGGACTCGTTTTTCTCGTTTGTTTATCTGCGCCTGTGGCTGCTTTGCAGCCTTTCCTCCAGTGGCAGCGGCTTCTGTGCCTTCGTCTGCAGTGCCTGGGAGCTCGGCAGCGGGACGGTGGGGCTGTCCAGACGGCGGGCTCTGAGCAGAACGAGCCAGCGGCCGCCGTAGACGGGGCCAGAGCTCAACTCAAGCGAAGTGCCCACTGTGCTCATTTCCAAGTCCGATTCCCACCTCTCATGTCACCTGTCCGAGTGAGGCCCGTGTGCTCACGGTGCTGTGATGTGGACCCCTCTCTCTAGAGGCTGCGGCTGGCCGGGCATCTGCCTGCCGCCTGACGCTGTCTCCTAGTGCAGCTGCCCTGGAGGTCTGGCCAGCAGCCCCAGCTTGGCACAGCTGGTCTTCGTCCTCTCCCGCTGAGCCCTCAGCCCCTGGTGACCTTGCAGCTCACAGACTGGTGGCTTCTCCTCACCCAGCAGGTGGTCCTGCTCTCATCTCACTGCCTCCCTGACCCCAGAAGCCACCCTTTTCCCCCTCGACCCGACACCAAGGACCCCTGCTCTGACCTGCCCTCCATCTCCTGGAGAACTCCAGATCCCCAGTCTGGGCCCCCCCCCCATGATGCACTCACCTGTCCGTCTCCCCACCGGTTCACGCCTGAGCCTCACTGAGTATACAGCAGGTGCCCACGAACAGATGCGCTGGCAGGCGCACCCTCACTCAGGGGCTCCGGAGGTGGGGGGTCACAGAGCCCAGGCTCGTGGTCCTGTGCCTAGCCCCCAGCGAGGAGGAAGGTGCTGCTGGGACCTGTCTCAGGCCGCCTGGCTCCCTGGTCCTGAGCTTGGGGGTTTGTTATTGTTTTTCTCAAGTTTCAGCCCTCCCCTAAGTTCTCTAGCCAGCTTCACTTGCACAAGAAGTCCACTTCTTACAGATAAAACATCCCGGGGGCCTTTGTGACACCATGGAACAGGACAAGGAGCTGGATGTCCAACACATGTCAGCTGGTTCTGGTTTCTGCAGACGCAAGTGAGGCCTCAGTCGGTTGGGCGGGGTGGGGGTGGCGAGGGAGGAGGGCACAGGCAGGATGCGGGGACTGCATTTGTGGCAAGCAGTCCAGGTCCCCGGGCGGTGCTGTGGGGAGTGTCTCCACGGGAGAGTTGATTTGGGGGGTACAGCAGGGAGGGGGCTCGGTGCTGGGCCTGTGATGCCCCCGCCAGCGGTCAGCCAAGGACTTGGGGATTCCAGCCCAAGTAGCTTTCCTGGTGCCCCGACCCTGTCACCACCCACACTGTCTGGGGGACCTCCCTGGTGCAGGACCAGGGTGCTGGCGCCCACACATGTAGGGGGGCCATGGGTGATCCCCCCTCACTCCAGCTGTGGCAGGTGGAAATATGAGGCAGGCCCAGCTGGGGGTGGCTCCACCAAGTGGTTTCTGAATTCTGAGGCTGGGGTGGAGGGCACAGCCCCCCAGGGGGCTGTCTTGTCCCCACCTAGGGTCCCAGCAGCTCGGTGGAGTCACTGTGGGGATGACCAACCCCGATCCTTGCCCACCCTCTGCCAGCCACTGTCTGTAAATGGAGGACAGTCCCCAGTCGGGGTGCTGCTGCTGTGAGGGGTTCCAGTGTCACTCTGGGGAGGAGGGGGACACAGTGATGGCCTAGGGGGCCAGACGGGGGGCTTCCTTCACTTCAGAGCCCAGGGGACCAGAGTGAGAAGGGGCTCTGATGGAGGGGGTATCCAGGTAGGGGCCCGCAGTGCTGTGAGGGCCACTGCCTGGCTCCCCGACCCTCCGCCCCGGCTGGCTGGCTGTGAACAGCCCAGGGGGAGTGGGGGCACAGGAGAGGGGCTGAGGGGCCCTGCACCCGGGGAGGGAAGGACAGGGCTGCCTGGGCTCTGGGCATCTACAACAGTGGCCTGGGCTGTGGGGTGGTCCCCCAACTGCACATTCGGACAAGACCCTTGTGCAGGGCTGGCTGGAGACCTCGGATGGGAAGGCCCTGCGTGGGGGAGAGAGATTTCTGTCTCTAATGGTGTTACTTCCTGTTCTCTGTCACATTTTCAGCATCAAGACAGGAAAATCGAATGAATTAAAACAGGAAGAGATTCTTGAGGACCCCAGGCCGTCCTGCCCTCCGTGCAGTTGGTGGGTTCTGAATAAAATTCTTCATTTTATCTTTGACGTATTTTGTCAGGGAGTCCAAAGGGACAGTGGGTCCCCACCATCCCATCCCAACTCCTTCTTCCGGAGGCCCCGGGACGGGAAAATAGTAAATCATGCCCTGGGACTGGAAAGTACGTCACTCTGAAAAACAAACGCAGTAACAGGGGCCAATGCAGGACCTTCTGCAACGCAGTGGCCTTGGGCTTGGAGCCAGCGCCTCCGTTTCTGGGCCCGGGAAAGGGGGGTGACAGCCGCCTTAGCAGCCTTCTACAGCTGTTAGGATTTCTCATTGATTTTTTTTTTCTGCCTGAAGGTCGCACCTCACAGGGCTATGCTTGTCCGCTGCCTGCTGTCCCCAGACCTGACCCATCATCCCCCAGGGCAGAGGAGATGACCCCACAACCCACCCAGTGGCTCCCTGCCCAACTGTGGCTCCGAGGGGCGGCCCTGGAGGGTCGTGCAGGTGTCTGCGGTTTGGTGTTGGGCCTGGTGCGCGTGCATGTGCTGTCTGAGGAAGCTCGGCTCCCGTCGGGGCCTGACAGGGCCTCTTGGGCGAGTCGGTGGCCCTGGCCATGCTGCCCCAGGAGGGTGGGCCCCCTCGTCCTGGCGGTTCTGGGGCCCGAGGTTCTACCGCTGTGTCAGCGGATTGTGCTTCATCCAGCACAGGGAGTTCCTGGTCATGACCTCAGAAGCACGCCTGACCCTCCCAGTGGGGCACCAAGGTGTCTGGGCCCGGCCTTGGCCCCTGGGTGTGGCATGGGACACTCTCGATTTGAAGGAGACGGACCTGTGAGGAGGCTGTGTGTGTGCGGTCCATGAAATGGGCCAGACTCGGCCTGTGGCTGGTGGGCTCTCCAGGGCTGGGCCCCTCAGGGGGGCGGCTCTCCTCAGACCCACACTCGGAGGGGAGCTGGGCAGCGGGTGTCCACCCCATCGGCAACTCTGAGGCTGCCCTCTGGTGGCCGGTCAGGCTCCTGCTGCTGTGACCCAGGAGGTCACTGCTTGGTGTGGGGTCTGGAGGCTGCTCAGATGATCACCCCCCTTTCCCAGGTCAGGAAACTGAGGCATGGCTGCACACACCCCAGCCACATGGCTCAGAGCAGGTCCAAGCCCAGGTCACAGAGTGGCAGAGGGTACAAGGTCTGTGTTGACGACTGTTACCGCATTTATGTTTTGGAACACCCAGGACAGTGTGTGGGGAGAAGGGGGCCCAGGCCTCCCTTGCCTGCCTGTCCCTGGGGGTCTTTGTTCCATCAAGGCCTCTCAGAGCTGCCTCCACCCCAGTGGGTGGTCAGAGGTGTCCCGACATCATTGCCTGGACAGAGGGGACCCCTTGCCTCGCATCTCCTGTGCACAAGGGGCTGAGGCCAGGAGAGGGCACATCTGGGGCACTGGACGTCCCCCACCCATGACATCCAACTTCCCCTCCTGGAGTGGCACAACGGTCAGCGACCTTCCCTGCATTTCCGTACTTGCGGGTTAGGGCTGCCAAGCCCCCAGCCCATCCCCATGAGCACCAGGCGGCTGCATCCTGCAGGGCAGCGCCACAGAGGGACCTTCTAGGCAGCACCGTGGCGAGATGTGGGGACACGGCAGGATGGGCGGCAGGGGCCCCAGCAGCCTCTGCTGGTCTGGGCCTTGTCCCAGGACCCAGGAGGCTGCCACTTCCCAGACGACCCTGGGAGGAGCCCGCGTGGAGACGTGCTGCAAACCTGTTTCCTGTCTGACTGCGGTGCTCTCGCCTTCTAGAAGCCCACCTGTTTCCAGGCTGCGCCCTGCTGAACCTGGGCTTCGGGGCTGGGGCTGTGGGTTGTGCTAGGCCACCTCCTCTCCAGCAGCACCCCACCCCCTGTTCCCCTCCCCCTCCCCCTCTGTGGGTGGCAGCACCTCCCTGAGACCCCAGCCCACTGGCCCCCAGTCCACTTACCTTGGCCTCAGCAATGCAGGCTTGTCCGCAGCCAGGGCTCGGCCACCAGGACCTCACAGCTACATTGGCCCCTCCCCAGCCACCTGTTCTGCTCCCAGCCCTGAGCCCAGGAAGGTGAAAATGCCCCATTTCCACCTGCAGAGCCCCGAGCCTGTGAGTGTGCGGAAGTGGGGGTGAGGAGGGGCAGGAGCGGCCTGAGACAAAGGGGCTGGGCAGGAAGGAAGGAGGAGGCACTGTTCGCGCGGGGCCCTGCCCAGGGCCGCCAGGGCCGCCAGGTCCAGCTTTGCAGATCGTGGAAGACGCCCCTGTCGGCACCTGCGAGCTTTCCCATTCTTTTTGTTGTGCATTTTAATTGTGAAAATGTAACACATGTACCAAAAGCTACGAAAGACGTGGGCAGCCCCCCAGAAACGTGGACACGTGTTCACATCAGGGTTGTTCACAAAAGCCAGCAAGTGGGAACAACCCAAGGGCTTGCCAGCTGACGATGGGCACACGCAAGGCGGTCTAGCCCGACGGCGGAGCCATGGAGCTCGGCCCCAGCACGCCGCACACCCGTGGACCGGGAAAACGTGCTGCTCCGCCGTTCCGACGACTGAAGAAGCAGGCACACAGGACCTGGAGCTGGGTTGGAACATCCAGAGCGGGACTTGCTTCTAGTCCGTGGGGGGCAGTGGGAGGGGCCCAGGGATTTCCGGAGCAGGCGCTGTGCCCTGGACTGAACCCCTGTTCGGAGTTCATGTGCTGCCCCAGGCCGTCTCGGGAGGTGGGCGTCTGGGGTGTGTGCTTTCTTGAGAAGAGGACAGAGGAGCTGTCTCCGGGCCACAGCGAGGACACAGTGGGAAGGTGGCCATCAATGAGCCAGGAAGAGGACGCTCACCAGCCACCCGCTGCAGGTGGGGCATTAGCGTCCCCATCACAGCTGCTACAGACTACCCTAGGCCGTCCCACTGGAAGTGTGAGACTCAGCCTGAGAACTCCCTCACCTGCTGCTGCAGCCAGGTGACGGAGGCGTCCAGACTCTGAGGAGCCAAGCTGGGGACGGGGCTGCCAGGTGGAAAGGGGAGCCGTTCACAGACACCTCTGCACAGATCTGCGTGGGCATCGGGCTCCAGGGCCCCCAGAGTCCATCCTTGGTGAGGGCACCCCTCACCTGGAGGAGGTCCCTGGACCCTCGGGTGCCAGACTTCCATCTGCTGTAGGTGACCTGCAGCGTGTGGGGAGTCCTGCGCTCTTGCCCTCCACCCCCTGAGACCCCAGGAGGGTGCATCTCTGAGAGCATCCCGTGAGCTGGGACGGAGGAGTGGACGGGCATCAGGGGAGGCTTCTGGGGGAAGCATGAGGGGCAGGGCTCAGAGCTGGGCTCTCAGAGGCACCCTCAGGCTGCAGCCCCGAGCAGGGGTGGGTGCCCAGGGGTCAAGGAGGGTTCAGGGTGACTGTAGGGTGGGGTGGGATGGGGTGGGGCCTCCCCTTCCCCTGCTGTTTTGGGGGAACATCTTGATTGTTTGACTGTTTGCCTTTTGTTCTCAGGATGCTGCTCTCAGATCTGGCCTTCGTCTCTGGAAACTCGTCCCCAGCTCAGCTCTTGTGGGGCCTGAGGACAGACGGATGGACGCTCTGCGGCCGGCCTCTCTGTCTCTGAAGGTGTATGAGGATGTGAGTCCGCTGAGCAGGCAGTGTGGCTGTGGGCTGTCCCTGCCACGTCCAATGCTAACCAGGTAGGCTGACACAGTCACGGCTTGGGGACAAAGGCTTCACAGAAGCATTTTCTAACCATGTTGGTTGACACAGTCACGACTTGGAGATGACGGCTTCACAGAAGCGTTTTTCAGCAGGACGGACATGGCATTAGTGGATATATGGTGTTGCTTTTATTCTTACTGTTTCTTAGTATTCTAACCTTTACACTTCTGATAATTTGGAATCTCCTAGAATTAATGACCACTCTCAGAGAAAAAACAACAGTTGGCTCAAGTCCTAAGCAATATCACCCTGGCTGAATTAAGGCATCGTACTTTACTTATTTGTTCCTGTGATAGCCACCCAAGAAAGAACAGTTCAGGGAAAAATATGTATTCCCACAGAACTGCCTCATAGAATAGCAAAAACCCTTTTAGAAAATAGCCCCTGATTGTCCAAGACTTGTTAGAGTAACAGCCCCTCCTTTACCTTGAATAGGAATATATATCAATTAGAATTAGACAGGCATAAAAACAGAAGAAGCTAGTTAGCTATTACAAACTAAGCACTTAGAAACAACTACCAAGGAGTCAGAGTCCTCAGTATACAAAAAACATTTTAGACAGCAAGATAGATAGCTAAGTTAGATATTACAAAGGCTTATAATGAATTTCCTAACCTCTGCTCGGTCTAAGCGTACCTGTTGCCCATGACGATTTCTGAGAACTTTAATAAACAATAAGACATTTAAACTGTATACATAGAACTATTTCAAATTGTCTGATTAATAGTTTTCCTGGTCAAAATAACTTTTGTTTAACATAACTGAAACTATGGGAACTTTCGTATTTTCCTGGTTACCTTTGTATTGATTTTTTCTGCTTAACTGATCATACTGTACACCTATAAATGTTAATCTATGCCAAAAATGAAAATATAAAAAATCAGCTTGTACTTGCAATAAACGGAACAGTGCTTCACCTGCCTTTGAGCTGTGTAGTTGCCTGTTACCCAGCGCCGACACCTACTCTCACCTGAGGACCCTTAGATGGGCTGCGGCTGGACCGCAGCATGTCCCAGCTGGGACCCCAGGGTATTTCTAGGCCCAGGAGGGACCCCTGCGAGTGGCCGAGGCAGGAGCAGGCCCAGCTCCCCCTGCGGAGGGGCTGGGCCCCCCTTTCTCTTCAAGTGTCACAGTGGGAGGCTCATTCCAGAGCAGGCTGTTGCCCGCATTTCCTGCCTGCTGCTGCCAGCTCATCTCAGAGACAAACATGCAGACGGAGTTCAAGTGCGGGTGGATTTTAATCAGTGAAACGAGCACAGCGGGGTGAAGAGTGTGGCCCTGGCGAACTCAGCGTGGGCTTGCTGGCGGTGCCTGGGTCAGAGACCAGGGCCGTGAGCGGGGCTGGAAGGGTCCGGAAGGGGGAAGTCACTCTAACCCCAAACGCATTTGTGGCCGTGTTTGGCACAAAGCAGGGGTTACGGGAAGAAAGGAAGCCGTGAGCTGTGTTCCCTGGTTCATAACGGCCCTTGGGCAAGGTCTCGTTTTTCTAGACGGTTACACTGGCAAACGCCACAGTCAGCAGAAACCTTGAAACATTTATAATTTTGGCCCAGTTTCTTAAGAGGGGGAAAAGTGACATTTCTTTTATAGGGAGAATGGATTCCATCAGGCTCCCTCACCGGACGTCCAGGCGACTGTGGCTTGGCTGTGTCCGTGTGGCCTCGAGGAGGGGCTCTCATGCAGAGAACGAGGCTCTGCTCTGTGACTGAGCATCGGTCCCGGCACTCTGCTGGCTTTGCGTGCACTTAGCACGTGAGGGAGTCGGGACTTCCCACAGGGCAGCTGTCTGCCCAAGTTCCGGGGCAGCTGTCGGACTCTTGTGTCTGGGTCTCCTCTGCCCCAAGTGCTGGGACTGGTGGCCGCCTCGGTAAACCAGAGGCTCCATTCCCAGGACAGAAGCCGCAGAATCTGGAAACTCAAAGCCGTGTTTTGTGTTTGGTATGTGGCTGAAATATGTTAGTAAAAGCAATCATGTTGAAATAAGCCAGTCAGAGAAAGACAAGTACCCTGTGATCTCTCTCGTATGTGGAATCGAATGAACAAAATAAACAAAGTAGAAACAGAGACCTAGATGCGGAGAATGGACAGCTGTGAGGGGGGAGGGGGTGGGGGAGGGAGAAGAGAGTGAGGGGGTAAGTGGTGCCGGAAGAAGTCTGGACTCCAGGTGACGATGGCCTTTGTACTGCAGAATTGTACATGTGAGACCTGGGCAATTTATTAACCAGCCGTACATTCAAACAGGGGCTGGGTCACTGCGGAGCCCATCAGGATGGGCTGACTGGCCCTTGTCCCCGTCAGGCCCCTGCCTGTGCTCCGGGTGACTGGGCCGGCAGCCACATCTCGGGCAGTCACTTCCAAGGGTCAACCATCCCAGGCAGTGTTTGTTCCGGTCTTCCCAGGCTCGATGCCCACGGAGGGGAGAAGCGGGCTTGGGGGCTGGGCAGGGGCCTGGAGAAAAGCATTGCCGGTGTGGGGAGCCTTGGGGACAAGAGCAGCTGGGGGTCCCTGGTCACTCTCCTCCAGCGAAGGGCACCCACATGGCGTCTCCCCATGGGTCGGGCTGGCTGGTGCAGGCCCCTGATCAGGGCCCCTCCCCTTACCTTCGGGGACCAGACTCTGCTCCATCCCGGGCTTCCTCACCAACACACAAGCTCCGTCCAGGTCACCTCACAACTTGTTCCCGCAGGGCACACCCCAACACAAGTGAAAGACCATGGCTGGGTGGGGTGCCCACTGCCGACCACCCCACACGGGCCTCACTCCCTCTGTGGTGCCTGGGTGGGCGGGGTGCTGTGTCTACCACTCTGTCACAGCCTGCAGCCCGGCCTCCAGGACAGGACTCGATGGGTGGCTTCAGGCACCGGCTCCAGCTTCGGGGCTCCCCTGAGCCCCAACAGTCTTCTTGGCAGCACATGCCCTCCTGTCCTGGCCTGAAGGCAGCTGCCAACGCCCCTGCCCAGCCCCCACCAGCCACCAATATCCCCGCCTTGGCCCATCCCAGTCCCTGGACATGAATGTGAATGTGGTGTTAACTTTTTAATTTTATTTAAAAACAAAAAGCGCAACTGAGAGGCAATGAGCATTTATTTCAGATCAAAAAGAATAGCTGTCCCAGAAGCACCAATTCAAGCAAAACCCCACAGTGTTCCCATGGGGAGACCAAGCGAGCGGTTCTTGTGAGGCGGATGGGCACAGTGACAGGAGGGGGGAGGGGGAGGGCCTCCCGATGCTAAAGAACGTATCTAATTTTCTGCCCTGGCTGGTGTGGCTCAGTGGACTGAACCCCGGCCTGCTGACCTGAAGGTCAGTGGTGCGATTCCCAGTCAGGGCACGTGCCGGGGTTGCAGGCCGGGTCCCCAGGAGGGGACGCATGAGAGGCAACCACACACTGATGTTTCTCTCCCTCTCTCCTTCCCTTCCTCTCTCTCTAGAAATAAATTAAATAAAATCTTTAAAAAAAGAAATAATGTGTCTAATTTTCAGTCTGGGAGCCCACAGGTTTGTCCCTGTCAGCCTTGCAAACAGTTGTTTGAAGGAGAAGTCGGTTCGGCCCCCACATGCACCGCCCAGGTTGGCGAACAGGCAGCTGCCGGGTGCCCTCCGAGCAGGACTCCATGTGCCGCCCCCTTGCCGTGGGAGTGTCTCTGCCTGCTGGTGGAAGGGTGCTGGGGGTGGTGGGTGGGTGTGGGCACAGGACGGGGCCGTGGGGCCCACCTGGGGTTCTGGTGGGCTTGTGGCCTTGCAGGAGAGGGCCCTGGCTTCCCCGAGCCACTGTGGGGACAGGTGGCATTTAACTTCCCTCTGCCAAGGCGGTCCGGGGTCAGGGTGTAAGGAGAATACTTTGCAGAACCAAGGGATGGTCCCCTCTTCCTGGAGGCCAGCCTGAGGTGCTGGTCCAGGGTGTGGGGGTGCCCTGGGAGTGGCAGCCCCCGTTTCTGAGCAAGCGGGCATTAGGAGCAGCGCCCCCTGGTGGCCAGCCGACTGGAGTGACCTACAAGGTCAGCATGTGGTTCTTCAGCTACCTCCCTTTCCTGGGGTGCAGGGGCTCAGGCGGCCTGGGTGGGGGAGACAGGGGCAAACAGGGTGCTGAGCAGAGAAATAGCGTCAAGGTAAATGAAACACAGATCACCTGCATTAAAGAATATCGATCACACCCGCAGGACAACTAGGGTTCCTGGCAGACTGGAGAGGGGTGACTGGACTCAGCACGTTCCTGGGGTCAGGGCGGAGAGAAGACGCGGATAAACTCCCAACTCGGAAACACGCAGCTAGAGAAGCGTGAAACTTCCAAGCCAGGACTGGGGAAAATGGGAGGAGCAAACAACCAGCAAGGCCCCCTCCGTCAGCTTAAGTAACCGATGGAGAAGAGCAGGGGAGGTGGGGGGGAACAGCGAGAAAACGGGCTTGGGCAGCACTGTTCTTCCTATTTTACAGCTGAGCACCAAAGGGGACCTGGGGGTGGGAGCCGACGAGCCACCCTGCACGGGAGGAGCCCAGCCAGGGGCGCGGGGCGGGCTGTGGGGAGTGAGGCCGCAGTTCCTCCAGGTGTGAGTGTTCACGCATCCTCGAAGACAGGCCGGTGGAGCCCTCCATGCCCGCATCTCCAGGCCTCAGGGATGGTCTCCAGGGCTCTGTGGTTTTCGTGCTGTCCTCAAAAACCCTCCAGCTCCCGCTGCCACCCTGCCTGGTGCCCGCCCGCCTGCCTGCACCTGTGTGCGGGGCCTGGGCAAGGCAGGCTCACCCTTGGGTTGGGCCAGGTCTGTGGGCAGCTGTCCAGAGCATGTGCTGGAGGTCCAGGCATCCATGCCCATCCCTGCCACCCGGGTGGTGGTCTCTGCTGCTCTGCTGGGACCCTCCAGTGCCTGGGAGCTGCCCTCTGCCCCTCCCACCAGCTGAGCAGAGGGGCGGGGCTCTGGACTGCAGTCTGGACCACACCCACCCACCATGGTGCCCCACGTTTAGAGGAGAACTCCCCAGCTCTTGAAGGTGAGCTGAGGCTGGGGCAGGAGTCAGCTCACACGGGAGACCCCAGGTAAGGCGCCTTGGAAGAGGGTCTAGCCCCACATTTCCTCCCACTTAAAACGGGGACTTACTAAACTGAGTACTGACCTACTGGGGCGGCCCTCAGAGGCTCTGCCCTTTGCTCCAGGCCGGAGCGCTCACCCTGGCCGTGGCCGCCGGCTGGTCTGACCCGGGCGCTCAGCAGACATTGTGCTCCTGTATCCTTCCAGCCACGGGCCCCCAGCCCTGTAGGCCCAGAGGAAGGCAGGCAGACCTGTCCGCCTACCTGCCTGCAGGTACCCTGAGCCCAGCCCCCAAGACTGGCTCCCCCCAGGGCAGGGAAGGTTTTGCTGGTCAAGCATCTGCGTCTCATGCTGTCAGCGAACTTGGCACTGAGTGGCTCCAGGAAGTGTGCGTCCCAGAAGGACACCAGGGCCTTTGGCCCACACAGCCTGGCCTGGCCGGCTCCCAGCCACTGCAGAGTGGGTGGGCCGCCCTGGGGTGGCTGGTGGGTCAGGACAGGCTTCAGTAAAGCAGCTGAGGACAAAGACCCCCCACCCACCAGGCTCCCTGACTGCACATACTCTCACACCCACACACACATAAAGCACTCGAGCATACACTCATGCACAAGCACGTGTGCATAACACGTGTGCACACTCGCACGCACAGCACGCGCACACAAACACACACACCTGTGATGCACATGTGCACACATGAGTGTGCACACGTGCATGTCCAGGGCCTGCTGGCTCTGGGCCTGGAGTGCCTGGAACCCGCTAGAGCCCCGCCGCCCTCTGGGAAGCGCGGCTCACAAAGGGGACCCGGCGGGGCTGCTGTGCATAAGCACTGCCGTGAGGTGAGGTTCGAGACACGCCTGGCAAGCACCCCGAGGGGAAAACTTCCACGCAGGGGCTTGGCGGCTGCTGAACGTGCTAACAGGGACGAGGGTCCACGCCGGGCCAGGGTCCCGCTGCCGTCACTCAGGGTGATACCACGCAGGGGTGGGGGTGGCAGGCCGAGGACGGCCTGTGCTCACGGCCCTGCGCCAGGCTCTGCGTCTGGCAGCCGCGCACCCCCGCACCAATTACCAGCACTTAGTCACAGTTTCCTACTGCGCTTCCTCTCTACAGCAGAAGAAAGAACAGCCGCAATTCCCAGCGGCTGCTGTGCCACCCACGCCTGACCGAGGACAGCAAGCAGGGCAGCCCCTGGGGCTGGGGGTGGGTGCGGCGCTGACCCCGAGTCCCTGCTCACTTGCAGAGTGGGGCAGGTTCACAGACAGAGAAGTAGAGATTTGGCACAACCTCTGCAGAGCTGGAGAGGAGCCCCGCTTTGCCCCTCGGCGTTTTTTGCCAGACCCAGTGCCCCCTCGCACACCCCCACAAGGAGCAGTCTGTGGCATGGTGTTTCGTGACCAAGCCTGGGAAGTGACATAGGACCTGGTCTGCCCAGATTCCAGGAGAAGGCACACTCACCCCATGGCTTCCTGGGAGAGTGGCCCAGGACTTGGTGGGGGTCCCCCCTTCCACCCCCAGCTCATCGGGCCCCCTGCTGGCCAAGGGCTGCTCCCTGGGCCCTGGTGCCTCCTGTTGAGCAAGGAATCACCCCTCTTCTCAGCTGACCCCTCTGTGCCTTCTGCTCCCCACCCCCAGAGCTCACTGGACCCACCTCGTGGTTCTGTCCCCCAGTGGAACGCAGGGCCTGCCTGGGGTTCCCAGCCACGGAAACTGCTGTCCCGTCATGTGGCCTCAGCAGCCAGGTCAGGAGGAGGCTGACACTTGCCCCCCGACCTCGGGACCCACAGCCCCATCCCCCACCCTGCCCCCAGCTGCTGCCCAGATGTGTGGGGTGGGGCTGCTTCTCAGTTGACCGCTCCACTGCCAAAGAGGCCAGCATTGGCCCTTCCAGATGCATCATGGCCAGGTTACCATGGTGATACCCATTACTCCTGCTTAACAGATGAATCAGGAGCTAAAAATAGGATTCAGGAGTAGATCGATGGACAGAAGGTCAGATGGATGGATGGAGGGGTGGATGGTGGCCCTGGATTCAGGGACAGGACAGCTTGTTTCTCCCAGACAAGATATCTCAGGGGGAATCTCAGTTGGAGTCCCACCCCCACAGGGCTGGGAGGCCCTGGCGGGTGGAGCCTGTCCTGGACAGAGCCTGTAACCTGCAGTGAGTAGTAGGTCCTCATCAGGCCGGGTGGGGGCAGAGGCCACAGGAGGTCCTGTGCGGCAGGCCCTCCCCACCTGAGCCTGGCGGGGTCACTCAGAAGCAGGGCCCCTCCACTGGGGTCCGGCCCTCCTGATACCCTTATGTTTTGGGAGGCCTTCCGTCCAGTCCAGGAAGAACCCTGAGAAGCAGGCCAAAGGCCGGAAGAGTCCCTGTCTGGGGTGGAGCTGGGAGGGGCAGATCCTTAGCCCCCGGGGCCCTCTGGTGCTGGGTCATCCTCGCTGCAGGGGGCGGGAGGGGATGGGCAGTGAATGCACAAACTGCTCAGGAAATGATGACTCTTTATTGCACCCGAGCCCCAGCTGCACACCCCACAACAGGGTGAGGGCAGGACACAGAGCAGGGAGGAGGGAGGAGCAATCTGACTGTGGAGGCTGGGGGGGGGGGTGGGCCCCTGGGGCTCTGGGTTTTTCGGTGATGGGTGCCACCTGCTGGCCCCTCCCCATGGAGTCAGATGCCAAGCAGGACCCCTGCTTCTCCCGCCAGCCCCCATACCTTCATCTCCTGCTTCTGGGTTTCCTGAGGCCTAGATTGGTTCATCCTCTAGCCTTGGGGCCCCTGAGAATGAGGGGTGGGCCCGGGCTGGGGGACAGGGGGACCCTGGAAGGTCAGGATGGATTTAAGGGACCACAGGGGTGCTGGAGACAGGAAGTAGCTGGCGCCCTCCTCTGTGGGGTGCTCAGGGTATGGGGCCTGGCCCACTGTCCTGGGTATGGGTGCCGAGGCCTCGAGGTGGTAGCCCCCTCTGGCTGTAATACTCCACCACCTGCCGGGGCACCTCGGCCAGCACGCACTTGGCCAGCGCTGCCGGAGATGCCTGCGGAGTGGGGCAGCCTGCTTACTTGGTGGCCTTCCCTGGCTCCCCCGGCCACCTCTGCAGGGAGGGGCGGGTGGCTTGGGCCCTGTGATTCCCAGTGGGTTGCCCAGGGTGGACCTGCCGCAGTTGCCGGGACAGGGACACCTCGGGGCCGGGCTCTGACCCCGCTCTGGCCCCCAGCACTTACGCTCTTGAGTTCCCGGAAAGGCACGAACTGGACGATGTCCCGGAGGGCGGGCTCACCCCGTGGGGAGCACAGGATGCCGGCGTCCCCGACCAGGACCTGCATGTCCGTGAAGTCCGCATTGCCCACGCCCACGATGATGACGGACATGGGCAGGCGGGAGGCACGCACAATGGCCTCCCGCGTGTCCGCCATGTCGGTCACCACGCCGTCCGTCAGGATCAGCAGGATGAAGTATTGCTGGGGACACAGGGGCACAGTGGTGGCCCTGTGCGGACCCTTCAGGGCAGCTGCGTCCCTGCACCCCCTTCTGCCAAGCTCCCAAGTCCACGAGCAGCCTTCTCCCCAGACACCCCAGGCGGGACCACCGACACCCCTTGGCTGGGGTTTCCAGTTTTTCTGGAGTAAGTCTGAGCTGTGCCCAAGTCACCTCTCCACCCTGCCTAGGGTGGCCCCTTACAGACGGGGCGCTGGGGCCAGAGGAAGAGGGGTCTGCGGGTCCTGCGTGGGGAGGGGCTCCCCACACCCTGGAGAGACCCTGAGACCTAAGGGACAGGGTCTGGGGTATCTACCGAGGCCTCGCCGGTGCGCTCCTCGGCTGCGGCCACGCCGGCCACCTTGGAGATGACGGGAGCCACGTTGGTGGGGCCGTAGAGCTGGACCCTGGGCAGGCAGCGCTGGTAGGCCTGCACCACTCCCTGGATGCCTGCAGGGGGAGGCAGTGAGCCAGGCAGCGCCAGCCCCTCCCCTGGCCTCCCTGGGGCTCCTACCTTCGCACCGGTCATCCTCAGGGTCGAAGTTGATGGCAAAGTCGTGGGACACCTGGGGGCACAAAGGGGCCTGCCAGCCTGCTCACCTCCCTGGAAGGGAGTCACCAGGACAGATGGCAGACAGACTAGTCCTGGGCACCTGTCCAGCCCCCAGTGCAGCGGACCGAGCCCTGAGCTGCCCGCCGGCGCAGTTTTCTGCCTAAGCCAGTGGGACTGCCATCTGTGAGTGGGGTTCCAGAAGACCGTCCCCTTCTCTTTGTCTCCAGGGGCAAAGGCCGGCCCCTCTGGCAGGCCAGGCCCCCTGCGCCCACCCCACGGGGCAGCGGCTCTGGGGAGAGGCAGGGTCTCGGGCGGGGCGCAGAGGGAGACAACCCTCAGGCGGTCCTACCTCAAACTTGGGAGGAATCCGGGCTCCGAACCCCAAAGCCGAGAACTTCTTGTCGCTGGAAGAGAGGTGGCCCTGTCACACAGGGTCCCCGATTCCCGGGCGCAGGGCAGGGTGTGGGTGGTTTGGGTGGCGCTCACAGAGCTCTGTGCCACAGGGGAGCCAGGCCACAGTGAGGTGAGGAGCCTGGTGCAGGCGGGTGGGGACAGAGCCACCCGCTCAGAGGCCACACTCCCACCTCCACTCCAGGCCTGGGCACCTGCTGGGGGCAACCCGATCCCCGTGAAGGTCGGCTTCCTGCCCACGTGACCCTGGAGGCCCAAAAGCCCCTCCCCAACAGCAGGCTCACTGTCCATGCCTCAGTTTGCTGCTCTGTAAAGTGGGACACAGGCCCCCCCAGGGGTGTGTGAAGTGTGAGCAGTGCCCTGAGGTGAGGGCCAGTTTCCTGTGGACACACAGACTCTGACCCCACTCCCACCAGGGAGCGGCACCTGCCCTCGGGGTCAGCCATGCAGGGCTGCCCGGCCTGGCAGTGCGGAGCTGGCCTGTGGGGGAGAGACGGTGGGGCACCTGTCATAGTCCTGGCAGACCTCGCCCACGGCCAGCAGGGCCTGCAGGTACTCGTTGGGCTGGAAGGGGTGGATGTAGTGGAGGGAGCAGCTGTTCCTCGGGTCGCCGTTGGAGGCCGTGAAGTCGATGGCCACCTGCGGAGGCCCCGTGATGATGTCGGAGCCCCTCTCCCGCCTGGCCTGGGGGCTCCTGCACCCCCACTTGATGGGTGAGGGAAACTGCGGCCCCTCAGCAAGGGGGCTGTCAGAGTGGTTCCCGAGGTCTGCGAGGAACCCCATGGGGACACCTGTCGGTGCCTCCTGCTCCCAGAATGGCTCGCTGAGCCCGTGGGCCATTACCATCCCTGCCACCCTTCCTGAAGGGCCAGCCCTGCACCCACTCGGCCACACCCCTCAGGTGAGTCCGGGTCACTCGGTGACACGGAGGAATGGAGCAGAAGGAACCCTGGGCTCTCTGTCCAGCTGCACCAGGGCCACCTGCCAGGGCTGCCCCTTGTGTGGCCCCTGAGAGTCCGCACTCACGGTATCTTTCCTCACGTCTTTTCCCTGTCACTGTGTTTTTGTGGAGGGCCAGTCCTGGCTACGTCCCTCCCGAGCATGTCTGGCCCCCCCTGAACAGAACAGGACCCCAGGAAAAGGCACAGGGAGAACCTAGTGGGTGGGGAGGGGCCTCCAGGCCCAGCAGAAGGGCCCCCCTGTCCCCATGTCTGTTTCCACCTCCGGGACCACGACGGATGCCACACCCATGCGGAGCCAGGCCCAGGGTGGGGAGCGGGTGCTGGCCTGGCCGGCGGGGGCGCCTGTGGACTCACCGTGAAGTGAATCTGGCAGCCACCCATGATGTAGTCCAGGAAGGAGTAGGCCCTGGAGGACTGCCAGGCCGTGGGGTCAGCAGGGCCTGCCCCGGACTCCTTGCCCCGGCCCGGGGGACTGAGGCAGGGGTGGGCAGAGGCCAGCAGGTGCGGGCAGCGGTGGACCCTCCCTCCTGGGGCCCCTGGCTGCCTGAGCGCCCAGCACCCCCACTCCTCTGTGTCCCCCTCCCCTCAGCCCCACCCATGAACTCCCTGAATACTGAGGAGCACCAGGCATCAGGGACAAGGTCCCCGGGAGTCCCTCTGGGGGAACTCGGGGGTGGGGTCACTTTTGGCTTCGGGCAGAGGCAGTTAGTACCTTCAGCTCTGCCAGGATGACCACCCCGGAGTTCTCATAATGCCGCTTCCTCTGCTTGTACTTGGCGTTCACACATTCCCACTGGGCCTGGGGGACAGGGGTGGGCAGAGCGCCCCACGTGGAGCGTCAGCACCAGCGCCCCCCACCCAGGGGGCCTGGGGAGGCCTAACAGGCAGCCGGCGGCGCATGTCTCCCGACCCTGTTGCTGCTGCCCACAGCGGCCCCCTCGAAGCTGAGTCAGGGCCCGGTGTCCAGAGCCTCAGGGACCAGGAAGGGCCGGCTCACCTGGCCCCCGCTGAAGGCCCGCTGCATCTCCGAGAAGGTGGTGGTGAACTCCCCGATGAAGTCGTGCTTTCCGCGGGCGTCGTGGTCCCAAACCAGGCCCTGCGGAGCCAGCCTGCTCAGCCACCGGCCCCCAGAGGCCCCCTCACCTGGGGTCCCCACCCCTGCCTGCCGGCTGGCTGGGTCCCCACCTTCAGAGGCCGAGTCTCGTCACCACTGCACAGGGAGCTCAGCGACACCTTGAAGGGCTCCCACTCAGGGCTCAGGTTGTCCTTCACCACCTGTGGGCGGGGGTGGGGGGGTGGGGGGTGGGGAGACGCCTCTTCCTGACACAGGCTCTTTTCTCGGCACTGACACTAATGTATCTCAACAGGAAGTGCCCCGGGGTAGCTGTCTGCAGCACGGCACCCGCAGGTGGGGACCACACGGAATTCTCACGGCGTCGCTCCACACCCGCCCCCGGCTGCCTGTTCACAGGGGAGGGTGGGTGTGCACGTGGCTCCCCGACAGCCGGGGCCACGGCGGTGACGGGGCCAGCCGTCCTTCCGAGTTCTGCAGCACCGCGGGGCCAGGCAGCAACGCTCACCTCCGTCCTGTGCACCAGCTGCCGGCTCTGGTCCTCGTTGACCCGGTACAGCTCCAGGAAGGGGTCCGACTTGCTGAAGACGTCCTGTGGGAGCAGCAGGGGGTGCGGCCCTGCTCCGCCGATCCCGCTGACCCTTCACCCCTGGGGCCTCTGTCGGCTCAGAGAGCCAGGGAGGCCGCAGCCCCTCCTGAGAGCCGCCTGCTGTAACTTGGGCCCCGTTGCCACCCGCTGCCCCTCAGCCTCTCCCCCACCCCACGCCCGATGGGCAGGCAGGGCTCATAGCAGTGACAGAAATGCACCCTGACGTGGCCTCCACGGAGCCCTCCACTTGGCTCTTCAGGGACAGCCCTGCTTTCCCTGAGGCCGGAGCCCTGAAGCAGGGGCCAAGCTGGGCTGGGGCTTCCCTTCCCCACCGCAGGCCCTGCCTGGTGGGGGGGGAGCCCCACACTCACCTTGTCATCCAGGTTCTGGGCCCGGAAGGAGAGCTCGACAAACCCGCTGTTGGTGGAGATGTCCTCAGCCGTGACCTGGGTGGGGCAGAGCCGCAGGTCTGGCTCTGCAGACGGGGCTCCCCGACCTGCCCACACCCAAGGGCAGCCCCGTGGAGGCTGGAGGGGGGCGCCCGAACCCCCTGGGACCTCCCTCGTCGGCAGTATGGGGAGGATCCTCAGAGCTGCAGCAAGACCAGGGCGCAGGTCTGCGGGGGGGCTCACCGTGATGGTGGACTTGCCCGCATTCCTGCCAGACCTCAGCAGCAGCGCACAGGTCATCTTTTTCTGGGCCACAATCTGGAGGTCAGGAAGGTCCCGAAAAGGTCAGCTCCTGCCCTCCAGGGACCCTGTCTCCCTGTCTCCTCAGCCTGGTAGCCTGGCTCCTCCAAACCAGCTACGCAGGACCCTGTGCCCTCAGGGCCTGGCAGTCACCAGCTCACGGCCCTCCCCTGGGACACTTGGCCAGCTGTCGCCCTTCTTGCTTGGCCTGACACTGTCACTTCACCACCACATGGACCCCCATCATCCGTGTGTCAGAGGAGGGAACGGAGGCTCAGAGAGGAGGCATGAGAGAGACTGCCCAGGGCCACACCAGGGCGAGCACTGGTCCTGTGTCAGGCGTCCGCAGACCAGGCCCCAAGGGTGGCCCCGGGCTGGTGGTGGGGGTGCAGGGGCAGGAGCCGGATGGGGGAACACAGCCCAGCTCCCCCCTCCTGTTCTGGGGTCTCATCCCTCTGCCTGGCCACCTCCTTGTTAGGTTCCAGGCCCTGAATGGGGCCAGTGAGGTGATGCAGGGATGCTGTCTGCAGCCAGGGGCACCTGCTCACCAGAGGGTGGTGCTCAGGCAGCTGGGGACCTCCTGTGATGCATGACGACCCCTCCCCCACCACGGCTGCTAGAGGGCCCCAGACTTCCTCTCGGGGGGACTCAGAGTGTCCACAGCTATCGCCATGGTGACGGCACACTGATGGGTACCAGCACGTACCTGGCCCACCCCACACGGGCTCCTGTCTCTGGGGGAGGACTGGGGAGGCCACAGTGAAGGGGGCTGTGTGCAGTGGGGGGACAGGATGTACCCCACCCCCTGTCAGGGGCTGCCTGGCTAGCAGCTCCTGAGTGCCCGGGAACGCTCTGTGCGGAAGAGNTGTCCACAGCTATCGCCATGGTGACGGCACACTGATGGGTACCAGCACGTACCTGGCCCACCCCACACGGGCTCCTGTCTCTGGGGGAGGACTGGGGAGGCCACAGTGAAGGGGGCTGTGTGCAGTGGGGGGACAGGATGTACCCCACCCCCTGTCAGGGGCTGCCTGGCTAGCAGCTCCTGAGCGCCCGGGAACGCTCTGTTTGGAAGAGAAAACAGGCCCAGGGTGGGAACGCTCTCTGCAAGGCGTGGGGCCGCATGCCCCCCCCCCGATTCTCCCATCTGTGGGCTTGCCGTCTGGGCTCTCTCGTCAGGAAGCAGGGACAGCTGGCCCGATAACAGAGAGTGGCCACCAGCGCTTCCTGCCCGTGGCTCTGGGGTGGGCGCGGTTCAGTCACACTCAGTGCGTCCTCAGCCCAGGCTGCCCTGCTCCCAGCACCCCCATTTCCCAGGTGGACAGGCTCAGGCAGCAGTCAAGGACTCGCCCAAGGTCACGGAACTGGGGTTTGAGACCACTGCCTCTCCCACCCCACCCCCACGCCCGGTCCCGGACTGCGGGGACCGGGGTGAGCACAGAGCAGGAGGTTCTCGTTTGCTGTCTAGAGGCTGCGTCGATGTCCAGACGTGTGTGTCCACGGGACTGCACCCACGCCTGTGTCTGCATGTGCATGGCATGTGTGCACAAACGTGCGTGCACTCAAGCCCAGGCGTGCATGTCTTTGTGTGGGCACACGAGCACATGTGTGCCTGTGTGCGGGCTTGTGCACACATGTGTCCGCGTGTGTCTGTGTGTGAGCTGTCCTCCTCCATGCTCATGACAGGGGACGGGCTAATACCCGGGGGCACCTTGCTCTGCCACCCTTTCTCAGGCCCGAGTCCTTCCTCTCCGTCCTCTCATCTGAGACACAGGCGACAGAAGGGGGCGCCCTGCACCAGCTGTGGCCCAGGCAGCCTCGTGCTGTGCAACACACACCGGACACAAGTGCGAATAAATATCCCGTGCGATTCACTGAGTTTCTAGCACAGGCTGCAGAAGACGGGGGGTGGGGGGGGGCTCCTACTCTCAGGAATGGCAACCCCTCCCCTACCGTGGCTGCTGGAGGGCTGGTGACTTCCTCCCTGGGAGGACTCAGAGTGTCCTCAGCCATCTCCATGGCGACAGTGACGGTGGCACTGACAGGCGTCAGCACTTAGCTGCCCCCCCCCAGGGGGGCCTGTGGGTGAGGACAGCATCCTGGCTGATCTGGGGACGCTCAGGAACACGTTGACCTCCACCCGTCCAGCTGCATGCGCGTTAGACTGAAGCTCATAACGGTGCCCCCCTGGCTCCTGGGAGCGTCAGATGTGGGGCGCGCTGGGCGCAGCTGACACGGAGCTCTGGTCGCACTGGTGGTGCAGAGGGCGGGACAGGGCCTTCCCACGCACCCCGGGAGCTGGAGTGGAGGGAGTGGGCTGCAGGGCAGCGTGTGGGGTTCGCGCGTTAAAACTGCGCAGAGAAGAAATCACAGGTGCCTTCCTCATGTGCCTTCCGGTCTCGGCCGGTGTGTGGAGACGGGGCCCAGGGTGGAGGGTGCGAACCGGCGGGCCTTGCCCACTCCGAATGTCGAGCCACGTGCACATATTACCAAGCTCAAAATGACATGTTTTTTAAAATGACAAATAAGGGACCGTGACAGAGAAGGAGCCATGGAAATAGCAGAGCCAGGATGCTCCCCAGAGGGGAGCCTGCACTGCACCAGGCCCCAGAGCCTGCACTGCACCAGGCCCCAGGACCAGCCCAGGCACCCCCCGCCCTTGCCCCTCCTGAGGGGACAGGGCACCCACCTGCCCCAGGGTGCACTCCACGCCCCCCAGGAAGTCGTCATCCTGGCAGCTGAGGCCACTGGGACCGTGGCTGTCGTAGACCTCGAAGCGCAGCCTCTGTGCCTCCGCGAAGCAGTATTCGAGTGTGAAGACCTTGGAGAATGTGGGGTGCAGGCAGCTCCCCACCACCTCCGTCCGGTCCACCTGCAGCACAGAGAGCAGACCCGTGGGGAGGGGCTTCCCCCAGCCCAACCCAGGGCCCGCCCAGCCTCAGGCTCCCTTCTCCTGGGGGCTGCCTGGCAGGTCACGCCCTGGGAAGACCCCCACTGACCCGCACCCTACCCCACAGGTCTCTCTCCAGGATCCCCGCACCTCCATCCCTGGGTGGAGGTGACCCCTGCCGGACACAGTGAGCTTCTCTGCGCCTCCTCATCTCATGCCCACCTCGGCTGCTCTGCCCCCACACCATGGTGGGGAGCTGCGGCTCCACTCTCCGAGTGAGGTGTGAGACAGGGACAGACCCTGGAGCACACCCAAAGCAGAGACCTCTCCCCAGCACTTGGCTGGGCAGCAGGGAGACTCGGGGTGGGGGGCAGATTCCAGACGGGTCCTGCTCTCTCCACCATCCACCTTGGGCTCTGACACCTGGGGCACAACCCCAGTTGGGCAGACAGGTTTCAGTGCCACTCCCAGGGCCCCACACACTCTGGCACCCCAAAGGAGGCACCTGCCCTGGCAGTGCTCACGCCAGGCAACAGGGGCACACCTGAGGGTGGGACCCATCTGGTTCCTTAGCCCCAGGATGTTGGTGGCCCCAAGATGACAGGAGACTGTGCAAGGTCAGAGCTCACGCCCCTTGTCAGCAGAGAGCCCAACATGTCCCCTCCAAGGCCCTCACCTAGATTTCTGCTGGCCAACACCAGGGTTCCTGTCCCCCTCACTGAAGGCACCGCGGCCTCCGCTGCTGACCTCCTCCATTCTCGCCCTTTCTGTGTGAGATGGTGACTGAGAAAGCAGTTTGCACAGCACGGAGTGCCCAGAGCTCCCACTGCCCAAACAGAGGGGAGGGCTGTGGTGGTGGGGTGGTGGTGGAGGAGAAAGGCTTGGGCCATGGGGCAGTCACCCTCAGGACCAGAGCATGTCAGGGGGAGACCCCCACACCGTGGAGACTAAAACGTCCACCCAGAGCCAGGTCCGCGGAGCCGGGTGACAGGCTGGGGAGCCCTCTCGGCGGGAATCCCGAATCTCCGGGTCAAGTCCCGGCTCTGGAGCCACCGCTGCCGGCTCCGGGCTCTGCAGCCAGTTCCTCTACCTGGAATGTGGGGGACCTGACACCTGAGGTGAAGATCCTGCTTGCCCCGGACACAGAGGGAGACCAGTGACCTCAGTCCAACCCTGCGTCCCCACCCGAGCCATACCGCTCACTCCTGGGCGCCACTCACTTCTGCGCCCCTCAACCAAACCTCCTGCCTGCACCCTCCAGATCTGGCAGAACCCTGGGGGCACCCCGACTCCAGCACCCCTTTCCTCCTGGAGCCCTGTCCGCTGCTGCCGAGACAGTCCAGCCCCTGCCCGGCTCCCTCAGCTCCTGGCGCCCCCTCTGGACCTGGTAACCCCACCCCACCCCCACGTGCCCCGGCTCCTGGGCGCCGCGCTGCGCCCGGCCAGCCTGGCGAGCCCACCGCGGTCCCTGCTTGCTCGGCCCCCGCCCGGCCCTACCTGCACCCACCGGCCCTGCGAGTGCAGCAGCAGCACCACGCTGGGGTCGGATTTGGTGAGTGGGTCTCGGTCCAGCAGGTGCCGGCAGCTCACCCGCAGCTCCACCTTCGAGGCACAGGGCAGGGGCACCACTCTGGCGGCCGCCGCCCCGCGCTCCCAGCCCGCGCTCATGATGCCGGCGCTGGCGCGGGGACCCGGCTGGGCGCACTGAGGGGCCGAACGCGGGCTAAAGATGGCCTGGCCAAGCGTGGCCGCGCGTCCTTGCACCGGCGCGGGCACACGTGCCTCCCTCCGGCGCCACCACCGAGGACTGTGGTGGGGGCGGGTGGGACAGGGGAGGGGTCAGTGGAGGGGGCGGGGCCTGGGAGTTGTGGGTGGTGATGGGGGGACAGAGGATAGGGCAGTGGAGGGGGCCTGGGCGGGAAGAAGAGGGGAAAAGGGTGGCCCTGGGAGGGGTGTGGAGGTGGGCTGAGCTGGGGACCACGCAGGCCACCCTCCATCCGGCATTCCCTCTGGGGCCTTCTGGGCTAGCAGGCCTGGGCTGAGTCGGGGTTGGGGCCAGGGTGTGCCCTCCCGGACTGTGCTAGCCCACAGGAGCCCTGAGGTGGGGGTGTCCTGGGAAGGTGTGCACAGCAGGCCGGTGTCCGGGGCCTGGCTGAGTGAGCTGGACTCTGTCACCCAGTTCATGAGGCTAGGGGCAGGTCACACACAGAGGAATGTGGGGCCACCCGGCGCCCCTTCTTCCACCCCAACCTCGGCAGCTGCCCCTCTGGAAAGCTAGCTTCGGAAACCAGCTTGGACTGCTCTGGGTCTCCCACCCCCGCGTCTCCCTCAGTCCAACTTCTCAGGGGTGTGGGGGGTGGGGAGGGCTCTGAGCCCTTCACCCACCCGCACTACCCACGGGCTGTGGGGAGCCTCTCCCCAGAGCCAGCTTCCCCAGGATGCCTGTCCAGCCGGCACACTGGACAGGACCCTTCGCCCATTCTGAGCCCCCGAGGTCCCAGGATGGACGCCTGGGTGAGCAGCAGGCCCGGGGAGGGGGGTGGGCAGGCGCTGCAGCCCCTGACAAGGCTCAGGGTCTTCCCTGCCTGGCTCCTCCCGCCAGACCTTGGGGAACAGGCTGACGCCCAGGCTCGACTTCAGCACCAAGGACAGCGCCAGCCCCTGCTGCTCCCTGGGGCCTCACTGCACAGCTCGCAGAGAGGAAAGGAGGGCATCAGTGGGTGACTCACCCTGATGGCCAGCAGGGCCTCTGGACAGCTGCTTGATGTCACATGGTGAACACGTGACAATAAGGGACCGTAAGGGACAGGTGATGTTTCCACCAGCGGCAAATTCAGAGGTGGGGTGTTCAAGTCTCCGATCCCAGAAGGTCTAAAGGATGCACTCGGGTCTCCCACCATAGGCTCACGGTGACACGTCCCACAAGGGGACCCTGAGCCTCGACCTCAGGACCCGGCAACACTAACAGAGAGAAGCCACCAAGGGCAACACTGGTGTCCTTGCAGCCCTGGCCTTCTCAGTGCAGGCAGGCAGCTGTCCCCTCCTCGTTGGTCTGGGCTGGGGCAGAGGGCAGGGCGAGGCTGCAGGAAGTGAGGTCACCTCGTGGATTCTGTTGCCATTTTACAGGGAACAGTACCATGTTCCCTGTTGAAAAACTAGGAAATGAGGATGAGCGAACTGTTAACATTGGATGTTCACCCCCCACTTTTCCCCACATGTTCTGAGTTTTTACAGGTTGTCCCGCCCCTGACTCTTCACCACATGGGGCATGTGGGACAGCTAGCTGCAGGGCCTGTCCCATCCTGTCACATCTCAGAGACAACTCCCTGGGCCTTGGGCCGAGCCCAGCATGGAGTTGTGTCCAACCCAGTCACATGGCTTCTCTTTGGTCACCCATTTCCCCTCTTTTTGAGTGACAACATTAGCTGGCCTTCCTCTGTGCCATTGACGGACACTGTTGCCCCAAAGCTCATATGTTGAAACCCTAACCCTCAGGAGACGATGTCAGGAGGGTGGAGGCCCCAGGAAAGAGGCCCTTCCACCACTGGTCAGCCCTCTGCTGGCCAGCATGAGGCTCTCCCCAGATGCCTGACCTGCCGGCACCTTCGTCTTGGACTTCCAGCCTCCAGATCTGAGGGCTGAGTGTGGTGTCTCTTACCGCAGCTGGACAGACGGACAGTTCACGCCTACAGCAGGAGCCAGGGAGCTACAGCCCCTGGGGCCAGATATGACAGCTGCCTGTTTTATTAATAAAGTTTTATTGGAACACAGCCACACCTATTCATTCAAAGAGTGTCTGTGTCTGATGTTCTGTAGGAGCAGAGCTGAGGTGCTGTCACTGAAAGCCAGAAATACTTACTGCCTCACGGTCTGGTCCTGCGAGAAAAGTTTTGCTAGGCCCCGGCGAGGACACGGGCCCAGGGACAAACAGTACACTGTCCAAGACCGACTCTTCCTCTCTGGTTATGCGGCTCCTGTCCCTGCTCTGCCCAGAGGCCTGCCCTGGGGACCTCTGTGCTCAGCTGCTCTGAGATGGCAGCCTGCTTGCCCAGGGAAGGGGGTGAATGGCCCCTTCTGTGCAGGGAACGCTGCACAGAATCCCACCACCGGGGTGGCAGGGCTGCTTTGGATGCTGTGACTGTCTGACCTCTTGTTCTACACCAGCCGGCAGCTCAGACTCAGCCCAGCTGAGCTGAGAGGCAAGCAGGACCCTCGTCAGCCAGAGCCTATCCCAGGCCCCAGGGGGGCACCCTGCTCCCCTCCCGCCCTTCCTGTCGTCCTCGGCTGCAGTGCGTCCCTCTGGGATAGTCAGGTCCGCAGTAAAAAGTGAATTAACATGTGAGCCTTGTAGCACGTGACAGCTTAGATGTCGCCGTGCCACTGAAATGAGGTCAGTCTGTGGCTTTTAGCAGAGGATGGATGGCAGATGGGTAATTTATGATGATTCTTGAGACCTGAACTCTAATTACGAAGCATTTTGAGGTGTATATTCAGGATGCAAAGGATAAAGAGCCCACAGCTAATGTTAATCTATCACTGACAGCTGTATATATAATAATACATCACATCATGTAATCTTACATCCCTTCTGACTTACATCAAACAATCCTTTCATTCATGAATAAAATCAAGCCTTGTCATTATTCTTTTTTTAAAAAAGATTTTATTTACTTATCTTTAGAGAGGAAGGGAAGGAGAGAAGGAGAGAAACATCAATGTATGGTTGCCTCTCTTGAGTCTCCTGCTGGGAACTGGCCTGCAACCCAGGCATGTGCCCTGACTGGGAATCGAACCGCGATTGTGTGGTTTGCAGGCCCACGCTCAATCCACTGAGCTACACCAGCCAGGGCAAGCCTTGTCATTATTCTTAATGACGAAGTCCCATTTCCAGCCCAGAGGGGTCCTAACATTAAACTCCTGACTTCCAATTAGCAGGCACCTGAGGTTTGGAACAAGGACAGACTGAGCTCTCGTTCCCCAGGCCCGGAGACAACGTAGGAAACCCAGTGCCCCACAGCCCCACGGGAGCAGAACGCAGAGCCGGGAAAGTGTTTGTTGACCTCGGCCACACCCTTTTAGCCTTCCCGCCTCCTCTCCCTCTTCCACAGTCTTTCGTTTTTGGAGGCAGCATATTCAAAGTATACTTTTTAAAGGTCGAGATCACAATACAATGAAAAGGACTCCATGCTAACTTGTCTCCTCCAGTTTTCTGTGCTGTGCCTCAGACGTACATGATTAATCTCTCCCCCCGCCACCAAAATCTATTCTAATCTTATTACACCAAAGATGGGGTGTCCTTTGTAAGTAACACCGGGAACAACTTGGTCTTCTCAAGTTCCACGTGGTTCGATGCCTCGTCCACCTTAGAACCTGCCATTGCCACAGCAACTCACCCCCTGCACTGCCCTCGGATGCTCCCCAGAGTTTAAACAGTGCTCTGGTTCGGGCTGTCTGATAACACCGTGTGTTACCAGACTCCCACTTTAGAGGAAACAGACCCACGACGCTTGTAGAAGCAAAACCTTTAACCTCAGCAACTAATGAATGGTCCCACAGTGGAGTAATGAGACCTGTGAAGGTGGGGACTCGGTCGTCTGGGCCATTGCTCCTGCAGAGACAGAACCAGATTCCACTGGGGAGGTGCCAGATAACTGGGTGAGCAAGTGTCCCATCTGTGGCACCAAATCTTACTGTGACTGGCTCATTAAACCAGGATGAATGGGTTCTGGGAGATGTCCACAAGTACAATGAAGCTATGTCTGAATGAATGTCTTTGCGTTTTTCTGACTTGAAAATGTGTCATTTAGCTGCATATAGGAAGAGAAACGCTGAGGTTTCGCTGCCCTGGCTTTTTTAAGTCACCCAGGTTTTCCTGCTGGACTCAGCATCCCATACCGTGTCTGTCTTCGGGGATGAAGGTGCCTGTTCTCCCATTAACATTCCTGTCTGCCCAGAATGGCTTCTTACCATTGGTTGTGCCTCCTCCAGTGACTTGAAGGAACAGAGGAGGCGTGTCAGTCAGCAGTGGCTGTCCTGTTGCAGTGACAAACAGGTCCCAAATCTCAGCAACTTCCTCTCCCTACAGACCCACTGTTCAGCGACTCTAAAATCTAGGCTGAACCACCATTGGTCCCCCAACCAGCAGGAACAGAACTTCGGGCAGAACTGCACTGGCCACTAGATGCTCCAGGAATGAGGTGGCACCCCTGGCTTCTGGTCACCATACACAGGACCTCCCCCTTCACAGGCCACGCCTCCGAGCCAGGAGTTCCCTGGAGCCTGGTGCTGATGAGGGAGGAGGTTGGACGAGCTGAAGAACACTGGAGATCATCACACAAGGACCAGACTTTTACTCACCCCCCTCCCTTGGGTGAGCAGCCCCTCATTTTCCCCAGGTTATGGTTTCTCCACATCTCTGCACTCTCCACTGATGGAATGATTCTCCGATTTCGCGTCTGCCCACTTTCTGAGCCTCTCTTTGGGGTGTTATGAACGAGGAGTGTTGGTGTTGGCAGCAGAAGGGAAGTGGAGGAACTTGCACATTGACTGTTTGAGCTCACGTTCTCCCTTTTAGGTATTTCTGGGTTTCTTTGCTGTTTTTTGTTTTCCTCCCACCCTTCCATGCTAATCTCCCGGTCAATCTCTTTTATTGAAAAAAAAATAATTACTCAATCCTTTATGTCTCCTTCTTCTTGGGTATTCGATCCAATTGGCAAACATTCTGTAAAAAAAAAAAAGTCAGAATTCTATCTACTGGTTTCCCAATCGCCAAATATTCAGGTGAATGGGTAGAGATGCGTGTCCCGGGAACCGCGAACCTGTCTGCACGGCGAGTCACGGGGCCCTCCCTCCCACCTGACCAGCCGGGCCTGCTGTAGAGACTCCGGTGCACCTGTCAGTGCCCAGAGACATCTCGGTCCCGCACTGTGACCTCCTCTTCATTCAGCTGTCTCCCCACTGTCCGTGGCCCATCTGCTGAGACCAGTCCCAAGCACCGGGCGGCGTCCTTAATGCACCCGCATCGTCCGACCCCCTGGGCGAAGCCGAGTACTTCTCTCACTTCGTGTGTTACCAGGGCCACCAGCCAGGCCCCAGCGCAACCACCACGGCGCCCTTGGCGGACGGGGGCCCCCAGCCCCTAGGATGAGCTCGGAAAATCCTCCATCCTTCCCACAGGCGTCCCCGCAGCTGCGCCCATCGCCCCATCGCCGGCCATCCCTGACGGCGAGCCGCGAACCCCGCTGGGTCTCTGCCCGCGTTCCAGCCACTGAGGGTCCAGCCCGACCTGCAGCTGCACCAAGCTCAGAGGCTGCGGGGGACGCTGAGCGTAGCCGGGAGGCTGCGGCGACAGCGCGGACGCACAGACACGGCGACCTGGGGGGACGCAGGGGACACCTGCCGACCCTGCCCCGACGCCCCTGAGAGCAGCGCGGCGACTTCCGGAGCCCACTCCCCGCCCGCACCGCCCGGAGCCGACGCCTCCGGATCCCAGGGACCCTGTGGGCGTGGCCCGCGCGCAGCCCCGCCTCCCGGCGAGCATGTGGGCGTGACACGCGGGTGGCTCCGCCCCAACCCCGCCACCTGACCGCCGACGGTCACGTGACCGGCTCCGCGTCGCCATCTTGGGGTTCCGGTGAGGAGCCGAAAAGCGGGGAAAAGGAGGTGCGGAGCCGGCAGCGCGGTGGGAGAGGACGAGGGCGCGGGCGCGGGGGCGCCCGGCCGGCCCCGGGAGGCCCGCGGAGCAGCAGCTGCCAACGCCCGATCGCAGGTACCGCGCCCCGGGGCCGCCCCTCGCCGCGCGGGCGCCGCCGCCGGCCATGTGCGCCGCCCCCTGCAGCCCGCGGGAGCCCGCGGCGAGGCCCGCGGTTGCCGGCCGCCGCTCTCGGTCCCCGCCGCCCGGCCGCCAGAAGGGCAGGTGCGGGACAGCCGGGGCGCGGCGGCCCAGCCGCCCCAGTCCGGGAGCTGCCCACTGTGGGGAGAGCGCCTCTGAGACCGCGGCGCGCGGTACCAGGCACCAGGCGGCCCGCGCGGATGAGTGGCAGGCCGGCCGCCCCCTCCACGCGGCAGCGGGGCCTGGGTCGTGCGTCCGCGGTCGCGGAGCCAGCGTGGCCCTTCCGGCCTTCGGCCCGTGTGGCGTCCACCCTGGGCAAAGAGCGAGAGCCTTCCGCCTTGGCTGTGAACTTGGCCGTAACGTCGCGCTCCGGCCAGTCGAATGCGTACCCTCTGCCCCTTTAGATTCTTTCCAGATAGGAAAACGGCCGGGAGCCAGGCGCTGTGTGGCCGGGGTTGACGTTGCGTCCAGGGGCTGCGGGTCGCCCCCCGCGTGTTGTCCCTGGAGGCTGCCTGGAGCGCGCACCGTGCCGACAGGGCTGTTCGAAGTTGGCAGAATCACCCTTGAAGCCAGGGGTGTCCAGCCTTATGGGCCACACTGGAAGAATGCGTTGTCTTGGGCCACGCATTAAATACACTGCAACCTGTAATCACAAAAAAAATCTTAGATGATTTAAGTGAACTTACGACTTTGTGTTGGGCTGCGTTCATAGCCATCCTGGGCTACGTGCAGCCCCGGGGGCCCCAGGTTGGACACCCCCAGAACTGTGTGTTCAATTGGGATTGAAAGAGCGGTGTGAAAAGCGGTGTCAGTAAAACCAGTCCTGTTCTGAGCAGGTTAGATAAGTTCTGAGCTAAAGCATAAAATGCACAATTATTGGAGAAATTTCCAGAGCTGTTTTTCTTCTAACTTGTACAGAATCCCAAAGTTTACTTAGGAGATAAGTAATGTGAATTTGCATCACCTCAGAGGGTTCCTTTTAACATAGAACATTGAGAGATGTCCCACTGCCCCCCAAATTGTTACTTTGTTTCACCAGGTAAGAGAAATGGCTGATTACTACACGCTTTTGTCCTTGGCCATAGCTGGATTTTGAAGATTGATCCATGGGACTGTTAATTTCAGGAGCTAACTAGAAAAACATTGGCTCTGCCCCTTAACAATCGTGTAACCCTGGGTGAGTCGTTCAAACTGGCACCGAGTGTTTCCTTGTCTGTAAGACTGGGTAGCTCCCAAGGAGCAGACACACTTGTGTGGCTCACACAACCCAGCTTGGAGGGGCTGCGACTCGTTTCAGCATTGCTACTTTATACAGTTCTGTTCTCATAGACAAATAAGAAGTTAGTGTGCCGAGAAAGGATAGATTTCTCCTTGTACACTGAGACCATACACACTGGAGTTCCAGTTCCTGAACCATGTATTACTTCCTGTCTGTGAGCCTCCTCTGCAGAGAGGAGGTCGCTGTTGCCAGGGCTCCCAGGAGTGCTGGATGTAGGGGCTTAGATCCAGAGCCCCCCACTGTCACAGTCACCTGCCCCAGGCATAGCGCGTCATAGCTGCTCAACAGGGTTAGGCTTGAATGTTGGTTCACATCAGTTAGACCTCACGTGTTCCTTGTAGCTGCCAAACTAGAGTTTACTTAAGGCTGGATGCCAGCTAGGAAATGTTATATCGTGAAATTCATATACCTGTAGTATTTATACTCAGTTATTTTCTTGGTGGCAATTAACAATTACATTAAGCTAAGGAGATTTTAATCAATGGAATTATAGCTGACATCAGTAAGGTAAATCTATAACTAGTGTGTGAGCAGCTTCAGAGTGATTTTTTACAGGGAGTGGAGAATTCGGGGACATACAGGTTGGTCCAGCGCTGCCCTTCTCTTTGACGTTAGAGGAACCTGGTACCCACAGAATCGGCGACTTGTCTGAGGTCCCACAGCCAGATGAGGCCCCTGAAGGAGAGGAGCCCATGCGCACAAGTCCCTGCTGTCTTTCGGCAGAACAAAGTTAATGTTTTGTGTTTTAGAATTACAATAGAAGAATGGGGAATTGGCCATTGCTTCTATAGCAGATTTTTCTATTTGGAAGAGAGCAAATTCTTGTCTGAAAGAACAGTTTCTTTATAACGNGTGCTGGATGTAGGGGCTTAGATCCAGAGCCCCCCACTGTCACAGTCACCTGCCCCAGGCATAGCGCGTCATAGCTGCTCAACAGGGTTAGGCTTGAATGTTGGTTCACATCAGACCTCACGTGTTCCTTGTAGCTGCCAAACTAGAGTTTACTTAAGGCTGGATGCCAGCTAGGAAATGTTATATCGTGAAATTCATATACCTGTAGTATTTATACTCAGTTATTTTCTTGGTGGCAATTAACAGTTACATTAAGCTAAGGAGATTTTAATCAATGGAATTATAGCTGACATCAGTAAGGTAAATCTATAACTAGCATGTGAGCAGTTTCAGAGTGATTTTTTACAGGGAGTGGAGAATTCGGGGACATACAAGTTGGTCCAGTGCTGTCCTTCTCTTTGACGTTGGAGGAACCTGGTACCCACAGAATTGGCGACTTGTCTGAGGTCCCACAGCCAGATGAGGCCCCTGAAGGAGAGGAGCCCATGCGCACAAGTCCCTGCTGTCTTTCGGTAGAACAAAGTTAATGTTTTGTGTTTTAGAATTACAATAGAAGAATGGGGAAGTGGCCATTGCTTCTATAGCAGATTTTTCTATTTGGAAGAGAACAAATTCTTGTCTGAAAGAACAGTTTCTTTATAACGTAGGGAACTGTCTTTGTACGGGACAGCAAGTCCCTCCTTTCTCCAGTCCCCGCAAGGCCCACGGGAGTCATGCAGCTTGATTTTACTTTGATTGCCGTACTGACTGCTATTCCTGAAAGAAACGAATTAGGTATATAAATAAACCACATAGCAGAGTATAAGGAAATAAAGACAACTGAGTTAATTTGGCTCTTTAATTGAAAAAGATGTTCATTGTAAACTTCTGCCTGTGGACAGCTCTTGTCCGGGAGAGGTCTGAGGCTCAATGGGCAAGGACGTTAGCACTTCTCTGGTCTGGGTGCAGTGTAACAGTTTGATGCATCTGGTCTAATGTCCTCATGTCTGAAGGCTGCAAACAGGAAACCCCTGATCCCCTTCAGCCACGCTGGCCTTTCCACCAGCCCCTAGACAGCATGCCTGCTCCCCCTTCCGTAGAGGGGGTGCGGTGGCTGCTCTGCCTGTCAGTCTCACCCTTGTGTCAACAGAGCCACAAGAAAGCAAATGGCCCCCTCTAAGTTGGGTGATTGAAGACGCAGTTTACGAAGATGCATTTACAGAAGTGCTCAGAGCCCAGGTGTGGGACTCGGGCAGGCGAACTGGGGGATTCCACGGTTATCTGGAGCAGATCAGGAGAGGGCGAGGGGCCAGAGCCAGGGGCCTCTGTAGAGCAGCCTGCCTGGAGGAGCACGGCCAGGTCAGGGTGAGCTGGGCGAGGGGACTGGGAGACGAGCAGCATGGAGCCCCTCTGCTGCCCCGAGCTCCTGCCGTGGCTCTCTGTGGGCAGAGCTCCCCCAGAAAGCAGAGCGCGGGTCCCAGTGGTGTGCACCCTCCCTGCACAGATGGCCTGGCAGGGCTGGTGGGACACAGCGTCTGCCTCACGTCTTCAGGAAGCCTTGCTCCCCTTTCCACACCAGGAGAGCTCTGTCTCTGGTAGGGTTTGACCCGAGCTGCCTGTGGTTGCCTGACGTTTTGCTCCGCATACTGTTGGATTGTTTCAAAGTTGTTCATTCCCTTAAACTTCAAAACAGGTTTGTCTTATTTCACTCAGCTCATTTTTGAACTGTGAGTACTGCAGATTTAACATCTTTCCATTCTTCCTGGTACTTTGCTTGGTGCCTTGCACATAACAGTTTTTTCCTGTGACTTTTTATTTCCAAATGTAAGCATTTACACAAATAGAACAGCATCATGGACTCTGGGGCGCTGATCAGTCCAGTTACTCGATCTGCCAGTCTTTCTCCACCCTCACTCTCCGTTGTCTCTGTCGTCCTGCCGCCCGCGGCGACGGTCTTCACAGTTGCTTTCCCTGCGTTCAGTGCAGGGTACACGACCCACGTTGCCGTTGTCGCTCAGCCGCAGGACTGGGGTTGGGTTTGCTGGCTCTGTTCTCATCTCTTGTTCTTCACGTGCGTTTCACCTCACTCGACGTGCAGCCCCAGGCGTTCGTGCGCACTGGTGGCCTAAGTGAACTCTGTGGATGTTCAAAGAGCTGGCGTCCGGCCAGCGTAGCCCTCTCTCTGCAGACTTTGTTCCGCTGGTGAGCCTGTTCACCGGGGACTTTGTTTTAAGGAGTCTTCATTTTGGTGTTGGTTGTTGCATGTGCACCACACTGGTTCCTCTAGTGTTTCTCACGGTGTTGTGTCTGCTCCAGAGTTGCCATTTCCGCACTCACCTTGTGTGCGCAGCCTCCACAGTGAGACACGTGAGCGCCCAGGGTGCTGGGCGTCTCCCCGGCTCCCTGAGCACACTGCGTTCACCAGGAGTGTCTCGTCGGGTTTGCTTCTCGCATTTTCCTTGAAGCGAGATAACTGCTGCTCCTCCTCCTCCTCTTCATTTCACCTTCTTCGGAAGGTGTTCCCTGAACTAACCGCAGGGAGCAGTGGGCTCGAGCTGCCTCTCTTGGTTCCATCACGAAGTCAAGAGGGGCAGCCGACGGCTCCCTCGTAGCCTGGGGGTGTGCAGAGTTGACCCCAGGTTGTTAGCCTGCGCAGCTCGTGTTTCTTCAGAAGGAGACTGAGATCTGCAGGCGAGTGCCGAGTCTTGTGCTGGAACCGAGATGTTCTGGGACTCCCGTTGTTAACTTCTGCTCACCTAACTGCAGTAACAACTGAACTGAAGCATAAAGCCCTGCGTGCCAGCCCCACGGAGGGCTCAGCAGTCCTGTGAAGACCGCAGCTCCCCTTGGCCCGACACTGTGGGCCCTGCAGGCGGGCAGGTGCCAAAGGAAGTCACAAAGGGTTTTTCTAGAGAAATAGATTTGTTCTCACACTGGCCCCTCTTTGGCGACTGAAGGTGGGCATGGAGATTTCTTCCTGCCTGAGAAGGATGTAAGAAACACAGGTGGTCCTCGGACACGGTTTTCCAGCCTCGTGGTGGTGCGGAAGGAGACACTGCACTTGGAACTGTGATCTTGCCCTGGGCTGGTGCCGCGAGTCAGAGGCTCTCGTGGCTTAGGACAGTGCAGCTCCGGTGAGCCCGGTCTCGGAGCTGCACAGCCCACACTCTGTGGTGTGGGCCCAGGTGCTTTGTGGCCTGGGAAGTCTGTCCTCCTTTGAGAGGTGATTCTCCCAAGTGGTTCAAGGGAGAGCGGCCCCCAGGGCCACGGCTGTAGTCCACATCCCCCACTGTGAGTGCAGTTGGTTGGGGTGGGGGAGGGACGTGGTAGTGCTGGAGAAGCCCAGAGTGAACGACCGAGAGTCTGCCTGGTGTGGATGGGCCCAGACGTGGAAGGCTGTGTGCCTGGGAGAGCGTGCGGGTGTGTCAGAGCCTGGGGGTGCCGTAGCAGGGGCCCATGGGTCACCTCAAAGAAGCAGTCAAACCCTCTGACTAGGAGTAAGAATAGCATGTATGGCCTTTGGTGTCAGCTAGTGCCACTAGAAATCCTGGCATTTACTGAATGTTGGAAGATTCCAGAATGCACCTAAAATAATGGAAAAACAAAACTCGTTGCCGGAAAAAAGCCTAAACTTAAAAATGTGCTCCAAGGCAACCTGCTAATCTCACTTCTAGCCAAAGGGAATGTTTGAAATGAAAGTTATGTCAGGAGACAGAGTGTGTAAGATTTAGGCTTGAGAGAGGCCAAGAGTGTGTTCCCTGGAGTGACTTCGGTGGCCCTGGCATGTCATGTTCTACGGCCCCGTGCTTGTGTGGGTCTGAAGCTCAAGGGGATGCTGGTTGTTCTGCTTCTGAGGCCTCTCCCTTTCATGGGAAGAATCCTGTGTGAGTGATGGTTGACCACTAATGTGACCTCTGGAGAAACCCACAACACAGTTGCGGTTTATCCTTGGGAAGATAAAGGAAGTAAAAGAAGGAACCACAGCTTGGCTTTTCTTTAGTGTCACGTGTGCAGAACTGCTCAGAGTCCACTGTGCCCTTTCAGTGACTTCATTACTACTTGTCTCTAGTCCTTTGCAGAGGAAAAACTAGAAATTTATGCCTTTAGTAAAAAACTACAATTCTGTTTGGTATAAGGAGTGCTGTTTCACGGTGACCTGAGCTGGCTCCCTGTGCCCTGTTCGCTCAGCCAGTTGTGCGGAAGAGGGGGAACTGATGAGGTTTGGCTAGATGTGGTGGGGGCGGAGAAAAGAGGGGGTGCAGATTGGGAAAAGCTTTTCAGGAGAAGGAAGTGTGGGGTGGAGCGCTCTCCCTCCGCAGCCCTGATGGGAGCTCTCATCCCCGAGTGGAGTGCTCACCTCTCTGAGGGGACAGCAGCACGTTACTGCAGGGCTGCCTGTGGGAGGGACTTAGGTCGGCTCCCACCCGAGACCCGCTCCACCTCCTGAACTGCGCACTTGTGACTGTCCTGTGACCTGCCATCTCTCTGTCGTCTGTTACCCTTTCTAGATATGGAAGAGAGCAACGGTGTCACCATGCTGGTGCCAGGTATTGGGGAACCGGAAGCTGTATTGACGGCTGAAACTGTCATCAGCTCTTCTCTGGAAGTCGATGAGCAGAGCACAGCTAAAACAGACCCGCTGATCCATGTTATCCAGAAGTTAAGCAAGATAGTGGAGCACGAAAAGTCACAAAAATGCCTTTTAATTGGGAAGAAACGCTCACGTTCAAATGCTGGGACATGCTCCCCCGAGTCCCCTGAACTCTGTGAGATTCCAGCTAAGGCGGCCCAGCCTCCTGCTGCTGCTGCTGCAGCGAGACGGGCCACGCCACCCCAAATGCCTGTGAGCCCTGACTCTCCCGCCCAGAATGATGGGAAGGGGATGTCTTACCAGTGTAGCCTCTGCCAGTTCCTGTCTCCGTCCTTCCCTGTATTAAAAGACCACATCAAGCAGCACGGTCAGGAGAATGAAGTGATACTGATGTGCTCCGAGTGCCGTGTTACGTCGAAAAGCCAAGAGGAGCTGGAGGCTCACGTGGCCAACGACCATGACGATGACACCAACAGTCACAGTCAGCCCAGGGCCCAGCTGTGCTCAAGCCCCCCCAATGCCCTGTGTCCAAGACCCTCAGAGAGGAAGAGCAGGACCACTCCAGACCTCCCTGTGGGCGAGAGCAGCCCGCAGACGCGCACTGTCCCCACCGTGCCCAAGGTGGACGTGGGGAGGAGGAAGTGGTACGCCTACGAACAGCACGGTGTGTACCGGTGCCTGTTCTGCAGCTACACGTGTGGGCAGCAGAGGATGCTGAAGACGCATGCTTGGAAGCACGCCGGGGAGGTGGGCTGCTCCTACCCAATCTTTGAGAACGAGAATGAGAGCGAGCCCCTGGGCTTGCTGGGCTCCTCAGTGGCTGCTGCTCCTGGCGGGGTGGACGCCGTGGTCATCGCCATTGGAGAGAGCGAGCTGAGCATCCACAATGGGCCGTCGGTGCAGGTGCAGATCTGCAGCTCCGAGCCACTGTCCTCCACGTCGGCTCTGGAGCCGGGTGTGGAGGCGGGCATTGGCCTCGGCCCGGCGGTGACCCTGGATGCTAACGAGGAGGACGTGCTTGAGGTGATTTCCGATGCGGAGGAGAGCCTGGTGGCCGACAGCCTCCTTTCGTCGGCGCAGAAGATCATCAGCAGCAGCCCCAACAGAGAGGGCCACGTGAACGTCATAGTGGAGCGCCTGCCCAGTGCCGAGGAGCCCGTGTCCCAGCAGCCGTTCCTCGTGAGCGCTGCGACCGAAGAGGGGCACAGCCCGCACCCGGCGGGAGCCCCGCCTGGGCACGACGGGAGAGACGAGGGTCACCGGACTGACCAGTGCACTGTTGACCTCGGGGGGCTGATCATAGGCTGGAGCAGCACTGAGAAGAAGGGCAGTGAGTTCCTCCATCGGGGACTGGCCCCCGACGAGAACGCCCCACCCGGCCGGAGGAGGACAGACTCGGAGTCTCTTCGGTTGCACTCGCTGGCAGCAGAGGCTCTGGTCACAATGCCCGTCCGGGCTGCTGAGCTCACGAGAGCCAGCCTCGGGCACCATGGGAACGTGGCCCTCGTGGGCCCAGACGCTGGGCAGAGGCAGGCAGACAGCGCACTGACTGCATATTCCAGGATGATGTCACCACTGAAAAACTCCCCGAATGGATTAGCTAGTTTTAACCAAAGCAGCTGCCCCTTGGTGGCACTCCCAGAGGGCAGGCAGGAATTGTCTGACGGTCAGGTGAAGACAGGCATCAGCGTGTCTTTACTCACTGTCATTGAGAAGCTGAGGGAAAGGACGGATCAGAATGCTTCGGATGAGGACATCTTGAAGGAGCTGCAGGACAACGCTCAGTGCCAGCCCAGCGGCGAGGCCGCCCCGCCAGGCGGCAGTGTGGTGGAGTACATCCCCGACGCCGAGCGGCCCTACCGCTGCCGCCTCTGCCACTACTCGAGTGGGAACAAGGGTTACATCAAGCAGCACCTGCGGGTCCACCGGCAGAGGCAGCCCTACCAGTGCCCCATCTGCGAGCACGTGGCGGACAGCAGCCGAGAGCTGGAGAGCCACGCGGTCCACCACTGCAAGGCCCGGCTGTACCCGTGCAGGCGCTGTGCGGAGGCCTTCCACTACAAGGTACGTGGGGCCCCCAGCCCGCCCAGGAGCCTCGGAACCTCAAAGCAGGGATGGGCTTAGCAGCTGCAGTCGCCCACACGGCCTGGGTCAGGAAACAGGCCTGGAAGGGTTGGGGATGGGCTTAGCAGCTGCAGTCGCCCACACGGCCTGGGTCAGGAAACAGGCCTGGAAGGGTTGGTGGCTGGCCCCGGGGATCCCAGCCAGTGAGCGGCTGGTCGCCTCCCTGGCAGCCTCTGGCCCTTGCTGTCGTGGTTCAGTGTGTCTTTTCAAGGGCAAGGGGAAGTGCGCTGGAGGGCAGCACAGGTGCACACTCGTGGTCCCACATTCAACCCCACGNCCCATGCAGGCGCTGTGCGGAGGCCTTCCACTACAAGGTACGTGGGGCCCCCAGCCCGCCCAGGAGCCTCGGAACCTCAAAGCAGGGATGGGCTTAGCAGCTGCAGTCGCCCACACGGCCTGGGTCAGGAAACAGGCCTGGAAGGGTTGGTGGCTGGCCCCGGGGATCCCAGCCAGTGAGCGGCTGGCCGCCTCCCTGGCAGCCTCTGGCCCTTGCTGTCGTGGTTCAGTGTGTCTTTTCAAGGGCAAGGGGAAGTGCGCTGGAGGGCAGCACAGGTGCACACACGTGGTCCCACATTCAACCCCACGTCAGCAACACCAAAAAGACCAGCCTTTTCTCGCCAAGGCCCCAGAGTGCAGGTCCCTCCCTGTAGCTGCCACACGGGGGAGCCACTGAGACTCACCTCCCTGCAGAAGGGAAACCGGGCCGAGAAACAGCACAGGGACCAAGAGCCCGTGGTCACTGTGTGGGCAGCTAAGTGCGTGCAAGGGCACTCTCACTGCGTGACTTTCACCCTGTGTGCGACCTTGAAACGCACAACCGGCAAGAAATGCTGTTTTTGTAAAGGAAACATGCGTTCATTGGGTCACTGGTTTACAGCTGTGTTTCTTCAGTGTGCCAGTTGACTGAAAACCAGTTTTTCCAGTCCCCCTAAGGGGCTGACTGGGATGGGGATGCGCACTTTTTCTGCCAGGTGCCGGGGGTGGGGGTCTGGTTGGCAGTGACATGGCGATCGGGTAAAAAGGCCTTTCAGGGGGTTCTGCTCCGCTCGGGCTGCCTCCTGATGTCTGTTGTGGTCTTGGGCCTCTCGACATGAGCCAGTCGAGGCCACTGGGCCAGTTCCAGGAGGGCCTGGGGCGACCGGAGGAATAGGGTGCCTTTGCGGAGGCTGGTAGCAGCCGGCTGGCAGGCTGTGTTTCTGGGCATGAGCAGAGTCCTTCTGGGCCTCTGTGTGATGGTGAGCACACATGTCTTCCCACGACTGTCAGCTGCGTTACATGGTCTGTGAGCACGCTCACTTTAGAGACTCTGGTGACATGTTTCAGGTTCCAGGCTCTGAGAGCAGTCGCACCTTCCTCGGCCCCTGTAACTGTAGCCTGTCCATTGAAAACTGCCTGTTACTGTCTCAATTTCTAGAGTCAGCTGCGGAGCCACGAGAGAGAGCGGCACGGCCTCCCAGACTCCTTGTCTGCAGCAGCTTCCTCTGAACCGAGGCTTCCCAGGGACGTGGCCGAGGTGAAGTGCACGCAGGAAGGTACGTGTGCACGTCCCCTAGGCTACCATGACTCACACCCCGGGTGAAGACTCCACAAGCTGTCTGTCACGCAGGTGGTTCTCAGGGCGAAGGTGGTGTCAGTCCTCCTGTGTCTTGTCCTGTGGGTGTGAGTGAGTCTGACCTGTGCCTCCAGGGATGCCCTGAGTGCCGGGGAAAGAGCTTGGAGTAAGGTATGACATTGGCGTCTACACCGACCTGGAAGAGCTACATGCAGGGCGAACCCTTGAGTGGCGTGCCAGCAAGACAGGGAAGCTGCAGCGTAGAAACAGCTCCCCTCCTCCCCTGCCCTCCCCTCCCCTTCCCCTTCCCCACCCTCGGCCAGCTGACCTGCCAGAGCCACCCACCCCACCGCTGGCAGGATCCCACTGCTGGCGCTGGCCGAGATCTTTCCCTTAACTGGGTTCAACTGCCAGGTGTCATCTGCACTATCTAAAAAACAACACCAGATCTTTTTTTGTGCAGGTGAGGTGCGGGTCCACCATGTTTCTGCCGAGAGGAATATTAGTATCTAAAGGCTGCGTCGCAGCTCCGCAAACAGGCGGCACTGCCACGCCCGCAGAGCCGGGATGAAGCTGCCGGGCCCTGCTTCCCTGGGTCCCGAGTGCAGCACTGCCTGGTGCTGATGGGAAACAAAGCCGGGGGCGCTTTCCTGACTGCCTGAGAATTACAGTCAGAAACAGCAGAGTACTGTGGCGTTGAGTGTCCCACTGCGGTGTGCATTACGTGACACCCAGAAAACACACCTGGCCCTAAGACGTTTCTGAGAGCTGGACTGGCCCTGTGGGGACACCGGACTCCCCTGTCAGGCAGACGTCGTCCCTACAGATGTCTCCCCGACATGGGAGCTCACGGCAGAGCCTCTCCCTGTGCGAGAGGCGGCCTCCTCCCAGAGGAGCCTGAGGGCCCTCTCTGTGTGACCCTTGTGCTTCCACGTCCCCAGAAAGGTGGCGCCAGAGCCTTTGATGTCTTCAGACTGTGACTCCCAGCGACAGAAAAATGTCAGTCCTGCTCAGCAGCGCCTGGGCCTGAGGTCTGGGTCACCGGGACCTGCGGGGCAGGACTCTCCCTGCCGGCCGCCTCCCTGGCAGCCTCTGGCCCTTGCTGTCGTGGTTCAGTGTGTCTTTTCAAGGGCAAGGGGAAGTGCGCTGGAGGGTGGCACACATGTACACACGTCACACACACTCCACCCCACGTCAGCAACACCAGGAAGACTGGCTTTCCTCTGGGTCCTCAAGGTGAACACAGCTGGAACCGGTCTTCTCGGCGCCATCTTCAGAAGGAATCCCCTACGGAGTCCAAGTGGGCTGTTAAGATAAGGGCCTGTGGGGCCCTTCTTTTGATAAGAAGGTTAACGGGAGATCGGAATTGAAGGAAGCAGTTTGTCATTCCAGAAGGAGCTCCACTGCGTTAGTGTGTCCACCGTGCTCCACTTTGCAGCCTCCTGGGGCTGAGCGTGGCCCCCCAGCCACCCCCCTCGCTGCTCCTGCTGTGGCAGTGGGCGGTTCAGACAACCTCGGCCGCCTTCGCTCTGGCTCCTGCACTGGTGCTTGTTCGTTTAGCATCAGACCTTTCAGAACCTGATCGTCGGGCCTGAGAACATGTGTTTGGCTCACAAAGAAGGGAAAAATTATTCTTGTTTACTAAAACTCTTTTAACCGCTTAGTAATCTCATTGAGGAAGAGGAGACACATGTGGCCCTGTGGTCCCAGTCTCTGCCCATTACGATGGCACAGGTACCTCAGGGCATGTTTTCTGCACCCAGGTGCAAGGCCATAGTACTTGGGCCATAGTTCTGCCCAAGGCAGGGAGCCCCGCCCTGAGCTGGGTCCGGTTCCGGGTGCTGGGATACAGGGACCATGTCAGTGCCGTTGAGGGGCCCAGCCCAGCGACCAGTCCTCCGTGGCCCTGCCAGAGCCGTGGGCCCAGCACTTCCTGTGTCTCCTTGTGGGATTTGAATAAAGTGCTTCATTGCAAACCTGCAGTTGGCCAAGCAGTGCAAACAGGGGTCCCAGCCCACAGAGAGCCCACAGCTAGTGACACTCCCAGGGACTTCCCAGGGAGATCAGGAAACTGCACAGGTGGTGGAGGGAGAGCACAGGCCCCTGCGTGTGCCCACCCACACCGGGACACTCCGAGAGCTCGGTGTTGTGGGAGAGCAAATCGAGTCCCCCAGAGGGGGCTTCACTTGTTCATGACCACCGGGGGGCAAAGTGGCAGCCAGGAAGAAGCCCAGGTTCTTGAGTTGAAACCCAGTTCCTCCCCCTGAAAAAGCTGCCCTCCCCCCCCGCCCCCGGCTTGGTGCTGCGCACAGTTCCCATCCCGTGACCCGTCCCGGCACTTCTCACCTGGCACCACGGGCTGGCCTGTCCGCTCTCTTCTCGGGGGTTCCTTCTGAAAGCGCCTTGGAACAGTGACGTCCGCGTTTCTAACCTGCCACCTGAGAGAGAGACTCAGATCGTAGCTGTGATTAGTGTGTACGTTAGTGTAACAGATTTACTCCAGGAAATTGGGAAGTTCTGTTGTGCAACAGTGGTTCCCGGCAAAAGGGTTTTCACTCTAGAGGCTTACATGAAAACTACGGGTTCTCTCTGTTCCCACGTGGGCTGTCCATGTACCCACACGGCACCTCCTCCCGCTGTGGCGTGCTGTCCCTAAGCTTGCTCCCATTCTGCTCTGTCAGCGTCCGTGCCTGCGCAGTTGGGCTGTGGGCAGTGTGGGCTTGGTGCCTGCAGGCTGAAGGAGGGGCTGGGTGTCTCCAGGAACAGCATCAGCGTTCCTGGAGACATCAGGAGACATCACACTCAGCCCGCCCTCCCAGGCTTCCCTGGGTCCAGGAACCCTACCTTGTGGCAGATTGACCTGAGGGTTCAGAGAGCTGCACATTCACGTCAGCTGTGACTTTTGTCCTTGGGACTTGTCAGGGTGCTGGCTGTCGTGCACAGCCTTGGTCCTTAGCAGCAGACAGGTGGGCAGGTGACAGTTGACAGCTATAAACAGGAAACCTACAGGCTGAAAAAGGTTATTTGTATTCAGGCCTTTACATGTACTTTGTAGCCATACTTTGTAAGGTGGGATTCTGATATTAAATTACAGCTTGTTGGCAAATCACTTTCCTCAAGACAATGTATACATATCCAACATTGACTAGACTAACACCTTTCACATTAACAGTGGCTCTCTGGTTAATTCAGCTGCTGTTAGTGGGCAGAACAGCCGGCATCAAGTCCATGGGGTTAGACTTTTGTGCAAGGTTCTGTAGACACCAACCCAGTGCACCTGCGTCTGCAGGCCCAGGGGTGTTGAGTTGTGTCTGCGTAGAGTCTGGGTGTGAGGGAGGCTGCAATGCCCTGTGCAGACCTGTTCCCTTGATCAAACAGTGAGAAGGCCTTGACCGAGGCCTTGGTGCTGTGTGGTATCCACACACGTTAATGTGGGGTGTGGATGCTGCTGTGCGGGTCCGAGGGAAGCATGCGCTGACACTCTGAAATGCCTTGTCCAGAGAACAAGCCTGCGGCCTCGAAGCAGTACCGGTGCGACGTGTGTGGCTACACGAGCACGACGCACGTGGGCGTCAGGAACCACAGGCGCACCCACAGCTCCGACAAGCCGTACAGGTGGGTGGCACTCGCGTCGAAGTGCTGGGTGGTGAGGGAGGACTGGAACGCCTTAAAGACTCGTGCCCTCGTTTGAACACGGGTTGAGCACTAAGAGACTTTCACACGCTCGTTTCCAGAGTACCGTCTGGCACTGGCCAGTATGGCTCAGTTGGTCGAAGCATCGTCCCGTAGACTGAGATGTTGTGGGTTTGATTTCCGGGCAGAGCATGTACCTGGCTTGCAGGTTCAGTCCCTGGCTGGGGCACCTGCAAGAATATGAGAAGGCTGCCAGTTGGTGTTTCTGTCTATCTTTTTCCCCTGTCCCGCCTTCCAGCCCTCTCTAAAAAGCAATGGAAAAACATCCCCAGGTGAGGATTAAAAAAAAAGAGTATTGTTTAGTTTGTTAAAGAAAATGAACGTTAAGCTTGAGTCCTAGGGGGGTAGACATGCAGTCTAGTCGAAATAGAGGAAGACGCCCGTGCCTGTCAGCTCTGTGTCTTTTCAGTTTCATAGAATTAATGTAGCAATTTCACTAATTCAGGTGCTGAGTACTTGGTATTCCAGCGAAAGATTCTTCACACTCAAAAGCAATAAAATCCCCATGACAGATTCTGCTTTGGGGAATGGTGGGCAAGGAGGGATGAACAGGCGACCAGAGAGGATGTTCAGGGCAGGGAATCGTTCAGGATGGCATCGTCACGGTGGGCGTGTGACGCCACGTGTCTGTCAAGATGCACAGGGTGGACAGCAGACTGTGAGCCCCATGCTGACGCGGGCAGGGCGGGTTTGACTGCGTGTGTCCTTGTAGACAGGGCCGGGCACCTGCGTCCCTAATGTACCCTCTGCCCCCATTCGAAGGTCAGCCACACAGACTTCTGTCACTGACACACTGATGGCGGCCTGACAGTGTTCCACACAGACATGGTGTCACTGCAGGGGGCTGCGTCACCCAGCAGTGCCCTGAGAGCTCGTTGCTTCCGAAGGGCTTTGGCCCAGACCCCCAATGCACCCCGGGGCAGCTCTTCCTTCGCCAGAAGCTCGGGGTTATTGTGGTTGTGTTTGCCAGCTGCTCCCACGGGTGCCTCTCAGGACTTTGCCTTTTCTGTAGATCTGTAAACAAGCACATACTTCCTGTTGAAAGGCCTTTAGTTCTGTTTTGTTTCCTTAAAAATAGAGGTATGTGGAGTATTGTGTGTGTATAGATAGCTTAGAGCATAGATTCAGTATATTACTGTATTTCAAAACACTACTGCATAAAGTAATCTGAGATATTTGTCTCGGTCTTTATAAATTCTTCGTGGTGTAACGCACTTTGGCTCATTGTTTCTAGGAGATACACTCCAGGACGTTCCAGCCTCTGAAATCATTGTGTCTCTTAGAGTCAGTGAAGGTTGAGGCCTCAAAGGCTTCAGGAGAAGGGCTGTCCGTAGGCAGAGTCACCGTCAGGAGGTGTGACGTGCTCCTGTGACCCCCTTCTCACTGCAGGTGCTCCCTGTGCGGCTACGTGTGCAGCCACCCGCCGTCGCTGAAGTCCCACATGTGGAAGCACGCGAGCGACCAGAACTACAACTACGAGCAGGTGAACAAGGCCATCAACGACGCCATCTCTCAGAGCGGCAGGTATGGTCCCACCGCCCCTGCTGCCAGGCGGGAGTTCAGGGCCCACATTCTGACTGGCTCAAGGCTTGGTGCTTCTGTTTGGCATTTTAGGGCCCTTGGGAAGCCGCTTGGGAAGACTCTCATGAACAGCAGAGAAGGAAGGGCCGGCCCTCCCCCTGGCAGTCCGGGCAGTGTGTCACCGCCCTCCGAGCCCCCTCCCCAGGCTCCTGTGGAGCGCGGGGGCCAGAGCCCGGCCAGCCCTGCCTCCTGCGGCTCGGAGAAGAGCCCCGGGGTGGCGCCTCCCGGGCTGGAGCACTGCGTCCTGCTCTTCTGTTGCTGCATCTGCGGTTTCGAGTCCACGAGCAAAGAGAGCCTGTTGGAGCACATGAAGGAGCACGAGGGTGAGATCGTGAACATCATCCTGAACAAGGAGCATGGCCCCGCTCTGCCCGCGAGCTAGATGCCACCGGGCCCTCAACTCCCCTCCTCCCACCCTCCGCCGCGGGGCCCAGGGCCGAGTTTAGGAAATGACAGGAATTGCAAATGGATAGGAGGTGATCACATTTAAGTATATTGAGGGAAACGGGCTGGGGAAGAAGCAAAGATACAGTCAACCCTCTGTCTCCTCTTGTAGCTTTAACTGTAGTTACTGCTAAAGCTTGTCGTCGTCGTCGTGCAGAAACGCAGGCGAAAGTGAAGAAAGGGTTTTTCAGGGACTGTTCCGCAGCCCGTTGTCCTAAGTGTCACAGTCTGAAGCAGAGCTGGTCCTCCTCCTCCACAGTGGGCAGCCAGCTCCGCGATGCCGTGTCCCGAGGGCTTCGAGGCTGTGCACCCAAGTGTCCCCCCCAGGGTCAGAAGGAACTCGTCAGGCACCCTAGGAAATACTGCTTTACTCTTTAAAAAAAAAAGGAAAGAGAAAAAGAGACATCTAAATTCAAAGCTAGGATGTCAGTAGGCATTTGAGGAATAAATTACTATCTTAAATTCACAGAGAGTTCCTGTGGGCACTGGGAGAGGTAGGGGAACCCACCACACTCAGCCAAACCTGCAGCTTCATAACCGTGTGTCCCAGCCCAGGCCGGTCCCTTCCCAGACGTCCTGTTCTGTGTGGGATGGGCCCCCACCCTCTGCTGACCCAGACCAAGCTTTTATCTGACAGTGTCTGTGAAAGCTGCAAAGGGTGCAGGTTTGCACTCGAGCATCGGACCTCGGAAATAGTTTGATCTCTTAAAATCATTTGGGGGAAGGAGGCTGGACCCAGAACCCCTTTGCAGGGGTATCCAGCCTGTTGGCACCTCTGGGCCACCCTGGAGGAAGAGTTGTCTTTGGCCACACGCATTAAGTACATTGCAACACGCAATCACAAAATAATCTCAAATGTTTTAAGTAAATATAAATGATTTTGTGTTGGGCCACATTCACAGCCGTCTTGGGCTGCATTCGGCCTGTGGGCCATGGGGTTGGACAGCCTGGGAGGGTTGCTTTGAGATTTTCCTTTCCTGGAGCTAATTAATGTTAGCAGATGAGGTGTAACCAAATGTGGCCAAAATACACTGAAAATCCTGGTTGTTTTAGAACTCGAGTGACGAATGAGCCACACTTGCGAGTCTGCAGGGTTTCTCCTCCCTTGGAAATCCCTCTCCCGAGTGGGAGACCTGCTGGACCTGCTTTCGCTTTAAAACACGCGCCAAATAAATGTGACTTCTCACTATTGACACAGTTTGTATGATAATGCATTTCCAAGACCACAGGGTTTTCTGTTGGGGCTTTAGTCCTGTGCTCATGCCTTGTTTTGTTAGAGTCAGTTGTGCCCACACGTCTGGGCGGCGCCGCACGCAGGCCTGCCTCACGGTGCTCCTCCTGAGCTGTCTCTGCAGCTGTAGCAGCCCCGCTGCATTGCCGGCGACTCTGGAGACACAAAGATGGACTCGTTGAATGTGATGCTCTGTGGACCCGTGTTGGATGGGCACCTCTCCCCAGAGTTCAGGTGTGACTGGGGTTCGCATTTTTAGGATGGCAGTGGGGCCAGGTGTCTGGAAACACTTCCTTGTGTTCTTCATTTCATTTTCCTGATGATTTTTAAGCAAACAGAACTGATTGTAACTTTGCAGCTCTTTAATTTAGGTAGCTATAAGTTATTTATGGAAGTTAATCTGCTTTTGACACATGATTTTTACAAAGGAAGAAGGAATATGTCTAGTAAATGATATTCCCCAAGTCCACTGCGTGTGGATTTATATTCATTTTCTCCTGTTTTCTCAAGTAAAACAATTACATTTCATTCCAGCTGCAAATGAAGTATTTTGAATGGCCCCGTTATGGCCACTCACGCTGTTACCACTCAGCCAACCTGCTGGTGGCTGGGACTCAGGGTTTCTTTACAGAAACCTGTGATTCTGAGAGTCAGCAACCTTAAAAAATTTTGTTCTATAAGTTTTCTTGGCTTTAACTTTATGCAATCATTTTGGAAAATACTAATAACTAAGAACATCCCAAAATTTTCAACAGGGAATTTTTTAATTACTTTTTTTCATTTTCTTAGTCCACTTCCATTGATTGTTACTAAGTTTCCCGTCTGGAATCACGGATTTAAAATTCCCCTGGCTGGAGGGGAAAGAAACTGACAGAAGTTCAAAGTCTTTAAATGCTCATCTGGCCTAGAACATCCTCCAAAGCTTCCCCCCCTGGCCTGTAGGGGGCCACATCCCACAGTGTCCGCACCTCCTGGGGCCCGCTTTGTGGCCAGCCTTGGTGCCACTGCTAGGAGCCCCTGGGTCTCTCACAGTGTGGAAGCGGACTGAGTGCGTGACGGCATTGCAGCTGGGCTGGGCCTGAAGTGAGCAGCCGGAGCCCCCTTTCCGGGGCGTGTCAGGTGTTGGCAGGGGCCTGTGGCCCTGCAAAGCCTGTGCACTTGTCCACTCTGAGCTCTGATGGTTCTAAGAGTTGGTATTGAAAATTCTTTTTCAAAGACACTTAGGGACAAGGCAGCGGTGGGGAGGGGACAGTGGTGCCCTGGGACCATCACAAGCAACCCTCTCGGGTGCGCAGCGTTCCCCTTCTTTCTCCAGGGTCCTGGGTGTGGACAGTGGTGAGGGCTCTGGAGTGGCGGTGTCCTGCTGTCACTCCAGGTCACCTGGAGACAGTGCACGGGAATGACACCGCCACAGCCTCTGTCCTGGGTCTGTCGCCCCGGCCGAGGAGCTGCTGTCTCCGTGGGCCTCCGGCTCCTGGCACAGCGGGGTGGGCACCCCGCGTCTGCCTGGCATCTCCTGCTGGGGAGGGGCTGTTCTGTGGAGGCTGAGTCTGCCTTCAGTTTTCATAGACACTTATGTAAACTTTTTTACTGTACAGCAAGGTGCTCTAAGTGATATTCTATAAAGTGTATTTAATAGAACTTTGAGTTTGCTACCCATGGACATGAACACGTGTATTTTTTTAAGAAATGAGTATTGTGTAACACTATGGCATTGCTTCTGTAGCCAAAGTTCGAAACTCTGGAACACTGACCTGTAAAGACGACAGTTCTGCACGGCGTCCTGTTAAAAATAGGGTGACTTGGCGTTTCGTAAAACCGCCCTGCACAGCGAGCTGCATGCCTTAACGCCTCCCTCTCTACGATGGTGTCCTGGCAGGTTGGGCCGCCTGCCCAGCCGCGCGGCGAGTGCTGTCAGGCTTCAACTACCTTTGGAGAAACTGTACGATGTTAGAGTAATTTATTTTGCTTTATAGGAGTTTGTCATGTATTGACTTTAATATTGTATTTTGGTAATAAACTTTTTCGTTAAAAACACTTGCCTCAAAGTTTTATTAACCAATGGTTATACGCATGCTTATCTTGGAAGTGCTGATCTGATCACTTAGAAAGTTGGGTTTAGACCTTGAATGTCCCAAGGATCACCGAAGGATTGTGATCCCCCGGTCACTTGTTAAATTGCTGATGGTGTCAATCTGTGCCCTACAAAGGGACCAGAAAGTGCCTTTAGATCTTTGTAGTCACTGTGAAAATTCAGTCTAACTGTGACACTCTTGGCTACATGGTTCTTCTTCATTCAGTCTTCCAGATCGCACCCTTACATGCATGAAACTCCTGTGTAGTCCAAGTGCAAAAAAGCAGCTCTGTCCATGACTCAGTGTTCGCCGCTGGAGGTAAAGGTGACACAGGTGCCCACTCCTTGGTCACCTTGTGGTCTGCACCACTGTCTCCTCACGTGACACTTGCAGTGTCGGTCAGTGTAGCGAACCTCATCCGCCTGGAGTGTCGGCCTGGTTGTCCCCTTGTGCCCGTGTCTGAGGCCTTGTGTCCCCTCACCACAGCTGTGACCCCTCATCCCGTCTCCCTACAGGCAGCAGTCCCCTCCCCTGTCTCCCAGGAACCAAGCTCCAGTGCTCTGCTCTAAGCTCCCGACTCTCTCAAGTCCCAGCCTGCAGGTCCAGACGTGGGTGTGGTTTGGTGGCACCAGCCACACACGGCTGTGGAGCATGGAGGGATGACTGCTGTGTGCACACATGCAGCGCGAGTGGCCTCAAAGACTCAGTTCAAAAAGGGAGGTGTCTCAATAGCTTTTTACATTGGTTCCATGATGAAAGGATATTTGGGGTTAAATAAACTCATTAAAACTCACTTCACCAGTTTGTTTTTTTGATGTAGCGACTAGAGAGTTTTACATGTCACACTGCCATTGGACAGTGCTGGGGGGCTGGGGGGCCGAACTACAGAAAGCTCCCAGAGAAAAAGGCTTTATAGCACCGTTTTGGGACTAAATCATATTACTCAGTCCTTTGTAATTGTTATAAAGTGTTCCTGGTGTCCCACAGACCCCATCCATAATTTGTAACTCACTGTGTCATCGTCTTTGCTACTTAAAGCCACATACAGTTTGTTTGGAATGATGTACAATTAAGTAATAACTGATGCTATAAACAGTACTATCTCGTTCTCCGCCCATGCCCCCAACTACCATGCAGTTTCAGTGGCATGATCTCCACCCGACCGATTCAGCGCTGTGGGCGGAAGTGCAGTGTGGTCATGCACCCACACAGCTAACTGTGGTGCAGGGGACCAGGTGGCTAGTCCACCCCCCTTAGGTGACAAACACAGGATACAAAGCAAAGCATCTCTGATGCACCTTTCATGGTGAATGGCTCGTGTGAGTTGAGCCACGCCCCTGGGTTGGGTGAGGCTGCAGGTGGCTTTGGTGAATGTTGGTGACATTGGCAGCATTAGAGAACATCAGTATTCTCCCCCAGAGACCTTGTCCCACGCGCAGCACAGTGTAAAATGGACATTTTTGGCCCCAGAAGTTCCTGGAGAAGACTTTTCAATTGGTGTGATACAGTAGGCTTTATTAGGTTGTGTCTGGGTTTGTGTCTCAGAATCCAGGTGTCTATGATGTGTGAACCATTTCTAGGTTTTGGCGTGGGTGATGGGACCCAGTGTGCCTCCCTCGCTGGGGGGGCGTGTGCCTTGCTTTTCCCGGGGGTGGGGTCATCAGTACATGCCCTGTGCCTAGTGCTCTCATTCAAACTGCAAAGTATTGGTAAGAGTGTGGCGTATTTGGGTTTTTAATCTGACTTTTTTCAGTAATGGTAATCATGGTTTAAATAGTTGGCCTTATAAAGGTACATTATTCTAGATCTTGCTTTAAATTTAAACACCTCATGTAAACCCTTATTATTTGAGGAAATCCCCGAATGTTGGTGTCTTTTTATTCTCACCTTAATGCAGGCATTAAAGGAGCCGGAAAGTAACAGTTTGCAAAACTGGATGTAAGAGGGATATTGGACGGTGATAGGAGGTATGTGGGGCCTTTGTTTAAAAGGACATTCTTCCTTTTTTTTTTTTTAAGATTTTATTTACTTATCTTTAGAGGGGAAGGGAAGGAGAAAGGGAGAGAAACATCAATGTATGGTTGCCTGTCATGCATCCCCTGCTGGGTACTGGCCTGCAACCCAGGCATGTGCCCTGACTGGGAATCGAACCGTGATCCTCTGGTTCACAGGCCCGTGCTCAATCCACTGAGCTACACTAGCCAGGGCTAAAAAGACATTCTAAGATGGACATTCTAAAAGACATTCTTTTTATTAACACTAATTAGAGAGTATGAGCTCAGACTATTTTATTTTTCTTCTTACCTTTATTAAAAGGAGAAATAATACTTAAAGCTGTCTATGTCATTGCCATTGGCATCAGAATGTTTTTAATTTATATTAATAAAGTATGCCATCTTAAATGCGTTCACAGAGGGGAGCTGTGACCTTCAGAGACCCTCAACGAAATGTTACTCATTTTTCAGGCTTTTGGGGCATAATAGCATCATTAAAGGCTGTTGTCACTACAGTGCGCATCTGCAGATTCTTGCTTTTCCTACTCGTTTCACGCCTGTTCGTATCCCTGTTTTAGAAATAATGGGCTTTCTTGAACTAGGGACCTCTAGTTCATGTCCCATCTGTCACATCTCACGCTTGTGTTTGTATCTGCCGTCCTGTCTAAACCCAGCATTTCCCGCCACAAATGTGTGAGAAACTCCTAGTTCAGGCTGAGGAAATGTGTAGCAGGTCGTGATTCAGATCTGAAGCTGCATTCATTTCCTTTTTTGAACTTTTAATTTTTCCGTTGCCATTTCAACCCCTTATATGCTCCTCCCCCGTCCCGCCATCAGCACACGTTTGTCCACGTCCATCAGTCCTTTTTCCTTGATCCCCTCACCCGCGGGTCACGCCTTCCTCACCCGCCAGCTGGAGGATCGGGACGGTGGCACCAGGACAGGTTCCCTGCCCTCCTCTCGAAGACGCGTTCCCTCCGCCGGCAATGGTGACCGGAAGCGCGCTGCTTCCTTTCCGGCCGGCGCAGCACTGGGGGCGACCGGAAATGCGCCGCTTCCTTCCGGCCTGTAGGCACGGGGCGGGAGTAGGGCGCCGTGAGGGGCGGGGCCGTGCTGACGGACGGCTTCCGGAACCTATGGGCGCGGCCGCAGTGGCCTGGCTTCTCCTGCGCGCCCCCGGCGGGCCGCAGACGTCCCCAGACCCCATTTCCGGGCGGCGCGCGACGCTCCACGACTCCGTGTCGTCCCCGGCCTCGGCCTTCGGCGCCCCGCCCACCGGCCCTTGAGCGCTCGGAGCGGCGCGTGGAACGCCGAGCACAGGTCTGTGCTCCGGGGACCCGGTCGTGCTGGTCGGCAGTGATCCGAGGCCGCTTCGTTTCTTTGCGCGCTGCGCGCCGGAATTTCTCCGGAACCGGAGGCCTCTATCGCGGTCGGCGTGGCCGTCACAGCGCCGGCCCCGCGTGGGTCTAGTGTGTGTCCGCTGTCGTGGCGCCCTGAGCGTGGCCGCCGTGGGGCCTGTGCGCCTGCCTTGAGGGGACCCGCGGCCTCGAACCTGCGCTTCTGAGTTCGCCCCGCGTGCGCGTGTAGTGTGTGGTTTTGTGTGGACGAGGGCGTGAATGAGCGAGTGGACGGAGGAGTGAACGAACCGACAGAGGAATGAATTAGTGAGCGCATGGACGAATGAACGAGCGAGTGAATGAATGGCATCACGTGGATCTGTTCTTTTCCACGGAGCAAGCTCTTTGGCTTTAGGGAGTCATAACCCAGCCAAAGCCGCGTTATAACAGTTGTCACTGCTCTCCACTCGGGCCGGTAGGGAGCACGGGCGTTGAAATCCACGCAGGACACAACCCATGCTTCAGGTTTTCACGACCAGGCCCGCGACAAGCTTGTGGGACTCCTCAGTGGCATGCAGCTGTGTGAATAACAGGTGTCCTGTGCAGGACACAGGTGACGCTGCACGTTGGCAGGGGGTTCAGGCAGGGAGGAGGCCGGGGCTGGTAGCGTCTCCAGGGCATCCCTGCCTTCCGCCAGTATGCTCACAAACACATCATCTGTAGGTTCTTGTGTTGAGTGCAGAGTTGCTGGCTGGTGGAGAGGTGTGAAGGGAAGACGGGAAAGGGCCAAGGAAGGTCACCTGTGCCCAGGGTGCGCTGGGGCTGGGGCCATGGCCCGTCCTGGCCGGTGAGTGGCATTTCCTCTCTGCTGCCTACAGGAGCTGTGGGGAGACCATGCACCAGAGCCTTTGACACCATGATGTCCATCAGGCAAAGAAAAGGAGCCAAAGCCTCAGAAGTGTCTGAGGGTGGTGCAGCCCAACAGGAGAGTGTGACGCTGGAACGTGAGTTGCTGTCTGGTAGGTGACAAAGTGGCATGTGAGGCTGCTTTCATTTCTGCGTATGAATTGTCCCTCTCACAGGATAAAGATACAGTGAGACCTAACCCCGGGGAAACGGGCTAATGCTCTGATGTTTCAGTCTGATGAGTGATCTGCTTGCAGCTCGGTAACAGGGCTCTGCCACCCTGATGGCAGAAGCCAGGGCGCAGCTCCGAGGAGGTCAGCTGGGATCTCGCTATCTTGCTCGGGGCTGGCGACTGTCTGGAGCAACGGTCCCCTTGCCTGGCCTCTGCTGGCCACACTGGCAGCCTGGCCTGGGGGCAGGGGTCTCGTTTCACCAACATATTGAAACAGAATCAGATATGTTTTGTTCTTTGTTTTCAGGCAAATTCCTGAAATTTTCTCCTTTACTCTTTTTGGTGGGATTTAGATTACTGGTCAAATGGTGACCGACTAGGTCACAAATTGTGGGTAGACTCTGCCTCCTTGACACGGAGCCCGTTGTTCCTCTGTCTCGCAGACTCGGTAGCTACACTGTGGTCACTGAGTGTTCAGGTGGGGAAGACAACTCCTCAAGAAGCCCATGTCCCAGTGGGCAGGGCGGACGTGTGCGGTTAGGCACAGCGGGGAAGGCTGTGTGAGCGGGTGGGCGCTGGCTGGAGGTCTCAGGAGGAGCCCTGGCCATCTGCTACAGGCGGGCGGGAAACGGCTCCCCAGTGACGGGCAGCTGGGACGCAGCAGGCTTGGCTGGCGTCTGAGGCAGGACTGTTCAGTTCTTTACCCACTTAGTTGTCTGTCTGGCTTTTCCAGGAGCTTGTACCAGGAGAAGACTCTGGAAGGTCCTGTCACTCACAGCGGGTGGAGCCGTAGCCCTTTGTGCTGGAGTGCTGACCTCTGTCTACCTGGCCACTCTACACGAAAATGACCTGTGGTTTTCGAACATTAAGGTAGGGGCTTTCTGCGCACTGGGCTCCTCCTCTGTGTGCCTGGGGAGGGCCCACACTGTGGGGCTTCCCCCGGAGAAGCCAGTCTTTGACAGTTTGGCTGTGGAGTAAAAAGGCTTGTGTTTGTGAGGGTGAAATAAGGTCAGAATGTTTACAGTCAAGTGAGTTTTGTCACTGGTGACGCAGCAGCACAGAACCAGTGTCTGTCAGCGGGGTTGTGCAGCCAGCGTCCTCAACTGGGGGTGAGGCCTTCCTGGTGGGTCCGGTGCTCTTGGGGGCCGGCTCTCACTTCTGTGTGTGTGTGCAGGTAGGGTCCTGGGAAGGATTCTTCTCATGGGTACAGTTTAAAAAAGCAAAAGGAGAGCAGTTCTGAAGGTGCTGCTCTGAGCCAAGCCTTCCCCACTGAGGGCTGTGGTGTGTCCGTGTCTCGCTCATCACGCTCCCAGGAGGACCTGCGATGTAAACACCAGTTTCCTGTTGTCTTTCTCTCTCTTTTCAAGCATTTCTAGATTTTTTTTCATTAGACATCATTTTCACAACAAGCATATTTGCAAGGAAAGTTACACGCTGGCAGTGTTTTTGAACCAAACATACCTTGATTTGATCCAGAGTGTCGTGATCTTTGACCTTGCTCACTACTGCAGCCTCTGATGGCTAGTTGCTTACAAAGACGAAATTCACCTTCTGAAGTCAAAGATTTATGATCTCTGCGAATATTCAGAAGAATCAATGAGGAGTCAGGGCAGCCTCACAGAGAGCTTCCCAGAATACTTCGGGCCTTCGTTTGTGGGAAGGACGGATTCGGTGTGTCCGAGTGACTTCCAGCAGCTGACGGAGCAGCCTGTGTCGACATGCCTTTACACAGGCGGTTGTGACAGCAGAGTTGTGACAGCAGAGTTGTGGTGACAGCAGAGTCACAACTCTTATCCCTCGGTGACGATTGCTAGCTTTTGTTGTCAAGAAAGACTTTACTCACCTTTATCTCTTTAAAATGGAGTGACTGTAAAGAGACCCCCTAGGGTAAAGCAGGTTAGTGTTTACATTAACATTATTACATTAACACAAGTGTTTACATTAACTCGAGTGTTTTGAATCCAGGCTCAAATACCCCTGTGGGGGCGGTGCATGGCTGGAGTCAGGTGCTGGTGACTGCGGGATCCGGAGACAGGCTGTAGAGGCAGGGTGACTGAACTTTGAACTGTCAATTTAGTTCTCTGATCTAAAGCTCAGGCGTGGCCTTGGTAGCAGCCTCAGCTGAGTGCACCCCATCATCCAGACACCCGAGCACTCTCGATTTTTCTCCCATTACTTTCATTATACTGCTGCCTGCTCTTTATTGAGCACCTGGTTTGTAGGTAACTTGGATTTAAACACTGGGCGCCTGGAAAGAGTAACAGAGCCTTCAGGATTTGCCAGCAGACTTGAACCTGGGGAATATATGCTCGGTGCCCGCCCTGTGCCAGCAGGCCCGTTGTCAGTGTCAGCAGCGCCGCCTGGCATCACAGGCCCCTGTTTTCAGGCAGTCGTCCTTGAGCGAGACGCAGGCCCGCGGGCGGCCCCACATCGTGTCGGTGCTGTGCTGGGCTGACGCCGTGGGATCAGGTGGGAGGGTTAGGGGGCCAGGAGGGTCCCGGGTGACGTGACCACACTGAGACCCGAAGGAGGGGCCGGGGGAGCTGGGCAGGGCGGGGAAAGGTGTGTAACAGGGAAGGGACACGTGTGGGAAGCTCAAGGGGTACAGCAGCCTCCCTGATCGCTGGCTGCCCGCCTTCCTCCCTGTCCCTCAGGGAGGGTGGAGGGCCGTCTGTCCAGCCAGGAGCCTCTTTCCACACGCTCAGGCCTCTCCTCCCCAGGCCTCCGTTCAGTCGTCCTCCCCTCCCCCTCCCAGTCTCCACTCCACTTGCTGTGTTTTACTTGTTCGCTCCAGACTGCAAACTCTGGAGCACAGAGGTCTGTGTCTCTGTTCCTTGCTGCACCCCTGGCAGAAGCGTGCTTGTCACTGGCTGCTCAGAGTGCGTCTGTGGGCGAGGGGATGAGTCTGCAGAGGACGCAGAGCCCAGCTAGGAGCACAGAGTCCCGTGGGGAGGCCAGTGGGATGGTTCGGGCAGGGTCTCTGTTCTCTCCGACGGACGCTGCTCTTCCCTTGAGGTCGTCTTCCTTTTTAAAAACGCGCCATTCTTTCTTGTTGAAAAATAAACCCATGAGCTCAAGGACTAAATTCTTACAACGTTTCGTTTCCCCAGCAAGTGAAGACTCACTGGTAAGGAAGGGGTTCTCACTGGCCCGAAAGCACTCAGGTCACTCAGTTTTCTTGTCTGCTTTTCCTCGTCTTGACCTTTCCACTGTCGCTCTGCTGTGCACTGGGTGTGGCAGAAGCTGCACGTCTTCCCGTTGGATGATCTTGCAAAGCAAGCAGCCTTCAGGATACACAGGGTCTGTCCACAGGTGGCAGCTGCAGCAGGCCTGGGGCTGGTGGCCGCCCCGTGGGACCCCAGTCACGTCTGCAGTGGTCCCAGCACCTCGAAGCTTGACCACTCCCTCTCGCTGCGGCTTGTCTCCTGGAGGGCAGGAGTCTAACAGAGAGGTGTGCACTCAGCCAGACAGCGCACGTGTGTGTGTGTGTGTGTGTATGTGTGTGGCTCTTCACCAAGGGCCAGACCTGGGGAGCCGCTGTTTCTGGGTGAGATGACCTGTGACCTAATTCGGAATCGGGTTGCGTTTACAAGGGCAGTGTTCCCATGGCTTCCCCCCAGCTGCAGCCTTGCAATTTGGGGGGCAGATTTTATAAACAAAAGTTACATACATGAGAATTTTAGAAACGAATGATGCGTCTCCTTTGCAACCTTGGCATCGTTCGTCTGAAAGGGCTCGTGCCCTTTGTGTTGCTGAAGGTGCAGACCACTCACCCCCAGCCGTCATTTTCTTTCTTGGTGTTTTCCCCTCTGGCGCCTCGGTTACGTTCCCAGACACGCCCCTGCAGAGCAGCGGCAGCTGTGCAGTTCCTGAAAGACGCACTTCCTTCGTCTCCCCACGTCCTCCTGCGTCACCTTGGAGGGGGGCGGGGCGTGCTTTCTCCCAGCCCCGCCCACCTGTGGAGCGGGTGCTCCTTCCACAGCATTCGAAGCAGCGCCTGCCGCTGTGCCCAGGCCCACCGGGCGCAGCCCACCGGGCGAAGTATAAGTATAAATTGCCGTAAAACTGGGGAAGTGCTTGAGTGAGTGAAGCAGATGTTCTCTTAGCAGGAAGCAGATGTAAAACTTGCAGATGTCTGTCTGATAAAGTAGAGCATTTGGTTCCATGCAGCTGGTGCCAAGATCACCGATTCATCATGTGCAGATGCATCTTGGCTAATCACAGCCCTCCGTTCTGTGCACATCCCGGGTGGGGGAGGGGGGCCCCAAAGCTCTCTGCTGTCAGTGCTTCCAGCAGTGTTTGCTCCCCACCTTTACGAAGTCAGCCTTTTACTCTCAGACCGTGCTGGGGAAGAAGCTGCGGGTGAGGACCGTGCTGCCGCTCTCCCGTCTGATTGGCGGGCGTAGGTTCAATGTCAGAACGTCCCAGGGGAGACAGCGTGCTGTGAACACGTTAAGGCAGCTGGAGAGCCTGGTGTGGCTCAGTTGGTTGGAGCGTCGTCCCATAACCGAAAGGTTGCGGGTTCAATTCTCGGTCGGGGCACATGCCTAAAAGCAGTGGAGAAGTGTCCTTTGGTGAGGCTCAAACATTTTGTTTAAGGCAGCTGGAGAGAAGAAAAGGAATGTAATTAAACTTAATGTTTTCTTTTTATTTGCATTGAAGGAAGCTAATAGTGGGTTCAGTTAACATCTAGAAGGGAGTGATAACAGGTTAGTTTTACATTATCAATAGCGCCAGCCGGTTTTCTCGGCAGTTGAAGTGAGGAGGCTGCTCAGAAGTGCAGCCTTCGCTGCTGTGGAAGGCGACGTCTCAAGTCAGTAGCAGATGTAGCTGAAAAAGCCGCCCCATTTCGTGTTGTCCTTTTACAAAGCACCTGTGCTAGTGAACACACTCTCAGAACCTGCCTGAGCCTTCTCCTTAACGTTTGGTCTTTCCTGGATACATTTATGTTCTTGAAAGGAAGCTCAGTGTGTAAGGGTTGCTGCCCAACCCACTCTCCTGTTTTTTTTCTAGAGTTAACAAAGATAGAATGTAGTAGTTTGTTTTTCAAGGCCAGAGATTGGATTTTTATAATCTTAAGTACTTCTGAGTATTTCTTCAATGACTGATAGGAGAAATATTTAAAGGCGGAAGAAATAAGTGATTTCCAGGTAAATAGCACAAGTAGTTCTTGCAGTGAAGTGTTTATCACGACCTGAAACATAGTCGGCAGCAGGAAAGCTCAGAGGTGCTGACAGAGGCCGTCGGTGGCATGGCCAGGTCCCACCCTCCCCAGGGAAGCCGGTGGGGGGTGGGGTCGGCTGGGGCAGGAGGACAACAGGCCGCAGGTTCCAGGCCTGGAGGTTTGGACGCTAGTGTAAAGGACTCAGGTATGACACAGACCACAGTTGTCTGTTCACTTGTATCATGTTTTCATGTATGTGAACATGGATATCCTTACCTATGTAAAATGTAAGACCTAGGAGTATTAATGCGATCATTCCAGAAACTTCTCCAGCCTCATGACCAGTTAGTTGCCTGCATATGTTATGTGAATGGTTTAAATTTTATGAAAAGCATCTCACAACCAGTTGACTAATAGCTATGGCTTTACATTTTAGTTCCTTTAGAACTGACCCGTTATGTAGAAGCAGTTTAAATTTCTTATATTCGTTTTCCTACATGAATGCTTCTCCATTTGTCAACATAAGACCCACATGTGAAAGGTGTGCCCCATTCCTCGAGAGCGCCTTGTCCTCCCGTAACACAAAGGAAAGTGTTCCTCTTGTGTGGTACTGTGAGCAGGTGTCTGACACAATTAAGTTCTTGTTTGGTTTTTTTATTCCCACCTGAGGACACGCTTATTGAGGACAGAGGAGGGAGGGGGTGGGGGGGAGACGAGAGGAACATGCAAGGCTCCCTGGGGGGACTTTTAAAACTCCCTGTTCCTGTTTTGTCTCTCAGCAACATTCTGTGAGAATGGCAGTGTGTGTTTTTGAAGTTTCAGTTTGTGTGAAATACAAGAAAAGCGTTGACTCTGAGACACCGACTGGAGGGAACCAGTTGCCTCCGTTGTTTTAAACGCTTTGTTATGGAGAATCCCCACCAGCCCCAGCCACAGAGAGGACAGCACAGTAGACCCTCCCTGCGATGTGCGCCCAGCTTCTGCTGTGTTCCTTTGCCCAGATTTCCCGAGGCTGTGTTTTCAGTTTGCTTCCCTTTTAGTTGCAGCCCTGGGCCCCATTTCCCTAGTGACCATGGATGCCGGAGCCCAGGAGGGCTGCGGATGCATGGCCTCCCTTCGTTGCAGGAGGTGGAGCGGGAGATCTCCTTCCGGACCGAGTGCGGGCTGTACTACTCCTACTACAAGCAGATGCTGCAGACGCCCAGCCTCCTGCAAGGTAACGGCACTGCGGGCGCCGGTCTGTCCGTCCGGGGAAGTCTTGGGGTCCTTCATGGGGTGGGGGGGGCGCCCTTTCCTTGTCTCCCGGCTCCACGCCACCCCAGAGTCATCAGTCTGCAGTTTCTTGGTGCCACAGCCGCCTCCCCTCGGGCTGTTTGGGAGGTGTCTCTGCAGGGACAGGAGCAGTGTCTGGGAGGAGCATTTGGATGTCACGAAAACCCCAGTGGCCCCCGGGGCCCTGTCTGTCCTTTTGTGTCACAGTTGCCACTTTCACTGCCTCTCAGCATTTACCGCCAGAGGGCGCCCCGAGGGGCCCAGGCCACACGTGCTGGAGCGCCCGCCCTGACGGTGACACGGGCCCACAGGTGGGGTGCTGCACTCTCTTGGTCACAGTGAGACCCCAGACTCGTCGTCTTCCTTTCTGTGCCGTAGAAGCCCATTAGGCCGCCCCTGGGTGGATGGGCAGTTTCACCCGTGATCAGGTGCATGGCCCACCAGCCCTTTCAGGGTTATTGCTGAGACCCAGGATCTCACTCAGCAGGGCCACAGAGGACAATCTGACCCTGTCCCCCCTCCTGTGTCTGTCAGCAGGGGCTCTGTGCCGCAGAAGGCCTTTTCCTCCCCCACTGTCTGGTGGCCTGAGGTGTGGCTGGTCCCAGAGAGGCAGCCGGAGGGGAGCTTCCTGCAGGGTGAGGCAGTGCTTGCTGGTTGGCCAGGAGTCAGCAGTGTGCGTGGAGACGGTGTCTGCCCGCGTCCTCACATGCCCGCTGCCCAGGCTCCCCCCTTCTGGGCTTTGGCCTCAGATGGGGCAGGGCACAGGATGCCGGGCAGGTGGCCTGGGGCCCGACACCAGCTCCCACCTCCCACCTCCCACGCAGCCTCCGCTGCCCCTGCAGAAATAAAAGATGGCATGTTGATAGAGCAGGGCTGTCAGTCGATGGCCACCACAAAGACGCACCAGGCCCCAGGGCGGAGCCACGGTGGTGCTGGGCGGCTGCTGTGGAGCTGAGTACCCGTCTCCCTTCCAGAGGCCACTGTCAGCTGGGCCACGCGTCACCTGTGAAGGCTGCTCTTTTGTAAACTTGCAAACAGACGGGAAGGTGGAAGGAAGCCCTGCCTTGGGTGTTGGTGTCTCACAGGGTGTCAGTGGGTTTCCAGATCCGGACACAGGCCACACGCCACATGCCACCATCATCGCTCTGTCTCTTCGTGTCTTTTAACCTATAGGTTTCTCTCCATTTATTCTTATCTTTTTTTTTGTTGTTGTTGAAAACACCAATTCATCTACTAGACAGAGTTTCCCACTTTCCGGGTTTTGCCGCAGCCCTGGCTGCCCTTTTCTGTTCCAGCCATCCAGCTGTCTGGCTGTCTGGCTGTCCGGCTGTCCGGCTGTCCGGCTGTCTGGCTGGTGGGGGCGGGCCTAGGGGCTGGGGCTCTGGGTCTGGCTGGGGTGTGGAGGCTGCAGCGCTACTGCAGGGGTCCCTTCCAAAGAGCCCACGAATACTTGTGAATAAATAACTTTAATTGTAATTATTTTTCTTTTTTTAAAGATTTTATTTATTTATCCCTAGAGGGGAAGGGAAGGAGAGAAGGAGAGAAATATCAATGTATGGTTGCCTCTCATGCATCCCCTCCTGGGAACTGGCCTGCAACCCAGGCATGTGCCCTGACTGGGAATTGAACCGCAAATCGTGTGGTTCGCAGGCCCGCACTCAATCCACTGAGCTAAACCAGCCAGGGCTATTTTTCTTAATTTTTCAAATATCAACCTTAGGTTTTCATGGCTTAATGTATGACAACAAGACTGAATCTATGAGGACAATCAACCTCCTTCAGCGAATGAATATTTACCAGGAGGTGTTCCTCAGTGTTCTGTACAGAGCTCTGCCCGTGCAGGTACGTCGTGCGAACAGCCCTGAGCTGGGAGTGGCGCTGAGCGCAGGGGTCTGTTGTTGCTCTGGGTTCCGCCTGGGTGGGTCTGGTGTGAAGCCAGCCGCATCCGAATTATCTTCACAAACGCTGTGAACTTGGCTTTTTATATGTGTTTTGTAAGATACTTTGTGCGGGTGGATACTCCCTGGCTTATAATATATGTGTGCAGGCTTGAAGTGATAACGTATTTTCCTGTGGAAGCATGTCAGCTCTCCTTACTTACCTTTGAAATAAAAACATTGGAAGGTTAGCAAGTCACAGTGACCACTTCTCGAGTGAAACTGGACACAGTTGGCTGTAAACTTGTCCAAAGAATGAAGCCAGGGTCCCCAGGGCAGCTTCCCGCTCCTGCTCGCGCAGTGCCGTGGGCTGAGTGCCGGGAGTCAGGGTCCAGCTTCCAAGTAGAGTGTCTGCCGTCATGTTCTCCAATGGCAAGGACGGGCCTGGGGCTTCCTAACGGATCTTGTTACTCCCTTCCACAGAAGTATTTAGAGCCAGTTTATTTTTATATTTACACCTTATTTGGACTCCAAGCGATCTACGTCGCAGCTCTTTATGTGACCAGCTGGCTCCTCAGTGGCACATGGCTGGCGGGACTGCTGGCTGCGTCCTGGTACGTCACCAACAGGTGAGCTGGAACCGGTATGCCTCTCTCCCTGTAGACATGCGAAAATGTGAAGGTTCTTCGTTTACAGTTCAAAGAAAGTTGTTCTGTCGAGTCAGTCGATTTGGGAGTCTCTGCCCAGGGTGTCTGTCCGCCTCGGTCAGTGAGGCAGGACGTCCTCCATGTGTGTGCCCCTGGCCGAGCAGCAGACCGCCGGACTGCGAGTCAGAGAGCCGTGCGTGATGCCCCTCTGCCACCTTCCCTCTCGGTCGCAGAGGGCTGCGCGCAGCTCACGGCGAACGAGGCCTAAAGCGCCGTGCAGACGCGAGGAACTCGTCTCCTCCGTAATGGTCTGCTCCACGTACCGCAGCACAGAAGTGCGCACATGCTGAAAACAGCCCGGCCGGCAGCAGTGGCCCCAGTGCCCAGAGGAGACTTACCAAACACAAGTCCTGACATTTATTTTGTGACCCTGAACAAACTGCTGTTTATTTTATTTTATTTTTTTAAAATATCTTTTATTTATTTATCTTTAGAGGGGAAGGGAAGGGGAGAAGGAGAGAAATATCAATGTATGGTTGCTTCTCATGCACCCCCTGCTGGGAACTGGCCTGCAACCCAGGCATGTGCCCTGATTGGGAATCGAACCGTGATACTCTGGTTCACAGGCCCGTGCTCAATCCACTGAGCTACACTAACCAGGGCCAAACTGCTGTTTATTTAACTTTACTAAGGCCCTGGCTGGTGTAGCTCAATGGATTGAGTGCGGGCCTGTGAACCAGGCAATCACGGTTCAATTCCCAGTCAGGGCACATGCCTGGGTTGCGGGCCAGTTCCCCGCAGGGGCCAGTTCCCAGCAGGGGATGCATAAGAAGCAACCATACATTGATGTTTCTCTTCCTCCCTCCTTCCCTTCTCCTCTAAAGACAAATAAATAAAATATTTTAAAAAAAACCAATGCTTTAAAAAAAATAACTTTACTAAGTAACTACTGTATGCCCAGTACTCAGCAATATGCTTTGCGTGTGCATTGTTATTCATGAGTGTGTGAACATACGTGAGAACGCACACCAACATGCACACAGCCAAGTGCAGGGCAGAGACCCGACCCAAGGCCCGAGGAGCCCACGGTGCTGTTCTGCCTCAGCATCTGGGCTTGACGTACCACGCCTGCAAGAGCAAGTGAAAGTCAGATTTTCTGTTTGCACGGAGAGTAAATAACACGTCTGTACTGAGTGCCTACTGTGTGCAGGGTGGTTCCTAGTACCAGGCATGCAGAGACAGACACCGACCTGCATGTGCCCTCAAGGGGGCGTACAAGGTGGCAGGGAGCTTGCACACTGGTCTGTAAGGACCGGGCAGGACTCCAGTCTGATGCAGGGGAGGGCGCGGGAGCGGTGGCAGGCTGTCGGCGTGGACACGCCTATTTGCCACTCCAGCCCACCGCCTGAACACGTGTGCGTAGACGGGCGACCTGGATCTCAGTGCCGACTGTAGTGATCGAGACCCAACGAGCAGAATCTAAGTGTCCTCAGTGCGGTGTAGTTGCTGCTACAGGACACCCGGGCGTGGCCCCTGCGAAGGGCAGCGGTGGTGACCGTGTCTGATCTGCGCAGAGTGGACACGACCAGGGTGGAGTTCACCGTCCCGCTGCGGGAGAACTGGGCCCTGCCCTTCCTTGCCATCCAGGTGGCAGCTGTCACCTACTTCCTGAGGCCAGACCTGCGGCCTCTGTCTGAGGTAAGTTGTTAGGAAACATCCTGTGTTTTTTGTTTTACTTTTATTTATTTATTTTCAGAGAGACAGGAAGGGAGGGAGAGAGAGACGGAGAGAAACATCAGTGTGTGGTTGCCTCTCACCCACCTGCTACTAGGGAGCTGGCCTGCATCCCAGGCCTGTGCCCTGACTGGGAATAGAACCGATGACCCTTTGGTTCGCAGGCCAGCACTCAATGCACTGAGCTACACCAGCCAGGAAAAACGTTCGGCATTTTTAATCTCTAGTTGCATCCAGGCTTCAGAAGTGGGGCCTCAGTTCACGGCCAGTGTTTTAAGTTAAATGGAGTCTTCTTCTGAGCCTTGTCCTCCTTTGCAAAGAAAATGGCTTCTTTTTGTTGTTTAAATACATAATCTGCCCTTACATGGTTGCAGCAAACCCACAGTTTCTGCAAAACTGTCAGAATTCTGAAGCTGTGTCTCTTGGGATGTGACTTGACGTATGATCTCCCAGCCAGTGCGGAGCTCACGTGTGCGTGTTTACGTGCTGAGCGTCACTCGGGGCATTCAGAGCTTGAATGACGGAGGCAGCAGTGGTTGTAGAGGCTTGACCGCCCTCGAAGACTCGTCTGCGAGGCTCTTCCTCGCCAGCGACACGTGAGTCACACAGAGGCCCTCTCTTTCCAGAGGCTGGCCCTTCTTGCGGTTTTCGTGTCGACCTTTGTCTTCAGCCTGACGTGGCAGTTCAGTCAGTTTGCGATGCTGCTGCAGGCGCTGGGACTCTTCGCCCTGGACACCCTGGACATGCTGCCGGCCCTGAAGGTGAGCTCCACCAGCGGCTGGCCGTGCTGCCGCGGAAGGAACGTGACACATGGGTGTTACCACTGAGGCGGGGGCTGCTTGTAGCTCACGGGAGTGTGGTGTTTGGAGAGGGCCATTCACGCAGCCTCATTGGACTGTCTTGACTTGTATTCTGCGTATTGTATGTTGAATGGTATGAGGGGAGATGCAAGGGGGAAACTGGAATTACCTTCTGGGGGGCGGGCCCTTGCAGTCCAGGCTTCCCCCACTAGGTGGGTGTTCTAGGAACCTCCCTGTATCAGTGCACCAGCTGGCGTTGTTGTGAGAGTCTGCGTTTGGCCTCGGTGAAACTTGTGGAGACTCAGCACGTCTGCCCATTTCTTGATGGGCGACTGACGGGTGTACCTGCCCACACCGCGCTGAGTTGTCAGCAGTTTTTGACCAAAAACAGCATGACCCTCACCCTCTCCACTGCTTCCCCACCCCAAGCCCATGCCCCACCCTCCCTATTCACCTAACCTCACCCCGAGCAACTTAGTTTTGTTTCTCTGGGTGAAAAAAGTCCTCAAACGGAAACAAAAAACAGCAAAAATGCTAGAAAGTGTCAGATGAAGAGGCCTTTGAAGGTGGCTGAAGTTTAAATGTAAGATTAAACCCACGATTTTTTATGAATAAGTTCTGGAGTTTTTGGGTCCCCTCTGGTAGATTTATTTGGAGCACGAACATCCAGATTGCCTGCCCTTTTTAGAGGTGACTCAAGTTTTAATTTATGTGACAGCCCTTTTGAAGTGTGTGGCTGTGTGCTGACTTTCCCAGGACGTCCGTGGGGGTGTGGCAGTCCCCGGCAGTGCTCCGCACACTCTCCACAGTGACGTCTAACCAGCTGACGGGCGTCTCTGTTGACTTGCCACAGGGACCTTGCCTGTGGCCCACGGAACTGCGACTCTCATTTGTGCCCGTGTGTGCGAGAGGCCTCACGCTTGAGTGCTTCATGCAGGGTTGAAGTAACCCTGTGTCCTACGGGGTTAGGACACAAAGCAAGGGGGAAACCCGATTCATCGCTGAATATAGTGAAATTTTCATAAGCCATTGTGAGTAGGAAGTGGCCTAATTGGGGAGAGAAGACAGAGGTATATCAGCTGTCTTCCTTGCGAGCCAGTCTCCACTGCTGGTTTCTGCCAGCATCAGCATGTGTCCTTGGTGCCGCACTGTGCCTGCTCCCACTCCCACGAGGTTTTCAGTCACTGGGGGAATAACCACACACACAGATAAAGCGAAACGGTGTATGCTGTGGTTCTGCACTGGGGAAATAGGAAGTGATGGAATACGTTAAGATACTAATGGTCGGCTGTCAGCCATAACTATAGAAGAATTTAGAAGAAAACTGGAGCGAGCAAACTGCCTTGCTTGTTTCTGGACTGTATCTGTGGCATTGTTTGCCTCCTCTGCAACATAGTGTCCAGTTTGTTTCCTTTCCAGTTATGTTGCAAAATGTCAAGTGTTTGTTGTTCTGTTGTTCTGTCAAGTGTCTGTTGTTCAAGTGAAGTAAACAGAAGTCTGCGATTGAGTTTCCTGTTTAGCTTGTGTTATGTGGGTGTGTTTTCTGTGCATCTGGGTCTCGGGGTGAAGGGCCTCACCCACCGGACTCTCTGGCTGTTGCAGGCAACGCGGCTCTACGTGATTCAGGTCACAGCTCTGCTCCTGGTCTGCGCACTTCAGTTTTTCAATTCCATGATTCTCGGATCGCTGCTTATCAGTTTTAACCTTTCAGTGTTAATTGTAAGACGACTTCAGGTAGGACTTCTCTTGTCTGTAAGGGTTTTTATATAAATAGCGTGGTTTGTGGGACCTCGTTTTTATGCAACATTCAGAGGTACACAGGTGAGCAAGTTCCCACCAAAAAGCAGAAAGGGAGTACCAGTATTTGCTTTTGGGAACTTCCTGGTTAGCATTCCCGTTTTTATTATTTCTTTGAGAACTGGAGTCGTCATTCAATTCAGGGATTAAGCAAAGACGCCTGCTTGAGTGCTGTGGCTTCAAAGTTGGGATAACAGAGAAAGCCGGAGCAGGGACGTGCTCAGGCCAGCTGGCGGGGCGCACCCGTGCTCTGCCCCTGCCCTGCCCCTGGTTGCCGACACCTCAGAGAGAAAACGAGCTCTCGGAAATCCGAGTAGATGCCTTTGGAAATAAGGGGGCATTTCCTAGCGTATCACGTTTGAACACATGGACCCCATCTTTTGACTCTGTTACCTGATTAGAGTTTTCAGAGTCGGTGGTTTTCCCCTCATGATAGCCCCGAGCCCGCCGCCTCTGCCGTAAGCACCTGAGGGACTTGGGAGCACGTCGCTCCCAGGAGTTTTGTTTTCTACTTTCGGCGGAGCCGACCCTTTTCGTCTCTAGTCTCTGTGAGAGCTGCTGCGGACCAGCTCACAGAGGCTTGTAGTTGACGGTCAAAACATCAGCATCCATCGTCCTCTCCGACCTCGTTATCAATAAGCGTCACTGTGTGTGAACTGGCTAGATATTGTCATGTGTGAACACCTGTGAAGTTTTCCGAGGCTGGAAGAGAGCTAGGGTCTGCCGGCTCGGCTGCTCTGTGCTCCCTGGGGGCCGCCGCACCTGTGGCGCGTGGCTGCCAGGTGAGGGGTGGAGGGCTGGTTCCGTCCGCGCCCCTGAGCACCTTGTAAGTGGCAGGCCCCGTGCTCTGGTTGCAAAGGGCACGTTTTCCCATTTTATGGAGCTCCTTATTAATGGATTCGCGTAGTTTTAGCAAATTGCAAATATTAAAATGATGTAAGCATATGAAAATTGGCAGGTTATATTTTCCACACATTTTCCCTATATGTTGTATGATCCAATGTTTTAAATCCTTAAGTAATCCTAAGTGTTTTTGAAGCTATATTAAAATTTAAGAATTAAAACTCAACTCTTTTAATTTCTAGAAAGACCTGAAAACTGGAAACCTCCTCAGCAGGCTCGGGAAACTGTCATCACATTTACTCGGGGTCTTATGTTTGACGTTTCTCCTCAACAACCTCATGAAGGTGGGTCATTGAGATGACACTTAACTCACTAGGGTGGAGAGTTACCGGTTTTACTTCGAGCTTGGTTTTGAGTTGTGTCAGTGTCGAGATTGTTTTCTGGACTTTGGCCTTTCTTTCTGTTCACTCTTCCACATGTTCTACCTTGAACCCCCCTTTTGAGTTATTAGACTTCTTAGAAGCTCAAGTTTAAAAGCTTCAAACAAGTATCTCCAGAGATCATTTTCTGCACTGCAGAGCTAAGAAAGCTATAAGGCCCGATTTTTACTGGGTCAAGTCAATCAGTAAACCGGCTTTCCTCTCAGAACCAAGTGCCTAATGGAGGGGGTCCTGCGCCCTGGGAGGCGGGTCTCCAGACAGGCCACGTGTGCAGGCCGTGCCGCACGCTGACCACAGAGGGAGGACTGGCCCCTCCGGTCCCTCGTCACCGTGCCCTTCACCCGCACACGCTCAGTGTGCGTCCAGGCCTTATCTGAGCAGAGCATTGGCATTTCTGAGAACCCGGGGAAGCATCAGGCTCGCCCTGTTCCCTCTCGGGACGCCCGGGGACCCATCCTGGCAGGGGCCGTCGTGTCCGTTCCCCAAAGAGCCACGTCTGCTCCATGGCCCTTGACATTTTGCCTGTGATTTACAGTGACAGTGACAGTGTTTAGGGGAATAAAACAAAATGTCGGTGAACTCCCTGCCATCTCTCCCATGCCTGTGGGAGAGGCTTCTCTTGCATCTCCCTGTGCGGGCCAGGGTTTGTGAGCAGCGGGACCGTCTCGAGGGAGCCACTCGGGGCCTCTCGGGTGCGTGTTTTCTGCACCACCCTCACTCTGGACTTGACCTTCATTTTCCTTCTGGTACGATTTCTTCCCCGTCTGTGATGCGGGGGTTTGGTAAGCCATAAATGAAAAGTAAAACTGTGACTTAAAGTCACGGTCTCCAGTGGTGAACACAAGCGTGTGTGTGTCCCCCCAGAGGGCTGCTGGTGAGGAGTCCACAGCCCCGAGCCCCACAGCACACAGGCCTTGTGGGCTGTGCACACGCCGAGGCCGCAGATGACCGGGTGGCCGGTCTTCTGATCTGAAGACCTGTGCCCAGCGGCCTCCGCCTGCCTCCCTCTGTCGAGACCACAGGAGGCTGGGGTTCCATGGACAGATGAGTCTGCTGGGGAAAGAGGTGGGTGGCTGCAGAGGCCCCGCTTGGTGTCTCTGGCCCACGGGCCTCCGTACGCGTTGGTTGTGGTTGTTGCTGGCCGGCAGCACCGCAGGCTGGGCCCGGGGCCTGTGTGCCGTGGGGACTCCAGGCCACCATGCGCAAGGCACTAACAGCAGCTTCCACTTGTTCCCCCCCCCAACAGAAAACCCTCAACCTGAAGTCAGACGAACACATATTTAAATTTCTGAAGGCAAAATTTGGTTTCGGAGCAACAAGGTATGACTATATTTAAAATCTATTTTTTCTTCAACCGATAAAATCTAGGTTTACTTTTTCTATTAAGTCAGCAGAGACTTTAAAACTCAAGTTACCATTGTGCCTTCTGCTGTTCATTTTGGGCTCATTTTAAGGAAAAGATTATGGTTTGCTGATAGTGAACTTAACCCTCACTTCCCGTTTACCCCCAGAGACTTCGATGCGAATCTGTACCTCTGTGAAGAGGCCTTTGGCCTCCTGCCCTTGAACACGTTCGGGAGGCTGTCGGACACCCTGCTTCTCCACGCCCACGTGTTGGTCCTGTGTGTCACAGTGGCGGCAGCATTGGCCGTCGCCTTCCGTAACCTCAGGTGCGGCGGACATCAGAAACCAGGGCTGTGCCTCCGCGAGCCTGCCCGTGTTTCGGGGAAACTGCGGAGCTGAGAATGGGGTGGATCAGTCAGCTTACGTGGGGTGCGTCTGTCGGGGGCTCTGCTGTTGATGTGCGGTCCCGGGTCCAGGCGGCAGTAGCCAGCGTTTCAGGACAGAGTCAGACCAGTGGGTGGGGGACCTTAGTGCGTCACTGTGACTTTCAAGTGGATCCAGGGGGTCGAGGCCTCCAGATGCCCAGAAATCTCCAGCCCCAGCGGCACCGACACACAAGGGGCCCTGATAAAGTGTCACATGGTCTTCAAGGGGCGCCTTTGCTGTCGCTTCTCTTCCCCCACGGCTGTGTGGCATCCACCCCCACTCACCACCAACACACCTAAGAGGGACATGGACACACATGTTTCTCAGTGGGGTGCAGCACGCAGCAGGCGATGAGGCGTTCCTGCCGGAAGGGTGCCGCGGGCTGCCCCAGCCAGCCTTAGATGCACCCACACCTTGTGAGAAGCACAGAAATGGAGAAGGGCGTTAGCTGCCCTGTCAAACCCAGTGGGTGTGGAGGGTTATCAGGCAAGTGATATCTTCCTCCAGTGAACAGCCTTGTGGGGGGGCACTGTTAGTGAGTGAAAGGTAATTTGGAGACGTTGATGAATGCAGTGTGCAAGATGAGGATCCTGATGCAAGGAAACCATCTGAAGAAACAGCCGCAGCGAACAGAGAACGGGGCGTGAACAGGTGTCAGGTGCTGTTTTGGAGTTACTGTCAGACTCTGTGGGCGTAATCGTTCTAACAGAAATGTGCTGGGTGAGTCATCTGTTAGAGATACCTGAGGGGTATCGGCAGGTCAAAATGTGATCATTAGTTCATGCAGAAACTGAATTCCAAGTTTATGGATACATTTTTAATTTTTCTTGCTTGTAAAAACTTGAGCCCCGGCTGGTGTGGCTCAGTGGATTAAGCACCAGCCTGTGGACCAAAGGGTCGCCAGTTCGATTCCCAGTCAGGGCACATGCTTGGATTGCAGGCCAGTTCCCAGTAGGAGGCGTGTGAGAGCCCACCATGCATTGACTTTTCTCTCCCTTTCTCCCTCCCTTCCCTCTGTCTAAAAATAAATAAATAAAGTCTTTTAAATATTTTTCTTCAAAAGGAAACCTTGAAAAGCACTGGTAACTTATAAAATATCTTTCTTAGTTTCAATGATTTCAAAGGATTTTTTTTACTATTCTCTTATAATTGAAAGGATTGAAGCACTTTAAATTTTTACTTTGTTAAAGGAAATTTGTTAAGTTTTAGTTATCCTACTTACAGATACATTTACATTATGACACTGTTAGCCTCATAAATGAAAATTGTCAGTAATGTGTTTTATCTTAGAGAAATAATACATTTCTAGGTATATGAAGGTGTGAGTGTCTTGTGTCCTCTTTAAAAAGACTCGACTCAGTGAGAGTTCTGCACCTGCTCTAACTTGTGTGTGTGCTGCTTCCTGCAGCGGTCCTCCCGGCCGGCCGCCCCGGGGGGCGGGAGCCTGTACTCTCGGCCTGCGGCCAGAGACCGCCTACAACTTGGTACACACCATTCTGTTCGGATTCTTGGCCCTGAGTACGATGAGGTAATTTTGGCTTGTCTGTCTGATTTGTTTGTTCATCCATCCGCTCTCTGCCTGGTGTCATTTAGAAATGAAATTGGAACTGACGTCATCCTCATTCATGACCAAGGCTCCCTTAGATCACGGGTGGCAAACACAGGGCCCGCGGGCCAAACCCGGCCTCCACCTGGTTTCATCCACCCTCCACCTCCTTTCCGCCCAGCAGCAGCGCTGAGCTCCTTGCCCCTCGTTAAGCCGCAGTCACATGGACACAGTCCTAAAGTCACATTTGGCCCTTTGAAGGCCACGGCGAGGCTGATGGGGCCCCCGGTAACAATGAGTGTGACACCCCTGCCCTAGAATGTCTCTTACCTGCTATTTCTCCCAGAGCAAAGCCTCGCCGATAACCGGTTTTCCCGCCCTCCTCCTTCACTCCGGGCACTTCTCAGAGGGCAGCGAGGTCGGCCGCTCAGCTTTGGCAGATGTGCTGCGGGGTGTCGGGGAGATGTGACGCGCAGCTGTCTCGGGCTGACCTGTGCCCGTCCCCCCTGCAGGATGAAGTACCTGTGGACGCCACACCTGTGTGTGTTCGCAGCCTCTGGCCTGTGCAGCGCGGAAGTGTGGGGGCTGCTGCTGAGGGGCGCCCGGTTGTACACCCCGGCGAGGGTCAGTGCTGCCTCTGTGACTTCAGTTTTCTCCGACTTTCTGCTTTACCTAGCAGGTGCCCGTCCGTCTGTCTGAGCAAACGGGTGCTCAGAAACATCGAAGCTAAAGATAGATCGTTGATGCGTTATGACTTACAAGGAATTTTTATTTTTAGTCATTTTTCCCAGACCATAAATTGGACATGCTCATTATGTGGAATTTGGAAGTATTGAAAAACACAAAAAGAAAATTTGAAAATTACCAGTGACCCCACTGCCCAGCGTTACCACGTGTAACTGGGATGTGTTATCCTAAACCAGTGACCAGAGAGCACACGGTCTGCGTGGCCCCGCCCTCTGAGGCTGCGGGTGGGGGGGGGGCCTGCTCCTGGCTTGTGGCTTTGCATGTCAGGGACTCCAGTAAATGCCCTTAAATATAAATGTCTGTTGTTTTGGAAAAGTCATATGTTTACAGAGCAAAACTGTTGAAAGTGCTTATAATCTAAATGTTGTCTTTCTCATGTAGATGTGCATATTGCGGTATTCAGTTCCGATGTTAATACTGCTCTCTCTGTGCTACAAGGTAAGACTGATTTTCTCATTCTTGGTGTTTCCCCACGTGGCAGAGTGCTGCCCCGGCCCAGTGACCTTGTGTGTGGCGGGCAGACAGTGCTCCGTGGCGGGTGCAGAATCGCCTGTGCTCCAGGGCAGTTGGCCTCGATAGGAAGACTTTCCCAGATAGTACTTAAGAAGTGAAAGCATGGCAAAGGTGACCACAGTTTAATCATTCTAAGTAATTTTGGTTCTGACTTACTCTTCAGCTGATGCAAATTCTGAGCATAAAGATGTTTTCAGACCTATTTTGAGGTGAATAAAGTAGGAAGGTTGTTTTCCCCGTGACCTGCCTTCCGAGGAGTGAAGTGGCCTGACCCTGTACGCAGGCTGGCCCGGGCTGGCACCCAGGCTCGGAGGGAGCGAGGCCCTTCGTGCTCTCGGGCGCCTGGTTCCTGGGATGGTGCCGATTGTGCTTCGGGCCGAGAACCCGGGCCGTCAGCCAGGTTGGCGACTCTGGGAGGCTTTGTCACATCTTCGATGTTTACAGGCTCGGATTATCACGTGGGCCTGGGCTCCCCAAGTGAGCTCTCAGCCCGTCTTTAGAAAAAAAATATTGCATGTTTTTTTTAAGTTTAGATGGTTTTCTCCAAATTTTGTTCTAATTAGAACAGTGGATTTCAGACTCCCCTGTGCAGGGCACCTGGTTTGAGAGACAACCGTGGGGAGGGGACTCCCACAGAGAGGGCCAGCGTCGGGGCTCATTCTCTTATGTTTTCAAGTGAGATTTCATTGGAAGCGAAGGGCTTAGGCTAAAAAAAAGCTAGCTAATCACTGTGTTGGATGATCCCATTATAAAAATTTCAGAAAGCTGTGTTTGGTCATGTTCCTGTCCATCAAGCCATTTGTTGTCCCAGGCAGAGCCCTGGGCCGACTCCCGGACACTGGGGCCCGCAGCACGAGGTGGTTGCCCCCACCTCTGGGGCTGCAGTTGCCCCAACGTGGACAAACGAGGCTTCTCACAGACGTCTGAGAAGCTGCAGCAGGGGTCAAGGAGATGCCAGGTGAACAGTGGGCCCCGCACAGGAAGCTCACACTCACACTCTTCTCGCCTCACCGCTGACCCCGTCTTCCCACCGTTTCTAGACATTTCGGCCACTGTCTTCAAATTTTACTGATTTTTTAAAGCTGTCTGGGGACTTAATCCCCTGTTGTTGATTTGAGGGGAGAGGGACAGAGTAGAGGAGAGAAGTCTCGCCCTAGAGCTGTGGGTCTCGGCCTGCTGGGTCAGAGGCTTGGAGGGCGGGTCCTTGCACCTGGGGCTGCTGCCCCTCGAGGCTGGACACTGCGTGGTCAGCTGGTGAGAGCCCTCTGACACCCAGAGTCCTGGGCCTGGCTGCCCCTCTGCCTGTACTCACCGGAGGCCAGTAGCACTCCCTCCACTCGGCATGACCAGAAAGTGAGCAGACATTGCAGAACGTTCTGGGACCGGGGCAGACCCCTCCCCGCGGAATCACAGGGCCTTTGTGCTGCTGGCTCCGAGGGAGAATCCAGAGCCCTGGCCTGTCTCGGCCCCCGATGAGGAGACGCCGCCGCAGGAGGCAGGGCAGGCAGCCCCCTTCTCCGAGCTCGCGTAGTGGGAGGGCACAGAGGGGAGAGGGCTGGCGTGTGCGTGCACGGCCCCCTGAGCCACCTCTGCCGTGTTGAGCAGGTTCGTCTGTTAGCGATGGGGCCTCGTCTCCCAAAGCCTGGCTTGAGCTTCACGTGCAGTGGTGGCCGTTTCAAGCGTCTTGTCCGTAATGCTGGTTTTGCTGTGTGTCTCTTCAGGATGGTCCTGCTTGAAAGGGAAAGGCTCCATTCTAAAATCAAGACGTTAACAATATTCTTACCGCCATGTTGATCACTTATTTAGGTTGTTAAAGTTTCACATAAACTATTGCTGGTCATTTAGAAGCAACATTTAGTTGCTTCTAAATTTTCATACTATGTTAGTTGATTGTAACATTTTCAGAATTAATAACAGCAACTTTCAAACTAGAAACATATGGAATGTCTGTTGAATTCACTTACTCAAAAATGTTTTCCAGCAAAAGCATTAGAACACACCATGAACAAGTTGGTGTCCATTTTACCGAAGTCGCGGGGGTGACGGTAACGGGACCTGACGCCGGCACCAGCCGAGCAGGAGTTCGTTTCTTCTTCCCAGGAGCCTGGGGCTCCAGGTGCCGACCCCGCTGGTCCACCCTCACCCCAGAGAGAGACGTGAATGAGCCGTAGAAACGGCCAAGGATGAGACCAGGAGAGGGAGTGGGGTAGCTGGTCGGGGCCGCCCACACTCCGTCCACGCCGCTTCAGCCCTCTCACACCTTCCCCGCCCGTGGCGCACTGTGGGAAGCGAGTCCTGGTGTCCACTCAGGCGGGAGCAGACACTGAGGTCTCTCTAGCCAGTTGTCATGTGATGATGCCACCAGTGTCTCAGCTGGTGTTGCATTAGCCAGACGTGTTCTGTGAGCACAGCCTCTGAGGGGAGCTCTGCCTCTGTCTGCCCGACCGGCAGGACTACGATCCTTGGAGGCGCCCGTGTGGGGAGCCCTGTTTCGGGGCTTGTCTCTGGCATCGCACCCGTGGTGTTGATAATAAACCTCAAACCATTGCCCGGACTTCTAGGACAAAAACTATAATCACCATCCCCACCCCACATAGCAAAAAGGGGCTGGATTTGGAGTCAGGTTTTGGGGCGCTGCTCCGCCCCTTTGTGGCCTGGCCAGGTCCTTCCTGTCTGCGCCTCTCGAGAGGACGGCACATGGCGTGGCGGGCCTTCTGTGGCTCCTGTCTCCCTGGCGATGGTGAGGGCGCCGGGCGGCTTCCGCAGCACACCCCCAGCGCCTCCACACTGCTGTCTCCCACCGGAGCACCCGAATGGAGGGCGGGCGCAGAACCGTAGTCACGGCTCCTGATGAGCTGTGCACTTTGTCACAGTCGCTGCTCCTTGCTCCCAATGAACATTTCACTGGATTGTAACGATGGCATTTTTATTGCGTAAAACAAAAGCTCCTTTAAAACAGTCGGCCACACCTCTAGTCAGAATCAGCTTTGACTCAGGTTGGTTCTGGAAACCTCTCAGAGGTCGGCTGTCTCAGCAGCAGAGGGTGGGCTGTGGGGGCGGAGCCCTGGGGTCCCACTGCCTGACGCCAGCTCACATGCCCAGCAGCGTGGCCTTTGCCCTTCCACCTTAGTGACCGCCGTGGGTGTGGGGTGGATTTTGTTTTTGTTTTGTTTTGTTTTTGATTTCAGTTCTGGCCAGGAATGATGGATGAGCTGTCGGAGTTGAGGGAATTCTATGACCCAGATACAGTGGAGCTGATGGACTGGATTAAGTAAGAGGATTTTCTTACCCTTTCCACTCTGGGGCCTTTCCGGGTCTCTGCGGACCGGCCGTCCGTGCTGCTGCTCTTGCCGAGTCCCACTGTGGAGGTGTGCTCGTCCCAAGTTTGTCTTTCCAGCTCTGTATTTGGAAATAATGTTCCTCATCCAAGAACTGCTCTTTGCCCCCACGGCCTGAGGAGAGGGGACCCCACGAGGGGAGGGCGTGGGGGGGCACTGCCAGGCCCTGAGTGAGGCAGGGCCGCAGGGTCACCACGCGTTCCAGCACCTTTGGCCCGTGTGGACCCCACCTGGAAAGGGTTCTGGCCAAGTGTCCACGAGCTCTGACCACACTTGTGTGACGCCCAGGCCTGGAGCTCGTGGGACATGGGGCCGGAGCCTTTGGGCGGGAGGGAGGGCTCGTTCCGCACCACCAACCAAGAATCCTTCGGGACTGAATTTCTCCATCACGTGTGAGGACATTCGTGACATCGGCCCCCAGGAGTCTTCCCTGGGGCACAGGGAGGTTGCTCACATAGGCAAGCTCAGTGTCCCCACAGTGTGTCCCTAGCACACCCACCTGCGTGTGTCCCTCTGCCCCGCCCTGGCTGCCAGTGTCTCTTGGGCGGAAGGTTGAAGAGGGGTGTCTGTGCTGGGCGAAGACCTCTGTCAGCAAAGCCCCGGGCCATTCCACGGGTCTGAGGGTCCGGGAAGCACTTCGTTCCACGAGGCCCGACGCCGCGGCACCGGGGCCTTGCACCTGGTCCCTCAGTGTCCTGAGAGTGCTTTGGTTGCTGGAGTTCTTTGTCCCCATGCAGTTCAGAGGGACCTGTGGGTCTGAGCATTTTGAGGTGTGACGTCCTAATTGCTTGGCTTCCAGAAATAGTCTGCCCCGTGAGGAGGTGTGCAATGTGTATCGAGGTGAAGAAAATGGACCAAACTTCCTTTGCATTTAATCGAAGCAGAAAGAATTGCTCTCTATATTTTAAATAGGAGGTGGGCTGCCCTGGCTGGCGTAGCTCAGTGGATTGAGCACAGGCCTGCGAACCACATGATTGCGGTTCGATTCCCAGTCAGGGCACATGCCTGGGTTGCAGGCCAGTTCCCAGAAGGGGATGCATGAGAAGCAACTGTACATTGATATTTCTCTTCCTCTCTCCTTCCCTTCCCCTCTAAAGGTAAATAAATAAAATCTTTAAATAGGAGGTGGGCTAAGTTCAGACCTTAAGTGCCTAGAAGCTGCTTTCACATTTACTGAGTCCCTTCGTAGAATTTCCGAAATTCTGTAAATCCCCGAGGTGTGGGTGAAGCAGGCGTTCTTGCTCAGCTGGCCCATCGGGTCCGCAGTCGTGAACCTGTTTGGAGCTTCAAGCTTCAAAAGCAAAGGAGAGTGTTTGTTCCAAGTGCCACCAGGTCTTTCTGGGACGATGCGTAAAGCACACAGCGTAACCCTGTCCGACCCGCGTGTGCCCGCCGCCCCCGAGTGCCCTTGCTGAGCAGTGCCCCTCACAGGGCACAGTGTTTGCAGGTTGGGCAGCTGCTGCGGGGCCGGACGGAGCTGCAGGGACAGACGGCCCTCCCTGCTCAGACGTCAGTGGGGGGTGGCTTTGTTTGGTTTTTTAAAAGTATATTTTACTGCTTATGTTACGACAGTTGTCCCAGTTTTTTCTCCCCTTTGTCCCCTTCTGCCCTGTACCCTCCCCACCTTAGTTCCTGTCCGTGGGTCATGCATGTAAGTTCTTTGGCTTCTCCACTTTCCATCCTGTTCTTATCCCCCCCCTGTCTAGTTTGTACCTACCGGTTATGCTTCTTACTCCCTGCACCTCTCCCCCCCTTCTCCCTCTCCTCCTCCCTGGTGATAACCCTCCATGTGACCTCCATTTCTGTGATTCTGTTCCTGTTCTAGTAGTTGCTTAATTTTTGTTTTTGTTGTTTAGGTTCGGTTGTTGTCGGTTGTGAGTTTGTTGTCATTTTACTGTTCATCGTTTTAACATTTCATACGATAAAGGCTTGGAGATGATGAACTTTAACTTGACCTTATTTGGGGAGCACTTTACCTGCCCTTCCACTCTCAATGACAGCTTTGCTGGATAGAGTCACCTTGGATGTGGGTCCTTTCCTTTCATGACTTGGACTACTTCTTTCTAGCCCCTTCTTGTCTGCAAGATTTGTTTTGAAAAATCAGCTGACAGTCTTTAAAAAAATTTTTTCTTTTTCTTTTTGTTTTTAGAGATAAGGGGAAAGGAATGCCAATTGATTGCCTTTTTTAAAAAAAGATTTTATCTTCTTATTTTTAGAGAGGGGAAGGTAAGGGAGAAAGAGAGGGAGAGAAACATCAGTGTGTGGTTGCCTCTCACATGTGCCCCTTACTGGGGGCTTGGCCCCAACCCAGGCATGTGCTCTGACTGGGAATCGAACAGGCAACCCTTTGGTTCTCAGGCAAGCACTCAGTCCACTGAGCCACACCAGCCGGGGCTCAGCTGACAGTCTTATGGGCACTCCTTTGGAGGTAACTGTCTCATTTTTCTCTTGATGCTTTAAGATTCTCTTCTTATCTTTAATCTTGAGTAACTTAATTATGATGTGCCTTGGTGTGTGCTTCCTTGGGTCCAACTTCTTTGGGACTCTCTGAGCTTCCTGTACTTCCTGGAAGTTTATTTTCTTTGCCAGACTGGGGAAGTTCTCCTTCATTATTTGTTCAAATAAGTTTTCGGTTTCTTGCTCTTCATCTTCTCCTTCTGGCACCCCTGTGATTCGGATGTTGGAACGTTTGAAGTTGTCCCATAGGTTCTTAAGCCTCTCCTCATTATTTTGAATTCTCGTTCCTTCATTCTGTTCTGGTTGAATGTTTATTTCTTCCTTCTGGTCCAAATCATTGATTTGAGTCCCAGTTTCCTCCCCATCACTATTGGTTCCCTGTACATTTTTCTTTATTTCACTTTTCATAGCCTTCACTTTTTCCTCTATTTTGCAACCATACTCAACCAATTCTGTGAGCATCTTGTTTTGAACTCTGCATCTGATGGGTTGTCCACCTCCTTGTCTCTTAGCTCCTTTTCTGGAGTTTTGATCTGTTGTTTCATCTGGGCCGTATTTCTTTGTCTCAGCACACCGGTCTGGATGAACGGCTCTTTAACTCCTTGGTTGTCAGAGTTCTCGGCAGTTTGGTTTTCTGGCAGTTCTCATTGTGGATGGTTTGTCAGTTGGCTGCTGTCCTTTCAGTTGTGTGAGGAGGCCGAGAGCTTGTACCTGTGTCTCCTCCACCTTGGCTGGAAGTCCTGGTCGCTGTGCTTTCTCCAAGGAAGTGTCACGAGGGGTTGGCAGCCAACCGTCATCTGTGCTAGACACAGGCCTGTCCCTTCCTGTCCCCATGCCTGAGAACTTCTCCACAGAAAACGCAAAGCCCTGTGGCCTTGGTTTCTGACGTTTAGAGATTGTGTGTTTTTCATTTAGTTCCAGCCTGCGTGTCTGCGACACCATGCGAGTCCACGCCGACTGTGGAGGTCAGTGCTCTCAGACACACCACAGGGCCGGGACGGAAACTGGGCTGAGGTCGTGGGCAGACGCTGTCTCTGCGGGGCTGGGGTGTCTGCAGAGGTTCTGTCCCTGCTGTCCACAGGCCCTGGACTGCCACCTGTGTTTTGCTCCTTTGAACGAGACCCGGGACTGTGGGGAGACCCTGCCCGGAGCCTGGCCGTTCCGAAAGGAGATGCCGCCCTTGAGGTTCCTGGTTCTCGATAATGAGGCCTTGCGTGGACACAGGTCCCACTGGATGAGCTCCTTCCCGTTTTCTCCCGGAGGAGTCTGAGGGGTCATGTGACACATCACCTCCCCGAGCCTGGTGGTGCCTTTGCCTTGGGGGTCGCGCCCGCACACTGCGGTGCGGGGGTCGGTGTCTCAGTGCATGCTGGTCGGGGGCAGTGTCTGTGGCAGTGTCTGTGGCCCACTGATGGTGTCGAGAGCATCTGGGGTGCTTGCCTGCAGTGGGGGCTGAGTGGCTTTGAGCAGATGGTCCAAGATGGCACATTGTCCAGGGCAGTGCACAGCAGGCCCTCAGCGGCACCCCAGACAGGGCAAGAGGCCAGGTGCCCGTCTCTGCCCCAGCCACGCACTGTGCCCTGTGAACAGCTGTCTGCCGGTCCCAGCTGGGGACTCCGGCAGTGATGCTAGGCCACCACCCCCTGTGTGCCTCCCTCCCCATCCCGTCTCTGCCAAACCAGTCCCCAGGGCTTTCCTTCCTGAGTCTGGGCCTGTCTGCCCAGAGGACTGAAGACGGACCCCTGGGTGTTAAAATGCGATGTTCTTGGACCACCGAGGGCAGTGGGCTGGTCAGGGCCAGTGGAGAGCAGACAGACGTGGCCACAGAACCACGTAGGGAGTAGGCTGAGCCTCCGTGAACCTTCCGCAGAGGACTCTGCACTGCCCCCGTCGTCCTGGTCCCCTGACCCCATGGGGCAAGTGTTAAGAGCTCCCTGGAAATTGCGGTTCAGGGGTGGAGCAAACGCCTCCCCGGCTTGTGCTCCTGGGCCTGCTGGTCAGGGCACCACCTCTGCGCCCAGCCCGGCTCATGGAGCCCTTCCCTCCTGGAACCCACACTCCGGGCCCTGCCACTGCTCAGCTGCCTTTTCTGAGTTTGTGAATGAGAATTCCGTTGTTGAGAAGAAAATGCGCAGTCCTTGGCTGGATTAGCGCTAAATTGGAGTAACTGGAGCAGCCTCGTGGGCTGGGGGGCGGGGGCAGGGGCAACTGCAGGGAGTCCTGCCCGGCCCCAACCTTTGGGGCCAGCCCGCTGTTGCTCTTACTGGGAGTCTGCATCTTGTGTCGGGGGCCAGACCCTCTCAGCCACCTGGCAGGCATGGGCCCCTCGCCCCCACACCAGGGGCCGGCAGGTTCGTGTGGGAGGGCACAGAAGCTGTGGGCACGTTCTCCACAGTGATGCCTCACCTGCTGGCAGGTCACTCCCAGATTCCAATGCAATGGGAGGGAGTCGAATCTTCTATTAAGATTCTTTTCTCCAGCGCAGAGGAAGGAAGGTGGCTCCCCCCAAATCGGGGCTGTGGTGTCTGGGAAGTGAGCTTGTGGTTGGGTGGCAGAGGCCCTGTGATCTGAGTCCCTGGCCTCCCAGAAGACACTGGTTTCCAGGGTGGGACGTGGCACCATGCCCCACGGAGTGACGTCCGCTCTTGGAATCCCTTCTCTGAGCTCTTTTGTTTGCACTGAGTCTTAATTTCTGGAAAGTACTTTATAGTCATTTCTGGGTTCTCTTCTGCTTGTGTTAAAGCCCTTGGAACTGACTTGCTTGCCTGCACTTTTTGGCTTTGAGGCTCACTGTTGGTGGTAGGCAGTCCTTGCGCGGCATTCGCCTGAAAAGCAGTGGGAACTCTGGCGCCCTCTCCTCCTGTGGGAGCTGGCTGGGGGGCCTCCATGGGGCTGGAAGACGGGGAGCCTGAGGCAGACCACTGTGCAGGCAGCCCCGTCAGAACCACCTGTTTGGAGCTCCCAACCCGACGCAGGCGTGGAACCGTGTGGTCTGGTCTGAGTGCAGACGAGAGTCTCAGGCTGCCCCCTGGTGTTTTCTGACCGCAGGGCCGCTCCCCACGCAGGGGCGCAGGCCACCTGCACTGGTGCCTGTGAGCAGCCCAGCGGCGGGGTGACCGAGACTCTAACCCTTTCAGTGCTCGCACCCCAGGGACGGCGGTGTTTGCCGGGAGCATGCAGCTGCTGGCCGGGGTCAAGCTGTGCACGGGTCGGACGCTCACCAACCACCCCCACTATGAGGACAGCGGCCTGCGGGCACGGACCAAGGCGGTGAGTGCCTGCTGCGCCTTCTCTGGCTCCTGGGGTCTGGCTGGGGCTGGGAGGGGATGTGGGATGGAAGTGCTCAGAGTGCCCTGTGTGGGGCCAGGCGGGGAGCCGGGTGCCCCTTGGGAGGCTTCGACGTGCCCTTGGCGGACTCCCCAGCTGCTGAGTGTGCTCCGCCCTGCCGCGCACTGGCCGTCTCCCACAGGTCTACCAGATCTATGCGAAGAGGCCCCCGGAGGAGGTTTACACCCTGCTGCGGGCCCTGGGCACCGACTATGTCATCCTGGAGGACAGCGTCTGCTACGAGCGCAGGCACCAGCGGGGCTGCCGGCTGCGGGACCTGCTGGATGTGGCCAACGGACACGTGAGTGTGCGGCTGGGGGGGGGTTCCTGCAGGGTCCTGGGGATGAGGTGTTCCTGTGCTCCATGGAGCAACACCACACTGTGGCCTCCTCTCTGCGCCCCTCGGGCTGTGGAGCAGGTGGGCGAGTGTGGGGTCCCCCTCGGGCGGGGCTGGCAGAACCTGTCCTCAGCTGGCCCCCAGGGGGCTCTGCCCAGCGTTCACGGTGAAGGGCTCACTGCCAGCACCTTCACCTCATTAAAGCCTGTGCTCTGGAACGTCACCGGGTGATGGTGGTGCTGTGGCATCCCACTGTCCTCCTGTGTCCCCTTGTCCAGCAGACAGGGTGCTCTTGGGCCTGCTCACACCCAGGGCAGAGGGACAGGAGCCTGACCTAGATCCTGAAAGGTGTCACCGTGCCACACTCCAGGCTCAGGAGAAGTGAGGTCTGATCTCTCAGCAAAGTCCAAGTGCACAGCACGCTGTTACGAACTGGGGTCACAAGCTGTCACCAAACTCGCCTCAGAGCTGCCACCTGCCCCTTTCACCACCTGCTGTGCCTGCTGCTGAGGTCCTGGGCCCCATGTTGGTGTGTGCCCAAGCCAGCCATCCCCTGCTGCGGGAGGCGCCCACGACTGTGCCTGCCAGCTCTGCCCGGCAACGCTGGGGAGGACAGTCTGGGTGCAGGTTCTGCCCAAGCAACGCGACCGCGCGACGCTCTCTTGAGCGCCAGGGAGGAATGGACCAGAGACATGTGTTTCAGCGTTTCTTTTTGTGGGCCCTGTCTAGCCGTCCGGTGAGCTGGGGAGGGGGGTGGTCTCTGCTCATAGTGGTCCCTCTCGGGCTTTTCTTCTGGGAGAGGAGTGGACTCACAGAGGTCCAGGCCACTCTGGCTTTGCCACAGAAGGTGGCTCTTTGCCTTGTGCTCACCTGTGGGGGTTGGGGCACCAGGGGACCCCCAGTGGCCACCGACATTGAAAACAGGCCACGCAGGTCCACTGAGGAATCCAGTGCCTGTCCCCACATGTGTTGTCTCTTGTAAAGGTGACTTTTTTTCTTTTTTGCCGAATTGTACGGGGTTTTGTTATGGCTCCAGGTGATGGACGGCCCGGGGGAGAATGACCCGGACTTGAAGCAGGCAGGCCACCCCCGCTTCTGTGAAGAGGTCAAGAGGGACCTGCCTCCCTACAAGCAGCTCTTCACACGGGTGTTCCAGAACAAAACGTTCCACGTCTACAAGCTGGCCAGAGACAAGTGACAGCTTCCTCTTCCCTCTGACACACGAACCTCCCTCTTGGTGAACCTCTGCAGATGGCGTTTTGTGTGTGACCAGGTGGCCCGGACCCTCTCGCTGTGACACAAGAAGGCACACACATGTTTACACGGCTCTTCCCGTCTGTGGAGTGTCTCGCACCAGCTCCGGGCCGTCTCGCTTGTCTGTGTCTCCCTTCCATGCGCTGCAGCTGCGTGCGGGTGGTCGACGTCCGCAGAGTGACCAAGGGCTCTGTGGTCGGGAACAGAGCCTGCTCCACGGGCGGCCTGTGCAGGGTTGGGAGCCTGCGAGTGTTCAGTGGGCTGAAGCCTGCGACGGTCGCGATGCACTGCGGGGCGTGTGCCCGGGTCTCCGACTGTTATCCCCAGTGACACCCAGCTGGTGGCTTTGTGAAAGCCCTTCGGCACCTGCTCCACCCAGAAGTTTTAAAATGTTTTCCAACTGTCACGCTTTTAACATGTCAAAAAAATCACGTTAGGTCTTTGTAACCAAATCTCTCCTTTGTGCTCTGTCTGGAATGTGACATTCCGTGTGCTGCCGTGTGCCACCGTGTGCCGCGTCCTTGCGGACATGGGAGGCTTCCAGGCCCACACGGCAGTCTCTAAGGGCAGTGCGTGTGGTCACGTGTGCTGTCACCCTCCTCTGTGGCTGTCCTCAGACCTGAGTTCCACTTCACCGGTCCTGCCAGAAAGATCCCTTTTCTTCACTTCCTACTCTAAATTGACCGGGTTTGCAGAATTTTGTAAGCAGTTTGTTTTTAGCCTTTGTATTTTTTACAGCCTAGAACCTTGCAGAATCTGAATATTTTTAGAATATTGTATCTTAACCAGTGCATTAATACAGTATTTTTGGCAGAGCGTGTTTCCTACCAAGTCGGGCTGTGGTCTCACTGTGAGGGCCTGGGGGTGAGGCTCCTGCCCCCGGAAACCCAGAGCCGCGGAGTCCTGCTGACCTGTAAACACCCAGGGGCGGCCTGTACCCCTGCTCCGAAGGCCGCTGATTGCTTTTCCAAGTGATTTCTAACAATGGGGGCGTGTGAGAGTTGTCGGCAAAAGCACCTTGTGCATTTAATGAGGTTGAGATGGCTGAGATGCTCGCTGGCCCCGGCCTCGCTGGGCCGTGGTGCCCGTGGTGCCCGTGCTTCCCGGCAGCTGTGGAGAAGCCAGTCAGCACCAGCCGCGGTGGCCTGTGACCCGGCAGCTCTGTGCTCAGTTGTGACTTGCCAAGCGGTACCTTGAAGCTGGTACCTTGAAGCGGTACCTTGAAGTGTTTGGACTCATGGGTACTTGGCTTTGATCAAAACCTATTAAAATAAAAATTGGCAGTAGCTGGTGTATTAAATTATGCAACTGAAACTTCTGAATTACATCTTTTCTGTGTCCCTGCAGTTTGGGGTGATGAGTAGCAAGCCCTCAGGGCAGGCTGAGGCCCGAAGGGGCAGTTCTGCGCGCCCCCCCCCACCCCATAGCCCTGGCCCCACGCGCGCACCGGAGGCCCTCCTGGCGAAGTTTGCTTCTTTGAAACCTGTGTGTGTCAGTTGGGCATTTGGGCATTTGGAGTCTCCAAGGTTCTCAGGCCTGGCCTTACCGCTGGGGGTGGTCAGAGCCCCTTCCTCAGAGCCCTGGTGTCGTTCTTGCTGACAGTCGGTGTCCAGTCTTCAATGAAAAGTGTAAGTGCCCCCAGACCCCTCCAGGCCACCCACACTGTCCAGGCCTGACTGTGGGCAGCACATAGCCCTTTGTCCCGGGGACCAGGGCCCTGCAAGTCACGGGAATATGTTCGTGTTCCTTGGTGTCCCTGTCATGAGCTTCTCATGGAGTATGGGGACGGGGTAGTGGTGGGGGGGAGTGACCGCCAGCTCCCACTGACCTGAAGCCCATGCCTGTGGCCTGAGCCCCCCACGCACATCCCAGTGGCTGCTGATTCTAGATGACCTCACGGTGCGTCTGCCTTCACGGACAGAGGAACCCTTGGCGTTGCTTCAGAGGGAGCGCCTGGAGGCCCCCACCGACCAGCTCCCCAGGTACCCTCGGCAGCCTCACCCCCGGAGCTGCCTGTCTGGCCCCCCGGGGGCTGTGCCTCCGGCCTCGGCTCTGCACCCTCTGTGCAGACTGAGTTCCCAGGTCATGGAGACCTAGGAAAACGGGGTGAAAACAGGGAGGCAGCTTCGAGCAGTAACCCGAATGCTTTCATGTGATCGGATAGTCTGAATTGCTCAGAAAGATTCTTTTTAAATTAGGTGTGGTTGAGAAAATCCTGAAGTATTGTGAAAACAAGATCCGAGATTCCTGAGCTTAGATCGCCTCATCAGCCCCTGCGCCTGTCCCACTGTTTGGAAGTCTGGACTGAGGGGGGGCATTCCCCTGCACCCAGACTGCGCGAGCGGCGTGACCAGCGCAAGAACAGGGCTGCCGCCCTCGGGACTGTGCAGGGGCGAGGTCAAGTGCGGGCACCATCGGGTTCACAGCCTCTACTGGAACCTGCTGGCTTCAGTAAACCTTCCAGCCACTTCTGCCACAGACTTAAGAAACAGGAATTCGTTGCAGATCTCTTAGCCAGGAGCAAATGGGCGGCAGGCCCTTGCCACTCGAGGGCCGCTTCCTCACCTGTGCGACACCCGCCAGGGCTTCGAGTGTGGGCGGAGTGCTACCAGATGACCCGGACGTCGTTCCACATGAACCTGGTCCGAGACTGCAGTCTTAGTTCATCTTTGGCCACAGTGGCTCAGTGTTCCACGTTTTAAGTCTCGCAATTAACGGGAAGATGTTAACGGGTTCTCAGGGCATCCGTCCAGGTGAATATGGTCACAGAGATGTGCTGTGTGACACCCCTGTGGCCCTGAAGAGAGTGCTTGTTGCAGAGAAAAGCTCAGTGGGGGAGGGCAGCTCATTCCCTAGTGACAATGAACTTGTATAGTTAGCATCCTACGGGTAAAGTCTCACAGAGAGCTTTTGTACCTGGTGCCAGACTGGAGATTACATACTAAACACAGCTGTTCGAGATTGTGCGAATGTGGCGTTTCTCTGAAGGTGAAAAGTCAGGCACCAGCATATGGAAGCGTATTGAGTAGGTGCTGAGCAGTGAGGGGTCAGCTGACCGGCGTGCCGCCGCTGCCGGGGGGGGAGGGCTGTTTTCCACGCCATCTGGCAGTGGCTGCGTGTCTGTCCCACCTGGGCCTCGAGGGTGCGCAGTTCTGGTCCCTCGGGCAGGCATGGCTTTCGGCAGAGCCAAGCCTTGGAGAGGTGAGTGCTTTCTTCCAGACCTTCCGACACATTTCTGCGTCCTGGTTAGACTCAGCCTTCAGTGATCCCGGAAGGTGGGGATGGTCCGTGTCTTGTAAGAGTGTGCAGGTGATGAGGGCGCTTGTCCAGAGCAGACGCTGCAGTGGCCGCCAGAAATGCTCAGGGAGCCTGACGTCCCTCCCCTTGAGGACACGCAGTGGGTCTCAGGTGTCCTGCGCTGCCTCTTGGACACACCTGGGCTGCTCACACATCAGATGCTCAGCGAGGGCGGCTGTGCCAGAGGGACATGCAGGGGACGTGGACAAGTGAGCAGATGGGGGTGGACGGTGTGGGTGACGGCAGCTCGACACGGGACCCGGCCAGTAGCCCCTCCGGTCTGAGGCCGTCCCTGACACTCACGATCCTTTCAGTCCATCTCACACAGAGGTCTGCTTTCTGGGATTGCTTTTCCCAAATGCCAGTCACAGCTGCGCAGTGGGACGTGGAATCCATCTGGGGAAAAGGAGAGGAAGGGAAGGGGGCGGGCCGTGTCCAGGCAGGGGCCCCCTGGACCCAAGCTGATCGCAGTCACTGGGAGCAAGATCTCAGATGCCCCAGGAATGACCACAGTCTGCAGTCTTTTATGTGTTTGGAAGCGTAAGGACGGCGACCTGGGGGTGGTGAAGGCAAGTCTAGGATCAGATTACAGGACAGGAGAGGTGACTCCAAGGTGTGTCCACCTAGACGCACAGAGACAAGGGACAGGACTGGCTTAGAACCTTTCGTTACAGAAGTGACGAGCCAGGGGTGTGGCCGCCTGCGTGACTCGCCGGGTCAGGAACAGATGACCAGATGCTCCTGGGAGGTTCTTTCCATCAGCCCCCTTTGTGCCCACAGCTTCCCCGAGGTCCTAAATCGGTCTGATGGAGGTGTGGGTGACCGAGCTTTGGGTTGGATCGTGCGATCTCAGTGCTAGGAAGGCTCGTTCCTAGGAGTCTCAGTCCTGTCATTGTCCTGTTGGCCACAGGGGATGGGGCAGTTCAGTGACCAGGGGGACCTGAGGTGGGGCCGAGTGTCCCCAATGCAGAAGGACAGGCAGGATGGCGGTAGGCAGGGAGGTCACAGGGCCGTCCTGGTGACAGCCCCGGTGGTCCCTGCCTTGTGACCGATCATGGCGGGAGTCCCACCTTCCGCCTCGTTTCTGTATTTCACCAGTCGCGAAGGGCCTTAGCCGTTCTCCTGCGCATCTCCAGTCTCCATGAACCGTTGTACAACACAGGAAAACCCAAAGACCAAGCGTCACCATGACTGTGACCCTGTCACTGGCAGGCGGGTGAAGACTCCCACGGCAGTGGCTGACCCAGTCCGCAGGCACGCAGGCCTCGTCAGTGCCCTGGAGCCGTGGTCTGTCTGCTGGGGTGTCAGCGGCGTATAGCACCTGCTTCTGAGGGAGACAAGGCGATTGCGACAGGAGGCTGCCTGCAGAAGCTGGTCCCGACCTCAGTGACCGGCACTGATGGGAGAGGCGTTGGGGACAGGGGGAAGACATGAAAAAAAAAAGGAGAAGAAAATGAAAAAAGGTGCTCAGAGTGGAAGTAACTGCTCATCAAACCGCAGGGGCCCCATTGCAGGGTAATCCTGTGACCCACGAATGTGTTGTTATTTCGACAGCTGCTCTTGGGGAGAAGGGGCCGGAGAGCCCTGGCCGCCCCCGCTGCTGGCTGGGGGGCCGACCGTTGGCTTCCTGTGGACCCAGTGGCTGGGGAGCCACACGCAGCAGCGTGTCTTCCCTCCGAAGCGCTCCAGCTCTGGGTCCTCACGTGGGGCACAGAGGAGTGCCGTTTTGTGCGCGACCAGAAGGGGTGTGAGTGAGGAAGGGCTGGGAAGACGCGTGTGGCCCCCTGGGGTCTTCAGACCTGCCCCTGAGAGCACAGCTCCCACAGGCCGCAGGTTGGAGGCCCAGCAGAGACCTAGGCGGCACGTCCGGCGCTGATCGTGAGCAGGTGGCAGGACATCTGGGCCCAAGAGCAGCTGGCTGGGCTCCCACCCCCCTCCTGCTGCACCAGCACCTCTCCTGCAGCTCACGCCTGTGCGCCCCCTGGACGGAGACCCCACGTACCCAGTGACGGGGCCCCGTCTGAGCTGAGTTGATGAATGGACCTGCTGGGAGGTGGGAGGCGAGGGCAGGCACGCCGCTACCAGGCACGGAGGGCCACAGTGGGGTCCAGGATAGGACTGGCCAGAGGCATCCTGGGGTTGGTGCTGGGCCAGGCAGAGGCGGGCAGCGGGCACCTTTCTGGGGTGGGGCCTGTGTCGGGCTCTGCTCATCTTACTTCACCCGTCTTTGGGGACGTAGCTCTGTGCCCGTTCGCTCTACCTGTAACCTCGACTGCCTCCCTTCGGTCTCCCTTGGCAGCCGAGAGCTCCAGGAAGCGTGGGAACTTGCCGGTCTTGTTCATCGACACCCCCACCCACCTCCCAGCCCAGAACAGGGCCCGGAATGCTACCTACACTCAGTGAGTACTGCTCGAATGGGAAAGGGGCTTCACTCAGCAGACTCGCTCCCAGGCACGGACTTTGTTCGAGAAGCGACTTGAAAGCTGTTCTGGGGGGAGATCGGCAGCAGATGGAGAGCTGGGGGCCAGGGAGAGAGATGGCGTTGTGCCAGGGACTTCGCCTTGAGCTTCAGCATTTGTGAGCACTCAGGAGCTGCGAGGCAGGGCGAGGTGCTGGGCTTCTCTGTGCTCTGCTCCTTCATCTGTGACCCGGGCACTGTGACATCTGCCTCACGGGCTGTCGGGAAGTTGGAAGGACGCACTGTTCGTGCCCCGCCGATGCCCACACTCGGGGTGAAGGGCTGCGACGAGAGTTTATTATGATGTCACAGGTTCAGGCTGGAAGTACATGGAATGGACATGGAGACGGGGACCCTGCGAACAGAGAACATGTAGCCTGTGAGGGCGGCTGGCAACAGGGTGTGGGGCCAGTGAGCGCTCTGGTCCTTGGGCGGGCATGTCCTGGTGGGGACATGTGTCCTGACCGCTCTGGGTGCCGGCACCAGTGACAGGCAGGTGTGGCATCAGGGGCCACACCAACATGGGGCCCCAGCACACACTGAGAAGGGGCTGCTGCCCTCACACTGGCCCGTCCACTGGGGGCTGTTTCGGGAGGTCGGGCACGTCACAGGAGGTTCCATGGGCCTCAGCCAACTATTCCCCCATGGAGATTTTTTTAGCAACTGAATTTGTGTGAACACCCTAGGATGCAGTGATATTTTGGTTAAGGAGTTCAGAAGACGTTGGACTTGGCTTTGACAAATCGAAAGTGAATCAGATTTGCACTATGTAAGTGGCTTATTCAGAGGAATGCTTCTATCTCTTCGCATTTAAAATTTCAAAGGCTCGAGATTTGCTATTTTGGCAGCAACAGCAGCACCCCGGGTTGGGTTTCTACAGGTCTCATCTTAGACCTGTGTCCCCAACACCTCGAGACACAGGGTGCTAACATGTCTATTCCGTCTGAAATGTCCGGACCACCTGAGTTTGGTGGCACCGTACCGCACCGCTGCTGCAAACAAAGACGAAGCAGGAGGTGGTCCCAGCTGTCATCGAGGGAATGGGCCACCCTTCTGAAACACGCGGCTCAACTGGCTGGGGCTTGTCCGCACACCAAAAGGTCGTGGGTTCAATTCCCAGATGGGTGCACACACCGAGGTTGCTGGCTGGGTTCCCAGGGGAGACGTGTGGGAGGCAACGGCTGGAGGTTCCCCTCTCTCTCTCTTCCTCTAAAATCAATAAACATATCCTTGGTAAAGAAAAGTGCAGCGCCTCTCAGGGTCACACGCTAACCAGACACAGGCCACCTTCCCCAGTTTCCCGCTGGAGCCTCGTCCTCGAGCAGAGGGCCCGGGTCTCGGGGGCGGCTCCCCTGTGTGTTCCGTATCTTGAGGAGTCAGGGCTGGGTCCCATGGTCCCCTCTTCTCCACCCTGCGTGTTTCACCGGGTGCTTTTAAACGGCTGCTCCTGCTGACCGATTCGGGGCAGCTCTGGTCTGCTGTCAGTCATCAGCTGACAGGGCAGACTGAGTGGTTCTGGGTGCGGCCTTGTGTGCGGGCCCCACGGGGTTCAGGTGGCAGTGAGTGGACCTGGGTGAAGCCTGGGAAAAATGAATTTACTGAAAGAACGCCAAACGTGCATGCTAATGGCAAATAATTATATGTGAAAATATCTATGAACTTATTGGGGAAAATTGCCAAGATTCGTATGATGTTTAAGGTTTTTCTCAGCACAGGGATTGTGATTTTTGTGCCGATTAAAGTTAGTGCCCTCTTATGCAGACGCCCAGTAACGCTGGTGTTGGCCCAGGAAGTACAGATTTTTTAATGCTTTCGTGGGCATAGCACGGAACAGAACTGTCTCCGTGGCGAGCAGCAGCCGTCCCTCAGGGGCCTGCCTGGGAGGCGTGTGTCTGGTTCGCCGAGGGGGCCAGGGCGGTGAGCCTGGCCCCGAGGCACGGTGTCGGGGACACACAGCGCCCCGCCCACCGAGCTTCCTGGTTACCGGCCCCCCGACCCCGCCTGCCCTCACGGGAGCTGGTTGGTTTCCCAGCTGCCCCAGCGGGTCCCTCCTGCAGCTCCCTTCTCTCCACGGGGTCAGTACTTCCTCTTCCTCAGGTCCCTGCAAAGAGCCCTGTTCTCTGGGGAGCCGTCCCTGACGGGGTCACAGCTCGGTCATGCTGCAGTCTGTGTGGTTGTGACATCAACGTCACCCCTGTCCCTTAACGGTGAGTTTGAGGCCGGCGTGCATGTGTCGAGTTGTGCCTGGCGCCCGTGTATGCTGATGAATGAATGGGGCGCGNGATTTTTTTATGCTTTCGTGGGCATAGCACGGAACAGAACTGTCTCCGTGGCGAGCAGCAGCCGTCCCTCAGGGGCCTGCCTGGGAGGCGTGTGTCTGGTTCGCCGAGGGGGCCAGGGCGGTGAGCCTGGCCCCGAGGCACGGTGTCGGGGACACACAGCGCCCCGCCCACCGAGCTTCCTGGTTACCGGCCCCCGACCCCGCCTGCCCTCACGGGAGCTGGTTGGTTTCCCAGCTGCCCCAGCGGGTCCCTCCTGCAGCTTCCTTCTCTCCACGGGGTCAGTACTTCCTCTTCCTCAGGTCCCTGCAAAGAGCCCTGTTCTCTGGGGAGCCGTCCCTGACGGGGTCATAGCTCGGTCATGCTGCAGTCTGTGTGGTTGTGACATCAACGTCACCCCTGTCCCTTAACGGTGAGTTTGAGGCCAGCGTGCATGTGTCAGAGTTGTGCCTGGCGCCCGTGTATGCTAATGAATGAATGGGGCGCGCGGTGGAGTCTGTCTCGGTGACCAAGATTCTCGGGTGGTTCCGTGTCAGACCGCTGTGCGGCTTAGTGTACGCAGGTTGCTGCAACAGAAAGCCGCAGGTGCGTGTGGGGGGCTGACAGACAACAGACGCTTTGGTTTCTCAGTCCTGGGGCCTGGTCGTCCTGGGTCACGGCACCTGCAGGCTCGGTGTCTGCGGGGATGCCCCCTGCTCCCGCCCGGGGAGGGTGGCGTGGCAGCTGCCTGGGGGTCCGAGGTGAGGTCTCCAGTGGCCCAGGGCCCGCCACCCCCCGCCCCAGGAGACTCCCTGTAAATCCCTTTCGTGCTGAGCAAAGACCTTTGAAACTGCGGCATGCGGGCAGCCGTAGTGATGAAGCCCGTCCGACCCACTGTAAGGCAGTGCTGGGCTGTGGTCAGCAGGAAGCCCCATATCAGGTGGTGATCTCCCGTGTTAGGGTGGGGCGCACCCCTGTTGCTCCTTCGAGAAGATTCCAGCACTGTTGGCGGGCTGACTGCCGCTGTGGGCCCAGTTCTGCAGGGTGCAGGCCTGCCTTCCCCGGTCAGGTGCACCTGCTCTTCTCACCTGGAGACTCACCTGTGTCCTCACGTGATCTTGGGTTTTGGATGACCTCTGAGACTGAGTTTGGGACACCTAATCGGGTGGGAGGACGTCTGAGGTGATCACCGGCAGCTATGCGGCAGGGGGAAGAAGGAATCTGGAGAAAAAATGGAGAAGTGAAATGTGTCTCAATTCATTAAAACAGAAAAGAAAAAAAGGAAAGACAATGGAACCGTGTGTCCTGCTCTGGACGGGGCCCCAGGCTTGGAATCAGCTTTCCGAACTCTGGTTCTCATCACCCTCTGTTTTCGCTCTGTCTCGTCTTCCCTGTGTGAGTGGATGTCACAGACCTGTAGGGTCTCGGGGTGGGAGGGGCAGGGGGGCGGTGGCTGGGGGCCGCAGAGCAGGGGTGAGGACCCAGGTGGCCCTGCGCCACCTCCCTCCCTGGGGACCTGCTCACAGGGTGTGACCGTCTCTCGTGCATGTGGGAGGAAGGCCAGGGACCTCCTCAGTGGGCAACAAAGACATCCACCTAAAATGAAATAGCCTCATTTTATTGTTTTGCCTCCTTTTTCATTTTTAAAAGAGATTTCATGTATTATTCACTTTTAGAGAGAGGGGAAGGGAGGGAGAAAAGAGAGGGAGAGAAACATCAATGTGTGGTTGCCTCTTGTGCTCCCCTTACTGGGGACCTAGCCCACCGCCCAGGCACACACACTGACTGGGAATTGAACCGGCGACCCTTTGGTTCCCAGGCTGGCACCCAATTCATGCACGGAGCCACATCAGCCAGGGCCTGCCTCTCTTTTCAATGACTCCAAATATGGTAAAATGATGGGGACTGTCTTCAAAATGGATGAAGTCTGTAAAGCTTCTGGCGGTCAGTATGGGACCACTTGCAGCCTGAGACGGGCCGGATGAAGAACCAAGAGGGCCGGCTGGCCGTGGGCAGGCTCGGGGTCGTGCTGTTGGAGTGTGGCGCATGGTGGCTTGTGGACATGCTGAGTGGTGGTCGACAGGGTGCGAATCGTTATGCGATGTCAAGCAGAGTTTTGGCTTCGCTGTTAATGACATGTCCGTGAAAGGACGTGTGAAAGGAGCTGTCCTGCTTCCCCCCACGTGTGCCCCCCCCACACATGTGTGCTCCTGGGAGGCTAGGTCACTCACTACAGTAGGAACGTAAGGCTGTGTCCCTCCCACGCTGGGGACGAGGAAGAGATGACCCCTGGGGAGGGACGAGACTAGAAGGAGAACTGACAAGAACAGTCGGAGGAGAGTGAGTGGAATCTGGGGGGCCGGGGGAAGCTGGGTCCCGGCAGCTTTGGCAGAGGGTCCTGGGGGCTGTGCCGCCCTAGCTCTGCCCCCCCCCACCTTCCCGGCACTCCGGTCCTGTTTCCTTCTCCTCCCCTCTGAGCCTCTTTTGTCTCTGGGTCATAATTGGACTCACCCTTTGAATTGCAATCTAAAGCTGTTTTAAAAATGTCTTCATTTATACCTTTCAAGTGGTTAATACATGTGCACAATTTGAAACTCAAGTAAGTTTCCTGCCCCCCACCCCTGCCCCCACACCGGTCCCCGGTTTTCTGCAAAGGGACCGTGGTGAAGAGTTCACCGTGTTTCTTAAAACAAGCATCTGTGCAGACAGGGCACTGGGGGTGGAGCACATCTCGGTGCTGCTCATGGAGCCCTCGATCCCGGGCGTGTGGGCGCCCAGAGCCGCCCCCCCAGTTCCCAGGGCTGCAGGACCCCGCGACGGGTTTTCTGTGATTTTCTTCACATGCCTTCTCCGCATGGACCTCTCGCGTGTTTCCAGTGTTTTGCTGTAATCAGTTTCCCTGTGCAGACGTCTGCAACACAGATTTTCAGAAACAGGATTGCTGGTCAGAGGGTATATGCATTTTTTAAGCTGGAAGAAGATCCCGCACGTCTCCGGTTTCTGCTTCCCGGCGCCACCGCGCCAAGCCGGTGCGGTCGGAGCCGACTTCTGACAATCTGTCAGGCACAACACGCACCTCCGTGCGCGCGAGCGGCTGCCTGGCTCCTCCTCGCTGTGAGCCGCCTGCTGGCGTCCGGGGCAGTTTTGCCAACCCCTTGGAAGGGTGTCAGGTGGAGAGAGGTCACCCCCGGGCACAGACTGGAGGAGAGGGAGAGAGCCTCAGGAGCCTCGGGAAAGAAAAACAAACCCCGGGACCACTTTTCCCGCAGAAGCCGCCGCGCCCGGATCGCGCCCTGTCAGCGCCCCGCTTCGGCACAGATGGCAGCTCGGGCGGGTGACGCGACGCCTCTTCCGCGGGGCGCCGCGGCAGCCTCTCCTCCCGTGGGCCTGGCGCTCACGATGCCTCCGCGCAAGGCTGGAGGCTGCGTTCAGCGAAAACCGCACAGAGAACCCGTTGTTTCGTTGCAAATAAAAGTCCTGCTTTCCCGCGACGTGACCGCCGCGTGCCCTCTCCCCACAACGCGCCCCGTGGACCCTCCGTCCCCCACCCACGCTGGTGCGCAGGCTGAGCCGGCAGCTCGCGTCCAGCAGTGACCTTGAGGGGGCAGCAGCGTCGCACTCAACCCCGGGCGCCCCGCATCCCCTTACAACGCGAGAGTAAAAACCTCAGTAAATCAGCATAATACTGATTGTTATAATTTTATTATCAGCGCATTAAGTCAATAAAACATATCTGCAGTGTCATTTGCATGGTGTGTAATTTTTACTGGTTACTCGGTATGTCTTAAACACGCGTGCGTAAGACCACAGGGTGGGGAAGTCGTTGGCGCTTTGTGCCAAAGCCGGGGTGCACCTCCCGCTGTGGCAGAGCCAGGCTGCGGGTGCCTCCTCCGCGTCGGAAAGTGTCCTTCGCCGCAGACTCGAAACTAACACATCCGCTCCGCTGTGTGTAGGGGCCGGCGGCCTGATGACTCACATTCCTGCCTGTTCTATGGCCCTTTTTCATTTATGATGTTGTACAGCAGGGGCCTCTAATATATGGTACCCTTTCAGGAAAGGGGGGCATGTTGTTTTAAATAATGAGGAATAATGAAACTTATTTATGAAGGAAGTCAGGAAAATTTATTGTGGAATCACTGTAAGAGAAACATGCAAATTAAAAAAACCTGCTTAATAGCAGATTCATGACCAGGGCACTTCCAAGCCATGAAATAGGGTAAAAGGCAGCATATTTGGGGGAGGAGCCTGGCGCGCGGCAGGTGCAACGCAGGGTCACCCTGCTTTTTCGTCTTGTCAATTGCTATCAGATGATCATAGAATCACGGTGCAAGTACTCACGATGCAAGACACTGCAAATGCTCAGATCTATATTTTTGCGACTTTTTTTTCACTTCATGGGGGCGATTGTGACAGGTGAGTGATGGGAGTGGAGAAATGGGTCCGGCCCGTGTCCCTGGTTTGATGACATGAATGACGTTCTGGCTGTCACTTTACTCTCAGTCTTTGATGAAACCTCTTGAAGAAAACAGAATGAAGGCGCATGACTGTCGTGGGAGACGCTGGACTGGAGCTTGAGATCGCGTCACCACCCATGCCAGTGGCTTCGGCGAGTGTGTGCGCGCATGGGCAGTGCAGTGGGCGCCAATGCGCAGCGGCTCACTCAGCGGGCGTTGGTGAGAACCTGCGTGGGCCGCAGACCGCGCTGGGGCTGGGCTCCTGAGCGGAGTGATACGCACACAGGCCGAGGACTCAGGCCCCGGTGGGCAAAGCGGGTGTCACGCTTGCGGGGGCGCGGGTCACGTTGGTTGGACAGAACTGAGCACTTAGTCTGTATCAGGAGCTTGGTGAGACCCTTAATGGACTGTTTTGTTTTTTTTTATGACCCTCTCCCTAATGCCGTTTTGTGGGGGGGGGGTGGTGTGCAACCATTCCCATTTCACAGATGAACAAACCGAGGTTCAGATTCTTGACCCTTATCTGGAGCACTCTGTTAACAGGGTGAGCTGGGGTCTGCACACAGCACTGTCACCCGCGTGCCAGGTCCACACGCGTCCTCCCTTCCCTTTACCGTCACTGAGAAAACTGCTGCCCAGAGGCTCCCGAGAAGGGGCTGGCAGCGTGGACAGAAGAGTGCTGAAGCAGAGAGGGCAGCGAACAGAAGTGGTATTGACTTTATTCAGGGCCTGGTCCCCTGTCAGGTTGCTTCCGGGTGGCTATCTGGTCCCCTGATGACTCAGAGTGGGTAGGAACCTATGGGACTGTCCCTTTGAATCACTCACGTCCCTAAGAAGGGGAGCCATGCCACGGTCCTTAGTCAGACCACCTGGGTCACATCCCAGGGAAGAGACACCGAATGTTCCAGCTCCCATCCCTCTCCCCAAAATGGGGATGCCAGCTGTGACCTTGCCGTGGACTTGTCTGAGATTAGAGGGGACAGTCCGGTGGTGGCGGGAGCCCAGGACTGGGTATGTAAGAGGGTTTTCCATGACTGTCTTCATTCCTGATGGTCTTCTCTTCCCGGGCGATTGGCACAAACAGACATGTCAGAGGAAATCCAAAGAAAAGTTGAAGTAGGAGCTCACACTTGATCTGCATGCAACTTTGATACAGGGATCAGAGTGATGTGTAGCTCATGCAAACAACCCCGAGAAGAGGTGCCTTTGGTGAGGGCGGCCAGCTCTGTGGAGCTCAGATAAGCTGATTAGTAGATGAGACACCCCTTCCTCACCCGGGTATTGATTTAATTTGGGTGACAGTGTCGATCTGAGGGGGCTGATTGAATATGTTGGAGAGTCTCTGCGCGAAATGGCCTAGGAGGGGGAGTTCTGTGACCCGCAGGAGGCCGGGCGCGGTTCAGGGGCTCAGAACTGACCTGCCTTGGCTGTTCCCTGCTGTGCCCACACGTCAGCCTCTTGGAGCTGGGGGTCCAGCTGCCACCCGGTCTCCTCGGGACCCGCCTGCAGAGCAGCTCTCGTCCGACACTTTCCATAGAGCTGCCTCTTGCCTCCCCGAAGCCTATTTCATATGTGATGGAACCACCTTGCAAACACGTCACTCAACAAAAGATGAGGCCCCAGTGGCTTGCTGATCCTGAGAGAAGCACCGGGGGATGGTCCTCTTTGGGGAAGTGACTGTGTTTGCCAGAAATATTAGATCACAGAACCCACGAAAATGGGGCCGGCTCTTCCGGGAGTATGGGGGGCGCAGAGGCGATGTGCCCTGCTCCTCTGGGCACGGCTGTGGGCTGTGGGCCGGGGGCTGCTTTGTGGATGGGGCAGGGGCCCAGGGCTCAGGGCTGCCTACTGTGCCCGAGCTTTCTGGCCGTCCTGTCTGCTCTTGGGCATCACGCTGGTTTTGGTAGTTGAAAGGGACAAGGCAGCTTGTCAGGAAATCAGTGGACACTTTGGCTCCTGGTCCTTTGAAGATGTCAGTCACACACACACACACACACACACACACACACACTTGTGAACCCTTAGGTCCACACACTCACAAACATGTGTGTGCGCACATTCTTTCCTGACCTCTCTTTGAGCTAAGGAGGCGTTTTCTCTGTAAGTCAGAAACTCTCGTTCTCACCACCCAGAGCTTTTGCTGCTGCTCTCACAAGGCTCCACATGTGGACGGAGCGTGGCTCCCTCCTTGTGTCCAGCTGCCCGAGGGTCCTGGTGAGGACTGTGCTGATCTCATGGCATGGGCACTGCAGCTGAAACACGGAAAACCAAGGTTTGCCTTCTGCAGGCGCGGCGAGGCCGCCGTTCCCTGCCCGGCCTGGTTCCCCACCCAGTGTCCCGTGGTCGCAGGGCAGCGAATGCGGCCTGTGATGCTTCCGGCATCTTCTCCCCTCTGTCCGGGGAAGAGGAGGAGGGATGGGGATGGGGAGACCACAGTTTTCAGGGTGAATGTCAAGCTCCAATGGAGCTCTAGCAACTGGGCTCAGGGATCAGAATCCCGGCTCAGCCCATGGGTTCAAGTTCACTGGGGCCACAGCAGATCGATTCTGCCCAGGGTAGCTCTTCTTCTGTTCCTGACAGGAGAAAATCATTGCCTTCCTGGGAGGGTCACACACAGGGGAGGAGTTTCTATTTACAGCTGACACGAATGAAATCTGGTGCCTTTGTCCCTCCTCACCCCCACAGCCTCCCCGGGGGCCCTGAGTTACCCCGAGCCCCCAAACGGAGGCATCTGTTCTCCCAACGAGAGCAGCGGGTGGAGAGAGGGTGGAAGGCGGCTCGAGCACTTCCCTGGAATGATCCAGAAAAGATGTTTAAAAGGCTCATTCTCTGGGTTACGGTAGCTCAATGACATGAACATTTCAAGATGGTAACGGACCCAGCTCATCTTTAAAATCATCATCACCATTTTCTTCTGATTTTGAAAGAAAAAGTGAAGGGCCAGGAAGGGTGCTGGCTGCCCACCCAGAGCGGCAGCTCAGCAGGCTGCTGTGTTTAACGCGAAACGAACCCCCAAGCCAGCGCTGGGCACGGGGACGACTGGCTCCGTGCTGTCTGGTCCCATCTGCACAACGAGTGAGTGACCGTGACCGAATCGCCCAGGGACGTCGCTGCTGGCGTCCATCGAGTCCCATGAATCTGCGGTTCCTCCTCTTCTGCGTTCTGCCTCCTAAACTCTCCCTCCCTGCACCTCCAGTTCTCTTTTGCCCACTTCTGGGGATTCCATGAACCCCCAGAATCCGCTGCGTTGGCCTCCAGACCTGGGCGAGCTGGACCTCCCCCCAGGGGAGGCCTGCTCTCTGCAGGTGAGAAGCATTCTGGGCGGGAAGAACCTGCCTTGGCGGCACCTCCTCTGAGCGGGAGTTGCGGTGCATGCCGACCTCTGTTCCTCCCCTCTGCTCAGCCCGGGTTTTCTGGGAGGAGTGGGAGAAGCCAGGTGCAGACAAGGGTTCAGACGGTTCTCACGCCAGAGGGGTGTGGCCTCGGCAGCACAAGTGTCTCTTCTGTGTCGGCTCTGACACCCTGAAATGGCGACCACAAACACACGAGGACCCTTGTGCCTCCCCTCAGGAGTGAGGGGACCCTGACATGGCCACAACTCATTCCCATCGAGGGTTTGTTCAAGCCCAAACCTGCCAGAAGTTACCCCGAGGCTGGTCGTTCCCACCGCATGCAACCCATGGGCCTGTCTTGTTGGCTCCATCGACGACCAAACCAAACCCCAACTGACCCCAAGTGCGGCTACTCCCCCTCCCCCGCCGCCCCATCACCTGGCACCTGCCGAAACCCCCCTGCTCTTCCTGCTGCTGCACCACCCCACACCCCATTCTCCACGGCGGCCAGAACCACCTTCAAAAAGCACCAGTCAGGTCCCGTCCCTGTCCTGCCTGGATGCCTCAGCGTCTCCTGACGTCTCGGGAATGAAGTCCTGCCTCCAGTGGACCGGCTCCCCTGGGCGTGCGCCCAGCAGCACCTCCGCCCTGGAAGGCACTGATGGGCCTCAGCACAGGCTGTTACGGGTGCTCTGCACGCTCCTGTCCCATCCTTCGTGACTGGCTCTACCTGAGCCTGTGGGTCTCTGTGTGAAGGTCACGCCTCTGAGAGGCCTTCCCTGACCCCTGAGGCCTCGCCAACCCCGCCAGGGCCTCTCTGTCCCTCCGCCCTGTATTTTTTCCCCCACAGCATTTACACTCTGCAGAGTCGCNCGAGCGTCTCTTCCGTGTCGGCTCTGACACCCTGAAATGGCGACCACAAACACACGAGGACCCTTGTGCCTCCCCTCAGGAGTGAGGGGACCCTGACATGGCCACAACTCATTCCCATCGAGGGTTTGTTCAAGCCCAAACCTGCCAGAAGTTACCCTGAGGCTGGTCGTTCCCACCGCATGCAACCCATGGGCCTGTCTTGTTGGCTCCATCGACGACCAAACCAAACCCCAACTGACCCCAAGTGTGGCTACTCCCCCTCCCCCGCCGCCCCATCACCTGGCTCCTGCTGAAACCCCCCTGCTCTTCCTGCTGCTGCACCACCCCACACCCCATTCTCGACGGCGGCCAGAACCACCTTCAAAAAACACCAGTCAGGTCCCGTCCCTGTCCTGCCTGGATGCCTCAGGGTCTCCTGACGTCTCAAGAACGAAGTCCTGCCTCCAGTGGACCGGCTCCCTTGGGCGTGCGCCCAGCAGCACCTCCGCCCTGGAAGGCGCCGATGGGCCTCAGCACAGGCTGTTATGGGTGCTCTGCACGCTCCTGTCCCATCCTTCGTGACTGGCTCTACCTGAGCCTGTGGGTCTCTGTGTGAAGGTCACGCCTCCGAGAGGCCTTCCCTGACCCCTGAGGCCTCGCCGGCCCCGCCAGGGCCTCTCTGTCCCTCCGCCCTGTATTTTTTCCCCCCACAGCATTTACACTCTGCAGAGTCGCCTTGTCCGTGGTGATGGCTGGTCTCCCCCTAGAAGCACGTGAGCTTAGGAGGACGGGGGCCTTGTTAGGTAGTGTTGGCTGCACTGGGTTCAGCACCACGGACAGCGCCCAGGCCTCCCGCTCAGAGGAGACTTGAGCCCATTAGGAACCCCAGGATGACCCACCCCCAGGCCACTGAGCCCTCTCTGTCTGTGTCTCTGTGTGCTCTTCCCTGTCCCCACGGTGGCCTTTTGACTCACCTTCTCTCCTGAGAGTTTCTGGGGGAGCAGCCCTTTTCCGGTGGTCCTTTCTTTTTTAAAAGATTTTATTTATTTTATTTTTAGACAGAGGGGAAGGGAGGGAGAAAGAGAAGGATAAAAACATCAATGTGTGGTTGCCTCTCGTGCACCCCCTACTGGGGACCTGGCCTGCAACCCAGTCATGTGCCCTGACTGGGAATTGAACCGGTGACCCCTTTGGTTCACAGACCGGAGCTCAGTCTATGAGCCACATCAGCCAGGGTTGGTGGTTCTTTCTGTTCTTTCTGAGAAATTGCCTCGTTGCTGTTCCACGCCAAGCCAGCTGTGCCGGCCCCCTGGCAGCAGGGGCAGGGCAGTGTCCCCTGTAGACTCCAGGGCTGGTCTGCAGAACAAGTCTGTCCTGGATGACAAGGAGTTGGGGCAGTACAGGCAGGGACGCTCACAGGATCCCGGCCTCGGATGGGCCCACAGACCAGGAGATGCCCCCGGGGCTGCACATCGGCTCGGGAGCCCTCTGGAACCTGGCGCTGTGCCCAGCTGCCCCCAGTCACTGCAAAGAAACGGGAGAAAACGGGGAGGGGGAGCTGCGGGGCCCCTGGCCTCCCCTACGGCCGCCCGCACTGCAGCAGGGCCGTGTCTCACAGCAGCGGTGGCTCTGGGTGTCGAGCAGGGAGAGTGGGTGCCCACTGGGGGACAGTGCTGCTCTAGCCGGGAGTCCCCACGGGCCCTGGGCAGGGGTCAGACGCCCTCTTCCCCTGAGGACGCAGCTCTGTCTGAAGAGATCCGCACCCGAGCGGCCAGCTCAGGGATTCTGTGGGCGCTGCAGGGCCAGGCAGGGAGCCTGTCCTGGGGAGGGCGGGCTGGGAGCAGGTGGCAGGGAACTCAGCGATGGAGGAGGCTGAACGTGAGGCTCCAGTGTGCGCCTGCAGTGGTCTTGCACCCCCACTGTGGCCGCTCTTTGCTTGTGCAGCTCGTGGGAAGATTCGGCGCCGGTGCTGGCAGCAGGCAGATTCCCTCCCAGGGCACACACACTCCGCCCGCAGCCGCCGTCTGCCGTGGCGTGTGGGGAGCGGCTCCCGCGCTTGTTGGTGCGTGGCCTGCCGTTCAGGACGAGAGTGCGTGTCCCTCGCAGGGGAGCTGGGCTGCAGGCAGGCACGGGCCCCCGCAGGGCTGCGAAGTCCCCTCAGCAGATCCCCGAGAGCCGTGGAGACCTGACCAGAACCCGCACCAACAAGCACAGGAGTGCGGAGCCGCCAGTGCAGCCAGGCCCTCCTTTCCTGGTGCCAGGGAGTGTCACCCTGCTTAAAGGGGTTGGGCTGACTAGGACGGCCAGCACGTGACACATGTGTGGGTCTGCACGTGTGCTCACCACTCACACTGCGTGTGGCGGAACGTGTGTGGGTAATGCTGAAAACGGGGGAATTCTGAGCAACAGCCATGTCTCTGCACGGCGGCCGCGCTGTGGGGGAGGGAGGGGCTCCGGGGGCTGGCAGCCGGCTCTGCCTCCTGGGTTCACACTCCCCGACAGCCTGTGAAGGCGGCTCTGCACTGGGGCTCAGACTGTGGGCGCCGAGGCTCCCGGGGCCCTGGGGCCCTGCTGGCGGCAGCCTGCGAGGCGTGGGCTGCTGCCAGGCCGCCGCTCCCAGCCCCCAGCAACGCTGGGGAGAATCGAAGGCGACTAGAAAGTGAAGGAAAGATGCTTTTGTGAATCGTGTTTTTCAGCCCCTAGAAGACACCCCTAGTTTCCAGTTGGGTTTCCTGGACTGTCCTGAGGTCCAGGTGGGGTGTGGGCTGTGCCACCGCCCACGCTGGAGGAGGGGCGGGCTCTGGCTGTGTCCCGGGTGCTGGGGGCGGAGGTGCACCCCCTGCCCCCGGTGATGCCGTTACCTCGTTCTGCCCCAAATCCACCGGGAACACAACTGCCAGATTAACGCCCAGAGAGGCTGAGTCCCCTCTTTACAGCTAAAAACAAGCAGCACAAAGTTCTCAGCATCCTGTGATCTGAGTGAGGCGCAGGCAAAAGATTCGAGGGTCTTACGTGGATGTGTGAAGACACCTGGGGACCCCCGAAGAGGGGCTCCAGGAGGCTGCCGGACAGGGTTTGCTAGGGGTCCCACGACCCTGGGGAGTGCGTCTCACACAGGGGCCGCCTCGCCTCCGTCCTCACTGTGTTCCTCTCCTGCTCAGGTGTCCACGGCCCTACATCCTACCCAGCAGCATGTTTTCTGGGGTGTGATGGAGAACTTACACATCAGTACACACCCCTCAGTCCTGACGGTCAGCACATGAGTGGGCGTCCACAGCGGGGAACAGGGCGCCCATGTAGGTCCTCCGAGTTAGGCTTTCATTTTCGCAGAGCTGTATCTTCAGATCTCCCTTCCCGTGTCAGAAGCCGGGGATTCTGTGCCTCAGTGTTGGGGTGGCACAAAGGTGTCGTCTGCCAGGGTGACGATGGCTGTTGCTTCCGCAGCGATCTGTTCCTAAGGGCGCCCTGGGACTATCTCACACTTCTCAGGGTTTTGACCTCTGTGGTTCTAACTGTGCAATCCTAAAATGTATTGTCATTCCAGTACGAAACCTACAAAAAGGAAAAGCAATTAACCAGTTGCCTCGTGTTGTGTAGATAAAAAGATCTAGGTAATCAGCTGCATCTTTGATTCGGCTTGATGGATTAATTAATTAAATGTTTATTGAGCCGGGCCTCACTGGGTGTTGCATCTGATGGTCAGGGGCCTGGAAGGTAATTTGCAAATGTTGGTGCTGCCGGTGAGGGTTGCCGGGGAGGAGCCACACAAAATGCCGCGGTCAGCAGATGTGAGACCGGAGCCTTCGTCCCCTAACCCTGCCCTGAGGCCTGTGGAGGTCAGAAGGCGCCAGGCTGGGCCGTGGCAGGTTGGTGTGGTGCCCATCCGTGCGGGGGGCATATTGAGTGCACACGTGAGCACGGGTGTGGCCACACTTGGATCTAGTGGGGGCAGAGGTCCCACTGACATCGGTGGGGACATGAATTAGCACACCCCCCGCGGAGTTCGGTGCAGTCACCTCCATCAAATGATAAGACGCCCACGTCCTTTGAGGAAGCTGCTCAGCTTCTGGGAATTTATCTCAAGGACATACACACGCACCCATGAGGACACGCAGAGATATTTGATAGTAATTCACTGATCCGCTGTTCAGGGCACCCCCACTGTATCCCAGGCACTGGGGAAATGGCAGCGAGCACTGCACACTCCGGAAAGCTTCTATTCCCGGGGGTGGGGGGTGGGCAGGCAGAGGGTGACAGACACCCACACACGGAAGTCAGACAGGGTGGCAGCTCGGGGGCCTGCGATGGTCACACGTATGTCATTGTAATTGTCAACAGCACCCTCCTGCTCTCAGAAGTGTCCCAGCCTGCACCCTCAGGTCTCTGTGACATGGTGCTGATAAGTGATATGAAGAAAGAAAAAAGTAGAAAAAGAGGGAAAGACTGACCCGCGTGGGGGCCATTGTAAGTACTGTCCCTCGAAGACTGGTCACCGGGGCAGTACCCCAGCCACCCAACCAAAGAGAAACAGCCATCCGTGGGGGACTGGCCAGTAGCTCGTCACCTCTATCCACTGGATCCCAGGCGGTTGTCGACGGAAGCAGAGAGAGCTGCTTCCTGCTCGGTGACAGTCTGGGATTCATTGTTACTTTATACAAAGTAGCTGTAATCCAATGTGGGTGGGCACATACGCCCGCCTTTGGCCTGGGAAAGCTCCAAGGGTGTGAGTATCGGCCGCCCAGGCTGCGTCTGCAGAGGGGCACTGGGCGCGGGGCTCGGGGCGCAGAGAGGCTCACGTTTTACTCGGCACTGACTTACGTCCTTTGACTTTTAAAAAGCGATGGCACATCGTCCCTATTTGACAGTGACGACATCGAAGAGAAAGCACACAGGTCAGTGCAGCAGAAGGGGGGTGCAGGCGTAGGGGGCAGGCTTCCCAGGCCCCCATCCCGCCACGCTGGGCTCCCCGGGAAACGTCAGGGACCAGGTCTCTCCGACACGTTCACCAGCTATTTTTAATGACTCAGTGAGTCTATGATGTTTCACAGCCACTCCAAGCCCCCCTGCCTGGCTTTGGGTGCTGACAGTTCTGGCCGGGGCCGACCCCGGCCTGCTTGGCCGGACGTCAGCAGGCCAGGCCTGTGCCCATCCCTGGGGGCTCGTCCTGCAGCTCAGGGCGAGGCGTGCAGTGGGCGCTTGATGGATGCCTGCGGCTTCCGCCTGGGAGGACACAGGTGGTGTCAGCCCAGATCAGCTCGTCCCCGTCCCTGTGGCCCTCAGGACGGAGCAGGTCACCGCGTACGGGCCCAACTTCTGGCGTCCCTCCAGGTGCTGTGCTGAGTGTCGTATTTATAGCACCGATTAATTAGCACAGGTGAGAAGCAGGGAAGAGAAGGTGAGAGCGAGCAGGCGGCGGTGACTCAGGTGACGGTTAGTGCCAGGCTGGGCCCTCGGCGTGTGAACTCACGCTCGGCGAGGTGCCGCGTTCTCACCAGCCCCGGGCTGACGGCGGGAGACAGAACCTGACGCAGGAGGCCTGTGTCCATGGCAGACGGCCCCTGGTTTCTGTTTTTGTCGGCACAAAGGGCGCAGGTGGGGAAGGGCTCGGGCACATCCGTGTCCGACCCCGCGGGTGGCAGTGAGCACGGTGCAGGGGGAGGTGCCCAGCACCCTGCTTCTCCTGAAACGAAGTGGGGAGACCTGCCAGGCCAGGGAGCCCATGGGGTGGGGGGCTCACCTCGTTCTGCTGCGCCTACAGGAGTCTCTGAAACCCCTGCACGGGCAGCCGGGCGCAGATGCTTGGGGAGAAGGGGTAGTCCCAAGGCTTGGCTGCAGAGCCCAGGACTTGGGGACGACCGGGAGCAGCCTTCTGGGCTCTTCCTGTAGTGAGAGGAGCCACGGAGAAAGGTTCATGGCCACAGGGTCCCAAGGCCTGGGAACTTCGAGGGCAGCTGGCTCAGGGCCTCAGGTCAGGAACACATGGATGGACGCCTAGGGGTGCTCTGGGCAGTGTCAGTCCCTGAGGGGGTCACTTCAGAAGTTCGCTGGGTCCCTTCTGTTCGGGGTGATGTCCCCTGCCCCAGTGGAAATGCCACCAATCCTGACTGAAACGCTACACTTGGCCGAGAAACCGGCCCCGGGCTGTGGGAAGTGCGAGGAGGAGGCCGGAGCTCGCCCAGCCAGGCCTGGCCCTGGCCCTGTCTCAGCAGGACTGTTGGCAGCTGGGGTGTCCCTGCAGAAGGCCTGCAGTGGAGGGCCACAGTGTGGGGCGGGGCTTTGGCGACCTCCGCACACGCGTGCCTGAGTGGGTACTGCTGCGTGCGCAACCAACGCCAAGACGCTGGAGTTGTTTTGCTCAGTGTTGTCTCGGTGTGGCCCCTTCTGTGCGGCCTCAGCCACAGGGCTACTGTCCGGTGTGAGTCCAGGTGGCTCTCGGCCACGGCTGCACTGTGGCTGTGACTGTTGGGTGGCGGTGGGAGGGGTGAGTGCTGGGTCCCCTGCGCTGCCGCCGTGACCGGAAGTCCTGTAGTGGCTTCCTTATCTTCTGTGTCAGGGTTGGACCGGGACCGGATCCCAGAGCCACTCTCCTGCTGTTTTTGCTATTTCGGACTCATCAGGCCTCTTGGCTCTATAAACTCCCACTTTCCAGAAAACTCCCGAGAAGCTTGGTTGGTGTCCCTTCACCTAATTTTCTCTCTTCTCTCCTTCCTTCCCACCTGGACTCCAGTCACCCACACGTGAGACTGCCTGACAGCTTCCCCTGGGGTCCCCGAGCATTTTCCCCTAGTATTGTCCTCTCTGTTCTCAGATTGAGTAATTCCTGTCGATCGTCTGCCGTCAAGTCCACTGACTTCGCCGCGCATGCAGAGCCTCTGCCCCCGCGTGACCTCCTCAGGCCCAGCACGTCCCTGGATGTGTCTGCTCGTGGGACGTGCCCGCCACTCACTCACGATGATGGTCCTCCTAGGTCCTCAACCACGTGCTGCTAGAGTGGCTTAAAGACCTTTTTCCACTCACTTCAACATGTGGGTCACCACGGGGTCAGCCTCTATGGAATGAGTAAAAAAATTATGGATAGATTTGACATTGTCTTCATGTCTAGTAATTTTCGAGTGGGTAGGGGGCGTGGCAAGTGCCCTGCGGGGATTCCAGACGGCGTCGCCTTTCTGTGCCGAGTGCCAGCTTCCGCTCCGTCAGGCAGTAACGTCACCAGCGATCCTTTCCATCTCAGTAGGTCTACTGTTGTTAGGGTCTGTTCTCATTTTGAAGGCACCTGCAGCCCTCACTCCGAAGGCACGGCCTCCGTGAGATCTCAGCTGGAGGCAGGGGCTACTTAGTGAGGCTGCTCTGCTGGGCCTGGCTGACACTGCGGTGTCCAGTGGCCTCACACAAGCCCAGGGTCACCACACCCCTTTCTGCCCCACACAGGGCACGTCGGCTGGGCGTCCTGAAATCTCACTTCATGCAGCACGTCCCAGCCCACAGCCAGGCGCTGTGGTGACCCCCCCGACTGGGCTCACAGGGCCTGACTTTGCGTAGTTCCCTCTTTGCTTCTGTTCAGCTGCACGCAATCCAGCCACTTCAACAGCCCGGACCTCCAGCCCCCCCCGCCCCCCCCTGTTCAGTTTAGTGCCACGGCGCTCCGTTTGGAGCCCTCACCCTTGTGCTGGGGCAGGAAGGTGCCCCTGGGCAGAACGCCAGAAAAATAACGGGGTTCACTCTTTGTGGATGTCTCCTCTCAGAATCAGCCCTGAGCCGTCTGCCGTTCGGAGTCCAAAAACAGAGGTCATGTATATTTGTCAAGTTTTACGATTGTTTTCAGTGAAGGATGAGTCTCCTATTAGTTCTTCTGCCATGGCTGGGAGCTGAAGTTCTCCTGGAGGTTTTTAAAAAATTATTTATTTATTTTTAGAGAGAGGGGAAGGGAAGGAGAAAGAGAGGGACAGAAACATCAGTGTGGGGTTGTCTCTCAAGCGCCGCCTACTGGGGGCCTGGCCCATGACCCAGGCATGAGCCCTGACTGGGAATTGAACCTATGACACTTTGGTTTGCAGGTTCCAGCTCAGTCCACTGAGCTATACCAGGGATGGCTCTTTTTTTAAAAACAAAAATTATTAGCACAGTATTTATTTGTCTTTCCTCCACCAAACCCTGAGCAACCATTCTCCCCAGGCTGCCGGGGAGGTGCAGGGAGAGGAAACCCCAGGGCGCAGCAGAAAGCCCTGGGAGGTGCAGACAGATCCTTCACGTGGCAAAGAGGGTGCGAAAGGCCACTGTCAGGCAAAGAGCCACCAGCCTCATAGGGAGCAAAGCCCCGAAAGGCACAGGAGAGGACGGCTGTCACGTCAGGGTTCCTCTCTGCCAGCTGTGAGGCTCCCGAACCCAGGCCCAGTTCCAGCCCTGGCCCCCGTGTACTTGGCTGCTGCGTCGTAGTCCCTCGGGATGGTTCTGGTTTGAAAGCTGTGGCTACAGGCAGGTGAGGTCGAGGGATGCGGGGCTGCCAGCTGCCCCGGCTGTTGCCCGTCAGCGTCTCAAATCATCCGAGGATCAGGGTGTACGGTGTCCAGCCCCACAGCCCAGAGGGGCCCCGACTGGGGCCAGTGGAGACACACCTGGTGCAGGTGCACGCTTTCTGGGGCTGCAGGGCGGGGGCAGGGGCGGGGGCAGGGGAGTGGCTCCCAGCTCGGGGACAGAGCTTTCCCGCCAGGTGGCTGCAGTATCTGCCCGAGGAACCCACAGCTTCTAATTCCCGACATGGGCCTATGGTTTCGAGTTGGCAGAGAACACTTTGTGTATAAAATCCCAGCTGATTATTATAAAAACATTCCAATTATGGTTCCTTCACAGATCTGGAGTCTGAGGCTCAGTGAAGTTCTGTGAAGAGACACACACAGCTCTGTGTGGGGGGGGGCAGGAATCGAGCCAAGCTCCGGCTGCCCCCCGAGCTCCACCCAGGGTCCTTCCCGTTGGGTCACGGTTGGGAATAGCTCTGCACCGGTCAGGGCGGTGACACTCTGGAGAAGGTGTCTAGGGAGGTGTGGCAGCTGTGAGGAATTTCAGGCATATCCCCCATGGAGGACGATTTCCCTGTGTTTACGAAGACGCACACATGTGCCCATCAGGAATGTCTGTGTGTGCACAAGAGCGTTCCCAAGGGTAAGCAGATGACTGCCAGGAACAGCCTGGGTACAGAGTGTCTCAGGCCCCTCCTGCTGCTGTGACCGAGGGCCACAGACTGGGTGGCTTCTGGAGCTTTCCTGACCTCCCCAGTCGTTCAAGTGTGGGTCCTCAGGCAGGGTGAGCTGACTTGGACATTTTTTCCATACACAGGCTGGATCTCCACCGAGGAAGTTTAATGAGTATGAAAGAAGACATCGATGTTGAAACTAAGTGGTTTCGTTAAAAGATCTCGGAATAGGTGTCTTTCTGGGCTTATCTCTCTTACAGAAAGCAATGACTTAATCTGACTTGTAATCTTAATTAAAATTTTAGAAAATGTATAAGGCAGCATCTTGGTCCTGCAGTTCACCTCATCGCTCTGGCTCTGGACCAGGGGGTGCAATCACCTGGCCTCCGCCGGGCAACGGGTGAGAGGCGGCTGTGAACGTGCCTCACCTCTGGGAATGCCGTCTGCAGCCCCCACCAGCAGGTGGCCGCATCCCGTCCTCAAACCCTGCATGCGCTCTGGCGTGCGGCCTGCTCAGTGGAATTGGGGACTGTGGGCCCGACCCCTGGACGGGCCCTGGGTGCCGTGAGGTGGGCACGGGTTGCCTTGTGCGTCCCAACACCCAGTGCACCGGGTTCACTGGGCGGGGCTAACCCGCGGGTCCTCGGAGCCCACGTGCTCCTGCGAAGCGTTCACCCGCCTGCTCAAGGGCATGTGACCCAGTCCGAGCCAATCAGTGCACTTCCTCTGCCTGGCTTAGTGATTGGCTCAGGTGCATCACGTGAGGCATTTCAATGGAGCCTGGGCCACAGGTCTCAGTGCTGAGCTCTGGTTAGGACTGGAGCAGACACAGCCTCTTGGGTCGGATTCTCTGTCGCCGGCAACCAAGGGGGTCCCCACGGCCGCACCGGCCGGTCCCTGACTCACCTTCATCTCTGGGCCTGTTCTGTCCCACGGATGAAGGAGGATTCTAACGCCCACCCTCTGGCGCCCTGGAGAAAAATCCCAAGCTCCAGGGCTTGCAAAACGCCTTTGGCCCGAGGACAACCCGGAGGAAGATAACAATGCTGGCTACGCCTCCGCTCCTCCCAGCTCCTCGCAGCCGCAGCAAGTTCACACGTCTTCTGCTGGCAAGATGGGCAAATATTGCAGCTCAGCGGTAGGGCAGGAGCGAGAAGCCCGCATCCCGAGCAGTTGGGTGGCGCGTCTCCTTAGCAGCTCCAGCTCCGTGTAATCCTCCCGCGCTGCGCTCGGAGCGCGCGGGTGCGCGTGCGCCCGCGTAGGAGGGTTTGGACTCCCTTCCCCTTTTGTTATGAGGGAGAACAGGGAGCAGATTGGAGAAGGTTGTAACACTTCCGCAGCCCGGGGCCCGGGCTGCTTTCAGTGCCGCCTGCCAGTTGGCGTGTGCATCCCGGGCCTGTTGGATTTCTGTATTTACTGCGAAGCGGCCGAGTTTCAGAGAAAAGGAGAGGAGGCTCTCGTCTCATAGCAGGAGCAGGGTGTGATTTCTCCTTTCTTATATGATGTCAGAAAGTAAGAATCTGTTCGAGGCTTCTTTTCCCCCATTTAAGAATTAAGATGTGGGATGTCGGTTCCCCAAATGATTATCCCAGCGTTTTGTGAGAGGAGACCATTTAATCTGTGCGTGCGGCTTACATTAGGGAATACAGATAAGCAGAATTAAAAAAAAACACAACCTTTTAAACAAACACCCAGCGAACAAATCCTCTAAATCTTATCACCATTCAGGACTTTACTTTCTAAACGAGTTAAAATGTGCCCTAAAGGCCAAGTCTTTGCAGGGGGGAATTAGAGGCTGAGCAGGGTGTGGCGTGGACGGTGGGCCCTGCGAAGGAGCTGCTGGCAGGGCCTGACCGGTCTGCAGGAGGGACCACTGTGGGCTGAGGAGCTGCAGCAGCGACTGACACCCCAGTGTCCCTGCCACCAGCTGGGCGGTGTGATGCTCACCTGCCTAAGATGCTTCAAGAGCTGCCCGGGAAACCCGGCCCCTCCCCAGCCCCCAGTCTCTGCAGACCCGTTTCCCACCCTGGGTACTGCCCTCCCCGGTCCCTCGCACATTAAGCAGATTTATCCACGGATCTGAAGGTCTCTGCTCAGCAAAGTGTCAGTGTGCTGTGGGCCACAGCAGGGCCAGGCCCGCAGCGGCATCGTCCCCGGCACCTGGCACACAGTAGGGACTCAGTCCCTGTGGGCTGCAGCCCCACCATTTCATCTGTCTGGTTTTGAGATTCTGTGTTTCTGCCTCCACCCCACCTCCGTGCGACCACTTCCTCCGCCCAGAGCCCTCGTGTTTTGGGTTCTTGCTCTGTCCCCTGCACTCGGGGCAGTCTGCCTGCGTGTGCTGTGACTCTCCAGGGGCGGGGTGAGGGTCCCGACGCTGGTTCTAGCCCTGACTGACAGGGAGGGTCCCTCAGACTGACACGGTGCCTCCATTTCCCTTTCTTCCCAGGTGGGGACAGGATTTATCTCTCTCCCTGTCGCAGAAGCTATGCAGTTAAAACGCAGTGGTCAATGTAAAGGCGAGGAGGCCCGTGCTTCGCCATGTCATTACGACTTTCTTAGGGACTCAGTGACCCCACACGTCTGTGAAAGATGTGGCCTGGGAACGGAGAGACGAGGCTGTGCCCACTGCAACCTTGGCAGAAAAACCCCTCATCCTGATTCCGTTTGCAGGAGAAAAGGCGGTGGGATCAGGTCATTTCACGGAAAATGCTCTAAGAACGTGACCCGAACCTCATCAGTTTAAAATCCCACCCTTCCTGAGCCTCTCCCCTCCGCCGTCCCTATCCGTCTTCGAGGCCCCACCTTCATTGGGCACCACATTTGTGCTGATGGATGGCAGGCGGTGCGGGATGCATCGGTGGTGTGGAGACCGTTCCGAATGCAGAGCTTTCTGGCTTTGCATATCATTACACCTAGCCAGCGCCTTGCCTCCCGAAAGCTGTCGATTTGTGCATTATTGCTATTCAGGCTGACAAATGACAGTAATTGTTCTTAACTTGAAGAGCCGCTGTAATGCGCTGTCTGGCCTGGGAATTTCCTGAGCACCAGGGTTAAGCTGGTTCTCCACTCGCGCTTGCAAAAGGGCCCTTTTTTCATCTCCGACTATGGAGTTAATTGAATCACTCGCTATTCAAGCAGTTTGTTGCCTTGGTTCTGAAGGTACCGGGAGCGGTGGGGAGGGAGGGGCTTCCTGGGGCCCGGGGTGACCGTGGGCCCACTTCAAGGACACGACCCGGCTCTCCCAGGGGAGGGCAGGCCACGTCTGCTGCCCAACCTGCTTCCCGGGCCCTTGGCCTGTGGCTGGCTGCGTGGCGTCACACCCCCAGCGCCTCCCGAGTCCTCGAGGGCAGCCCGGCTCCGCTGCCGAGAGGGTGACTTCTCTGAGGCGCTGGTTGCCCGTTTCCCAAAACTGGGGCTCTGAGGGTGGGATTCTCGCATTTTGCTTTGTTGGCTTCTCTAACTTTTGGGTTGGGAGCTTCTGCTATGGCTCGAGCGAAGTCTGAAGTGAGGACCATCCAGGTGGCATGGTGTCTGCCCCAACCATTCAACCCCAAGGGCCCATCGGGACACTGTGACCAGAGGGCCCTTCCTCTGACCGGAGGAGGGGAGGGGATTGCAGCAGGGAACCGGGTAGGAGGGTCTGCCCCCCCCCCCACCTGGCTCCCAGGGCAAAGAGTGTGGGCCCGGGACCAGCCTGGAGGGCAGGGCCGGGGCCCCATGGAGGCCTGGGGAGGGCGGCAGAGGCCCACAGTCCAGCGCTGTGGGCCTTGTGGCAGCTGGGCCTTTATCCTGCGACCCGCAGATGAGTGGCCGGCGTCTTCAGCAGAAGGGCCCAGGGGACCGTGTCCTGACAGTGCCGTTTTCCTTGTTGGCCTCGGCTCCCCACTCACGTGGAGAAGGAGTTAGAGGCTCCCACTGGTTGTCGGCCCGTTTACAGACCCCGTGCTGTAGAATACTCTGTACCCAAAAATCTTTTCCAGAAACTTCCACCGCATGTCCAGGATATGCAGCACGGTCTGACCTATGAGGGAGACAGAAATGCCTCAGCAAAAACAGAAACCAGCTGTGCCCCCTGGGATGGGATGTGGCCAAGATCAGTGGGATCGCCAGCGGCCTGAGGGACTGTGGGCCTTCGAACCCAGGCCCAGCCCGTGTCTGGGGTCGCTCTCTGAGGCCGATGTGCCAGGCCCATGGGGTCAGCTGCAGGGCTGGACGGGGTAGGGGTGGGGGGCCTACTGTGGCCGATGGGCTGGCGCAGACGAGGCTGGGGTGTGTGTACAACGTGGCTGCTGATGGGGCCCTTGTGGGTCCAGCCTCTCACACTTGTTTTTGTGTTTAGGGACCACATCTTAGTGCGCGGCTCAGCGGTTCTGGGGGCATCCATGCCTGGGGATCACTGCCACCCAGCCTGGGCCACCAGGCTCGCAGCAGCCAGGCCTGTGTCAAGATGAGGAGAGTGGGGAATACAAAGGGCCCTTGAGATACCACCTGCCCTGATTTTCTTTGGTTCCACCTGCAGGATGCATGCACCACGGCGTAAAGGTGGTCTGGGCCCTGACCCGTCCCTGAAGGTGTGTGGGAAAGTGGAGCCAGGGGCCAGGGTGCAGCCAGAGCTGCGTGAGACCACCCTCTCTGGAGTCGCAGCCCCAGCCCCTATGGGGTCGCTGGCCCTGCAGTGACACCAGCTATGAACTCACCACCTGCCTCATTTGGAAATCATGCCAGGGACAGAACTGAAAACACGGCACTTGAGTTGGAGTGAGCTCAGTGCACAGGGGATTTGAGGGGCAGAGGAGAGTGACGATGTGGAGGCCACTCTGAAGAACTGGGGGCCCCAGGGGTGATGCCCTGGGGCTCCCAGTCGGCGCCCCGCCCCTCAAGAGACAGCCAAGATCTGTGCGTGTCTCCGACCTGTCTTCTCCCTTGCTGGTCTGTCCTGTGAAGTTTGGTCAATTGTTGACTCAAGGAAGCTGCAAATCCCCTTTCATGGTGGCCGTGAGAGGACCTGGGCCCGGGAGGATGCCACACGGCTCCCTGCCTGCGTCACCACCCTCAGACACGCAACGCCATGGGCTGGGGAGCACGTAGATATTCCACTCGGCTCTTCCCGGTGTTTTCAAAACCGGATGCAGCTCAGAGGAAACGCAGAGCAGCAGCAGCCCTTGCCGGTCACAGCGGTCAGACTGCGTCTGACCGTGTAGGAGGAGGAGGCCTCGGCCACCAGGCACGTTGAGTGTCCTCATTGGTACTGAGTCCCCGACCCTGTGGTTTGCAGACCCAGTGAACGCTTCCCCCAGATGGGTCCTGGCCTCGCTCTTATCTCTGCATGGTATCTCTGCACAGTCCTTGGTTATTTATCTCCACGCCTCCTGCCCCCATCCTTCTGGTAGGCTGCGAGTGCCACAAGGGTGGGGGGAGTGTCCTGTTTTATCTGCATGTGTCCCAGGCACCCCACAGCACCTGGCACAACGAGGGTGCCTGGTTGGAAATGGGGTTCGGAATGCCGACCTCCTTCCTTCCTTCTTCCTGTTTGGTTTGCTGGCACCTTGGGCTCCACGTCCGCTCCTCAGCCCGCCTGTCCGGAGCCTCTGTGCTCAGCACGCTGCTGGACCCCAAGGCTGCGTGACACCGTCCGCCTGGGTGTGTGATGTGAGCCGCCCTCGCCACAGGCAGTGCCTGGCTGAGCTGCGTCCGTCTCAGCAGCTGTGACCTGCTGAGACCCCAGATCTGGCAGGCAAGGCAGTGGGGGCCGAAGGTCAGGACCCCTGCTGCTCCTGAAGGGGACAGCAGGCTTCTGTGTCTCGAAGAACCTGGGTGTGTGGCTCACATTGGGAGTGACGGGCCGGGAGGAGGCCACATGTGGCGTAGCTGCTAGCCTTCCGTTTGGGTTGAGGGGTCACAGGTGGGCACGGAGCGATGCCCCCAACCAGAGGGCGGAGTTCTGACAGGACGGTTGAAGCAAATTCCAACAGCCAGAGACGGGTCCCCTCACTGTCCTCTGGGGACCAGTGTCGACTGCCACACCCCCTCGGGAGTGGGCTGTGGGAGCATGGTGTTGGGGTGTGAGCATGTCCCATTCTGGAGCCTTTGGGCTTTCAACCTGTCCTCAGGGGACACTCAGGAGCCACCTCAGGGTGTCACTGTGGCTTTGGCACTGCAGGCTTGCTCCCAGCGGGTGGGCTTGGCCAGGGGGCTCTCTTCAGTCCTCTCATCCCCGGCAGTGCCATCGTCTGCAGGCACCGGCTCTGGCCTCAGCATCATCTCCTCCCGCCACCAAGCCAACCCCGGAATCCCCACCTTCCCCAAACCACAGGGAAGCGCCCCCACCCCCTTTCCTCCCGTGGCTCAATCACACGGCTTCTCCCTCCTGGAAACTCGGAATGGGGAAGCCAGTACCCTGAGGAGGAGAACACTTTTTCTCTGGAAGCCAGGCTGATGCAAACGTTCCCATGGCAACGTTGGTCCTCCGGCTGCACCCACTGCAGAACCAGCCACAGGTACAGAAGGCTCCAGGACCCCGGCAGGACACGGGTGTGCAAATGGGCCCATGCCGCCCCAGGGCCGCCGGGGGCCCTGCTGATCCCCTGTGCCCCTGTGTGCCAGGAGATGGGGGCGGGGGGTTTGTCTGCAGGGCTGGAGGGGGCCCAGCCTCATGCCAGAGAGCACACAGCGTCTGTAGGCTTTGCAATGGCAGTGTCCTTCCTGCTCCCCCAAACTGTTGGCGGGGCTCAGGCTGGCCCCTCCGAACTTATCTGACAGTGAGCTGGCCACTGGCTGTGGGCAGGAAGGACTGGGTGGGGTGGACGGATGGGGTAGCCTGGGCCAATGCTGCTTCAGTCTCGAGTGTGTGGGATGTGTGGGTGGTTTGGGCCATGTCTCTGCCTCTCTCCCCAGGAGCTGGTGGAAAACGCAGATGATTGCTTGGGGGTGGGGGGAAGACTTGGGGCCCCTGGAGGGTCTCAGGGCCATCGTTCATAACGTGCAGTGTTAGTTCAGAGAGTGATGGCCACAAGGTGGCCAAGGCGACGGCTGTGCGTGGAGGGCTGTGTCCCGGTCATATCTTGTGGGCGTGTCCACCACTCTTTACTGTCCTGCCCGTGTCTCCTGCTGTGCAGATGGGACGCAAGGCTGGGATTCTGTAAGGCGGGGTGTTGGAGCTGGAGGACCACCTGTCCAGCTCAGGTCCCCGACCACACACTCCATGGGTGCCTGGTGACCCTTGGCCTGCCTTCGTTCCACCCGGCCATGTGTCCTGCACTGGACAGGGCCCCGGAGCCCCCAGGTGGTCTTCTTCTGTATAGGCTGCCCCTCAGGTGGTGGGGTGGCACACCTGCCTGGGCAGCGCCCCTTTGTCCCTGCCTCTGGTCACCCTCAGGAGGCCTGCCTGCAGAACCCGCCTGTAGACCTCAGGCTAGGACGCAGAAGGCCACTGACCGCCAGAGGGCGCTAACCTGCAGTTCGAGGCTGCTCGCAGGTGGGGGCCCAGGTGTGAACTAGGGGTTTTAAATAGGGTTTTACTGGCAAACCAGAGGGTGAGGGCTCCAACCCGTTTCTGGCCGTTCCCTCCTGCGTTTATTGGAACCACTCTGCCCACAGGGACGGCACCCTGAAGGGGCGTCACAGTCTACAGGCCCCTGTGGGGGTAAAACCTTGTGAAAGTCCTTGGTTCTCGACCTTTTCCTACGGCCTCGTGGGAATGAGTGGTCTGTTTGTCTCCGTGGGAAGCTGTGCTGAGCCCCAGGCCCCCACCCTGGTGCCTGTCCTGTACCCAGCCCCACCGTCCTGTGAAGAGCTGGGGGCACCAGGATGGGGAGGTGCTGGTGAGGGCCCACAGAGGCCTCTTGGCAGGAATTCGCACCCCCATGGCCAGCGTCAGTCTGTGCCCCCCAAGGGCACTGAGAAGTGTCCAATCCACTGCAGATGCGTGGGGACTCTCCACTGGGTCCCCCCTGCCGGCACCGTCACCGAAGGGACAAGCCATGGTTCAGCTCAGGGGTGTCAGCTGGAGAGTGAGCCCTGAGTGTGGGAGGGGGCCAGGATGTCACTGTCACCGTGTGGAAGGGCCGGCACGGCAAACACCAGGAATGCCCGTCACTCCCTCACTTTTGGGCCCAGGGCCACCAGAACGACAGAAATCTCTTTCCTACAGTTGCAGGGGGTTGGGTTTGCCAGCCCAGGGTGTCGGCCAGCCTGGCTCTCCTGACGCCTGTCTCTGGGGAGCACAAGAGGATGGCAGGTGCCTGTGACTGGGAGTGGGGCAGGGACTTGAGTCCTGCAGAGGCACTGTCTTCTGTGAAGAGGGGCGGATGGGGTTCACTGGCTGTGAGGTGCTGAGTGACGGCTCTTGCAGGGGCCATGCCGGTCCTGGGACAGGGCCGTGGGGCACAGGAGCCGGCTGTGCCCATCCCCGGTCCCCCTGGAGGCCCCACAGGTCACCTCCCCTGGGGCAGGTCAGCAGCGCTGGTCCCCTCCCGGCTTGGCAGGCCGGGGCCTTTGGCCCGCAGTATGGCGTGGGAGATGGGCCTGCAGTGGTGGGCAAGGCCAGAGCCAGCAAGGCTGAGGTGGGGTCTTGCCTGCCCCACGGGAGGTTGCCTGCCTGGCCCTCCACGCCTCCCAATGTCAGCAGTTGGACCCTGGTCCTGGGCCGAGGGCCCAGTGGCCTCCTGTGGCCAGGACCACTCTCCTGTCTTTCTGGAGCCTAGGTAGCCCTGCCTGCAGTGCCAGCAAAGACCTGCAGGGGGCGCCGAGTTCCTGGTCACCTCCTGGTCATTGGTTTCCGGCCTCCGAGGCGTGGCTGTGCCACCTGTGGGCATGTCCATGTGCATGTTTTTGTCACATGAGTGAGCATCAGGGGCTGGAGGGACAGATGACCATGTTGGATGTGACGGGGACCTGCCCTCAGACCCCTAAAGGAGCACGTACCCCTCCCCTTGCCTCAGAAAGTCTTGCCTCCTCCCACGTCCGGGGCTGTTTGCTTCTGGGGCCCTGTTGCTGTCTGTCTGTCTGTCTGCCTGTGCAGCCCTCAGAGTGTGGGGTGCATGTGAGGTCCAGCTCTGCATAGGCTCCGCCCGGAGCCAGCGGGGCCACGGTTAGGGTGTTGGGCCCGTAGCACACACTGACCGTTTTTTCTGGGTGCCAGCAACCCCGGCGGCTGCAGCGGGTGCCGCATCGGGCGGCGTGGGGAGGCTGAGCCGCACCTGCCGTGCACTGTCCTCGTCCGGCCGACTCTGTGGCGGGGGCCCCGCACCTCACGGAGGAGACGCAGCTCGACACTCCCGGGGTCCCCGAGGCCCCTTGGCCCCTTCACGGGGTCGTTCGCGGGCTGAGGAGAGGCAGCTCGGTGCCATTTTCTGGACCATCAGGCATTTTTATACATTAGCTGCAGGGAGTGGCAAATACGCGATGTGAAGTGTGCAGTTTTACTCCATAACCAGATTGTAAAATATGAACTGAATTAATCATAACTGCAAAGACTGATGGCACGTTCTCTCTTATTTTATCTTTAGTGCCTTTCAGAACATGCTTTAGAACCGTCCCCGCCTGGCGCTGGGGACGCGGCCGCGGCTGGGTGGTGGATAGCGGAGGCAAAGGTCAGACCGGGGGCTGTGCGAGTGTGTGTGCGGGATTTATTGTTTTAATTAAGAGCGTGGCAGTTCATCATAAACTGTTTACGGCGTTTCTGCACAGCGCAGCGTTTTGAAATCAGCTGTTTTAATGAAAACATAATGTCGTATCTGTCAAAGTTCTAAATATTTTGAAAGTGAAATATGGAAACAAGAACTTTAATTCTAGGTTTACTGAGATTAGCTCATTGAATTGCTTTTAAATCCCTGAAGAGGGTCACGCCGTGGGTACCCTGCGGTTTCACGGAGGTGACTGGGAAGAACAATTCCAGGGGGCTCGCACGCTGGTTATTTAATAGTGAAAATACAAGTTGAAGGTTAATGTATCGAAAAACAAAACCATTACTGTCGGTGCTGGGTTTAGATTAGAGGCGCGGTAATGGGCGTGCAGGGCCCGGCTGTTTGGGGAGGCCGGTGGTGGCGAGCGGGGCCGGGAGCCTCTCGGGGCGGGAGAGAAATGGAGGCGCCCTGTCCTGTCTGGTGGCAAAGCCTCCAACTCACCGTGTTGGCCGCTAATTATTTACAATGACCTCCAGGGTGGCGGGGCTTGGTGGACTTTGCCGGCTGTGCAGCCTACGGCCCCGGTCATCCGCTCTCACGGTCGTGGGCATCGGGGCAGGCGGGCCAGCCCTTCGTGGTGACATTTGTTAGGGAGTCGGATAAAATATTTGTCTAATCTGGAAATTGTGTTTTTAGCTGTTCTCTCATTGGAAACAGAAATTAAGCTTGTCGTTAGATGCCGGGCCACAGGAGTCGACGGGACAGGGTGATGTATGTGGCGTGTTGCGCCAGACTCGGTCAAGTTTCATATATATCGTATTCCACATTATTTTATTAACTTTAATATCTGCACTTCCTATTACCAGACATGCCCCTCATTCAAAGCACAGAGGCACAGCTCTCTAATCAGAAGTGACAGGCCATATACTTTCTCCCAGCCATTACTCGGTAGCCTAGAGCAAGGGACTCTGCTTCCTTGAAAATGTTTTGAATTGGGTTATTTTTATTGAAGTATTAAAGTAATTCTTCAGATTTTAGGCTATTATTTAAGCACTTTTGGGAGAAGACAATAACCTCCAGATTCCATAGGCTTTGTTACTGTAACAATCTGAGCTACGAAGTGTATCTTTTTAACGCGGCTTACATGAGTATCTCAGAACTCAGTCTGACCAGCAGGGGCTGAGGGCGTTCAGGTAATTACAGAATATTAGTGGGCCAAATTTGTTTAGGAAAGCACAAATGTGTGATATTAAAACTGCTCCAAAATCCAGGCCCTGCTTGCTGAATTTTCAGTGGCAAATCAGCATTTCTATTTATATTATCTCTGTGGTTTTGTAATTTGGTCAAAATGGCCAATGGCGTGGCTAAGAAAGCTGAGCTGGGATGGGGTCGGTGGAGGCTGAGGACGGACTGTGGCTTTGGCACAGTCTGCAGCCTGTGATGTTGGAGGTGGTGGTGGTGGCGGCCAGACCCTGACCTGGGAGTGTGGAGTGGGGAGCCCACTGTTGGGTGCTTCTGGCTGAAGTTCAAGCCACGCGGAGGGACTCACGGCTCCGTTCTGGGCGTGGCTGCGTTTTACCAGCAGTTGTAACACAGTGGAGCACACTAACACACACGGCCTGCACCAGCGTGTCCACAACAGCTGCGTGGGGGAGGGGGGTGGGGGGTGGGGGCGGGTCCCCGGGTCTGAGCGTGTCACCAGAGTGGGCTCCCCAGAGCACTCGGCCTGCACCAAACCTCCGGTGCTGCCAGGACGTCCAAACAGAGAAATGCCACGTGCTCAGGGCCAAGCTGTCGACGCAGAGTTGAGGTTGGGACTCAAGTTCAAAGCTAAGCTGCCCTGACTTAGCATGGGGAGAAAGGCTCCACCTCACCCCTGTCCTTCTGCCCAGCCTCAGGTGGCTTTCTTTGCAGCTCGTCATTTCTGATGGGACTCAGAGAGGTGATAAGGCGTCAAGGAGCCGTGAGGGAGAGTGGCTCGCTACGCACGAGGACAAGACCTCAAGAAAACCAGCACTAGGCTGTGGGGGGCAGAGCTGGGCCTGTGATGCACGCCAACACCCGCTAGATCCACTTTCCGTTGTGGAGGGATGAGTGCCACCAAGCGCAGGCCAACGGCAAATCCAGGACCCTGCAGGGCACCCAGCGTGAGGCTGCCAGGGAGCAGCCGGAGTCTCGGAAAGACAGAGTCCTAGTCCCCGCACCCAGTGTCCTCGTGGGGGGTCCCGGGCATGGAGCCCAGCGCTCAGGAACCTTGGTGAGGCTGGGCGTGCGTCCCGTGGGGTTGTGCTCTCATCGTCTGAGCTGTTAGAGCAAAGGTGGCCTCGAAAGCAATTTCCATGGCAACCAGCGGGACGTCAGACAGGACCAAGGGAGCCAGCGGGTGGCCACCGACCTGGCAGCCACAGGCCTGGTCGCACCACCGCACGCTGGGAGCCGGCCCGGTGCTGCGGCCGTTACTTACACTCACCCCTACGCGTGCGTTCATGGTGTGGGTGCGCAAGGGCCCCATCCCAGGTCTTCGTAGTGACGTGCTGGATGGGCCCCGGGCCCTTTCGTCAATGAGGAAACACGTCTCTGGGACGTCTTAGCCCAGGGGTCCCATTGTCGACCAAGCACAGTTTGCTTGGAGATGGGGAGAAGCAGTTTTCAGGGGGAGTGCTTGCGCAGCCTCGGTTCTGTGCCCCTCCGGGGGCTGTGTCTCTTCTGCCGAGGCGCGTTCTGTGCCGTCTGTCGGCAGAGTCAGGGGGCAGGTGATGGCCCCAGCCCTTCCCTCGGGGCTCCTCGGCTCCCCAGCTCCCTGGCAGGTGCAGAGGGTCTGCCTCACTCTGTCAAAGGGCTGCTGCGGGCGAAAGCTCAGGGCGCTCGTGTGCGGGGAGCATGGCCTCTCCTGCACCCTCCGCCTGGAGAGCCCTCACTGAGATGGAGGAGCCGTAAGACGACACAGCGGGGTCACCGAGTCACCTGCGGTGTAGACGGCTGCCCCGGAGACTCCCAGGCTCCCAGCAGGAAGGAACGCTGCTGTGCGTGTTTGTTACAGCGGCATAGCCTATCTGACCCTGCTTGTGTACCTGTGCCTGCACACCTGTGTGTGCACACCTGTGCGTGCACACCTGTGCACCCACACCTGTGCTTATACACCTGCGCGTGAACACCTGCGTGTACCCACCTCTGCTCACACCTCTCTGTCCAGGCACTTGTTTGGGCAGCTCCTCCCTCTTCCCAGGCCCGAAGGTGGAGTCCCCTCCTACCCCTCCTGTCCGTTTGACTCTCCACAGAGACATTTGTGATCTTTGTATTAGGGACGCAGAGTAAGCAGAATTGCACTGTGCGTGTGGGTTTGCCAGTGGCTCCTCAGGCTGGAAGTGGTGTGACAAGGGGCGGAGTCCCCACTGGAGGGCACTCTGTGTGTACTGGGCCGCCACCAACCCCTCGTTTAGTTGCGCTGACTGCGTGGGACAAGGGAGCAGTCGCCCCAGCCTGTCCATCTTGGGGAAGGGGTGGGGTTCTAGGCAGCAGGACACGCCTCCTGCGGGCCAACCTCTGTCCATTTTAGTGATAAATCCTCAGTCACCAGGAGAGGAGATTGAGAAATGGAGTTGTCACTGTTTCTACAAGTCAGACCTGGAGATGAGCAAACACAACAACAGATATGTAGGAACGTAAGGAGAAACAATATTTTACAATAACATTTACTGAAATACATTTATGTACTGGAAACTATGAGAAATCGCTCTCTTTCAATGACGGAGAAGTTGCTTCCTTACATACAGTTGAGGCTCTGGGGCAACACTTGCTTGCGGCCCTTGTGGCCCTCCTGGGGACCCTCTGGAATTCTCCACACAGCCAGGTGTGCCTGCCATTGTCCTGTGTCCTTGGCCCCCACTACACAGGGGCGTCATCGCGGCGTTCAGGAAACCGCAGGGCCAGAGTCGGGCAGGACGCTCATGTACAGCCTGCTCCCCACAGAGCAAGAGGATGTCCCCGGCCTGCTCCTGAGGCCAGCGTTCCACTTGCCTGGGCACTGGACCCACTCCTGGGAGGGCACCGCGGTCCAGGTGGCCCTGAAACTGCGCGGCTGCTGGTTTCCCACTCTGGCCCTTTTCGGATCCTTGTTGGGCAGGGTTCTGATAAGAAGCACCGATGTCGACAGACATCCAGACATCGTCGTCCTTGGAGACCGGTGATTTTTGCAGTGTTCTGGAAGGGGATTGATGGGGAGGGTTTGGCCGCGGGGTTTCTGAGGGCCCCAAAGACCCCGGGGTCGTGGCCCCGTCTCGTGCTGTTCCCCTCATCCCGTGTAAGTGGTGGGACCTGCTGTCCTCAGCAGGGGACCTGGACGAAGCCGGCCTGTGACGCAAAGTCCTTCTCAGGAAGACGAGGGCGGAGTGTGCGCCACGCAGAAGCGAGACGTGGACTGTGAAGCCTGTACCCTCCGTTTTGTGCTCGCCAGTCACAAACCCGAGTGCACACGTGCGTGCACATGTGCTCACACGTGGACGCGTGACTGTGTGCTCGTGTGTATGTGCACTCACCCGGTGCCTAATTATAACTGCCCGACTGGGATTCGTGTCAGAACCAGAACCACACGTGGGTGGGTCCCCGCGCACGTGGAGCCCTGGTCTTGATGGCACCGGGCGGCTCCTGCCTCGTCCGCTCTGCCTGGCGCGCGCAGCCTTCACGCGAACGTGGCGTTAAGGACCGCGTAATTGCCACCTTAATAAATTTCCCCAGCACGGGCAGGTGGTGCTTGCCTCTCCGCGGAGGGGAGCTGTCCTCTGACAGCATTCTGTGGGAAGCTACAGGGAGAACAATGAACAGAAGTCTCTGGAAATATATGAAGATGTATGTGCATACATTGGACATTAGCACCATGCACTCTGCATATGGGGAATATGCTTCAAAATATTTCAAACATTGTTGACCTTTGTTATATAATCCTGGGCTTGGGGAAACATATTTGCATAGACTTAGCAATATATTGTAAATAACTACGCAGGACAGTGTGTATTTTTCCTTAAGATGCAGTGTTATAAGCAAGACATTAAATTATGCCTATCAGACAAAGCCGCCAGATCTCCACGTTTTTTATGGCACATTCTATTGGGAAGACATCCTGCCTCTAAACAGCCCATGCATCAGCCCGCGGATTCATGCCGTGACACGTGGCAGATCCGAATGCGTTATGGATCTCTCCGGGATAAAAGCAACACAGCGAAACCATCACCTTGGGATGTTCATTGAGTGAATATTTTACAGACACACTCCTTTTATATTTATATAATAATTTAGTGTTATGACAATTTTTTTTAGCCGAGTTGGCAGTTTTTCTTTTTTATAATGGTATTATATTTGTGAGCCTATTAAGCGCATATGGGATAAACTACAGAAAAAAATATTTTTCATAATTCCTCAGGGTGCTTGTAGCAAAAAAGAAAAAAAAACGAAACCATACTGGTTTAGAAAAGTGTTCATAAAAGGTCAAGCAGAACTTCCCAGTGCTTAGCGTGATAGCCGCGGACCTTTGGGGGCCTTGTTGGAACTGTGTACCAGGGGACAGGGGATTTGTGGGGCTTCCGGGAGGGTATGGGCACCTCGAAGTCCCTTCTGAAAGGAAGACAGACCCCTGGCAGAGGGGTTTTAACCAAAGATCAAAGCAGCATGCGGCCCTCCCTCATCTCCCGTGTCCCCAGACGGGGACCCCAGTAACTCGGGCTGGGCTCCCCTGGCTTGGATCCCAGGGACCTCAGCGCTGGGCAGCTGCTGGGGGCTGTGCAGGGTGCCCCCTGCTGGGCTTCTGTCTGGGGGTCTGGGGAATGAATGGGGGTGATTGGGGTGCTTCTCCCCTTTTCCGTCCCCCGAGGCAGACAAGCACAGTTGCCCTTCCAACGCAGAGGGGACGGTAGGTGCAGGGTGGGCCGGGCAGCACCCGTGAGTGGCGCTGCGGCCAGCAGAGCAGATGCCACGTGGGACCCGGTCCCCCTGGCTCCTTCACCTGCAGCTGGGACATCAGGTGAGAAAATGGTGACACCGTGCCCTTCTTCCTCTCTTTTTTCCTTTTAAAGAACTCACGGACATGCAAGGCTAGGGCTGGTCACTGCACCTCAGCAGTTGTGCAATGGCAGGGCGTTTCAGCAAACCCGTCCCCACGGTTCTGCGGCCTCGAGTAGACAGGTTTTCCGTGAGGAAGTGGCAGAGGCCAGGGGCTGGGACGGCCCAGCCCGGTCTCCAAGTGGAGCCCCGGCACCCGCGTCCTCCCGTGGCCCTGGGTGCGGGTCTTTGTGCCGATGTGGAGAGAGGTCATAGGGTCCCAGGGAAATCGGTCCCGTTTTCTCAGGACCCGCCCGACTGTGTGTGTGTTCACTGAGTCCCGTGGGTCAGGAACGAGTGACCGCAGAGTGGCCCTTGGAGCCCGACTCCGGCTCCGTGGGAGGTTGGGGCCTGTTGGGCGGCAGCGCGGGCCCCGGGGGTGCCCTGGCGTCAGAGCGGAGCCTCCAGCCTGTTGCGGCGTCCGAGCAGACAACAGCCTGCAGCTCGGCTTCCGCCTGGGGTGGTCACTCCTGCGACCCTGGGACCTGCTCACCACCGGCCATGCTCTCAGCCAGGTGCCAGGCACTCAGGACTGGCAGATAGTCACCGAGGACACGTGACCAGGGCTGAGTGTGACAGGCCGGGCGGAGGACAGACTGGGGCAGGGCCGCGATGGGCCAGGTCAGAGGGTCTTTTTTTTTAAAAAACATTTTATTTATTTATCTTTAGAGGGGAAGGGAAGGAGAGAGGGAGAGAAACATCAATGTATGGTTGCCTCTCGTGTGTCCCCTGCAACCCAGGCATGTGCCCTGACTGGGAATCGAACCGCGATCCTCTGGTTCGCAGGCCCGCGCTCGATCCACTGAGCTATGTCAGCCGGGGCAGAGGGTCTTTATTTACAGTTCTGAAATTTGGTTCATCGTGGTGTCTTTTGCATCAGTTCTGAGTTTTAGAAAATGTTGCCCTTCCTGACTGCTGAGATTTCTGGTGTCTGCCCAGGGTGGAGCTGATTGCTGGCTGGGGAATCCGGATGACCAGACCAGGTCTTGAGGGCGTCTCCAAGGAGGAGGTGCGGGCCCCTCAGGTCACCCAAGTTTTAGGTTCGGAAGTCAGGGGGTGCACTCAGTATGGGGGGAGCCCTGTGGAAGGGGGCTGGGCGGATCCCAGATCTCAGGGTCACTAATGGTCAGCAGCATGCCCTGCTGCCTCTGTCTGGTTTCTGGGAGCAGCCTGCTGCCTTGTCCCTCACCCCCTGGTTTCCTGAGGGGAGAAGGGGCCGCGCCAGGTGGCACGTGTGGCTCTGCGGGGGGCACTCAGACCAGCGCGGGGCCAGTGTGCCCCTGGCAGCTCTGGAGGCCAGGACTCCAGCTCTGGGATCCCCCCAGCCTCCACCCTCCCCTTGCCCCGTATGTAAGACGCACAGGCCTACAATGTTACAAAAATAATTTTAAGAAATAATTTCGGTTAATTTTTATTACCCAGGGGATGGTAATGACTTTGAAATTACTTAGCAGGAAACGTGTGGAATTTCCCCCCCTGTAATCGCAGAGGGCTGACATTGGAGCCGGGGACGCAGGAGGAAGTAAGTTCCAGAGATGCCCTAGAAATCTCCTCACCCTGGAGAGGCCTTCTGTAACACAGGAGGCAGGAAGCCATTGGGTCCACGTGTTGGGGACGCGCGCCTTGTACGTGTGCCGATGGGCACGGAGCGTCCTGTGCGGGTGGGTGAGTGCAGAGTGCGTGACTCATGTCTCTTTTCTCTGCTTGGCTCCTGGCCAATGTGCAGGGTGGCTTAGGGGCTGTGGAGGGGTGGAAACAGCATGGGCGGTCCCCTCAGCCTGCCTCTCTCTCTGCAGGAACATCCACTGAGTGGCCCACGTCCTCCCTGACCAGGAGCCCTGGGAGAAGTGCGCCAGGGTCCCAGACCCTGACGTCCTCGAGCCTGTTCACTGTGTGACCACGTGTGTTGGCCCACGCCGCCAGGTTCTCACAAGCTGGGCCACTCTGGTTCCCTCAGCGTCTGCAGGGATGTCCTGGCCGGTCTCCAGGCCTCTGACCTCACCCACTGTCCCCCATTCTCAGCCCAGAGCTGGGGGCATGCTGGGGAAGGAACCCAGCATCACCATGCCCCCCTTTTGTCTGCCATACCCCGGCCCCCACCAGGGTCTGCATCTCAGCCCCCAGCACGGACCTCGTTCCGAGAGCCCTCGACGGAGAGACGCACTGACCCCGGGTGTGCTGCCGGAAAACCACCCCAGATCATTCTTATCACTGACAACTGAGGGGAATCACTCAGTCTAGAGCGTTAGCAAGTGCCGGTCAGCAAAAGATTATTAAAAAGTGCCGGCAGCCTCCCCCACAGGGTCCCCCGCAGCCCTTCCGGGTGCGGACAGGCCTGGTCCCAGTGTTGCTCTTCGTCACTTGGCAGTGTGTGACGATAGAGCCCAAGACGCTGTCAGGTGTATTTCTATCACAGTGCTGTTAAGGCTTTCTAGGGAGAGTTCATATGTATGCAGAAACACACGTACAATTTTCTACTCTCCTATTGGACACTTGGTTTGCTTCTGGAGTAGGAGCCTTAGAGCTAAATCTTTATACACATCCCTGACAGATTTGTAAGGGTTTTGGTAACATTGCCAAATCACCCTTCTTAAAGGTGACCCCCTTCACCCCGTCACCGGTGGAGCCAAGGCGAGCCATTTCTCCAGTCCCCCGTGACAGTCCAGGCCACCAAGGCTTTTATCTGTACAACACAGGGCACAGCGACCTCACTTCTGTTCTGGTTTGGCGCCTTTGATCACTAATAAGGTCGAGTGTCTTTTATGCGTGTATTTGTCATTTGTATTTATTCTTTTGCGAATTGCTCTCCATGTCCTCAATGCACTTTTCTCCTCATCTGTTGCTATTTGTTATTTATTGGTGAGAAAGTTTTATGCCCCGGGGCACTGACCTCCCTGTTACATATGTCGAGAATATCTTTTCCTGTGTTTGGTTTACCTCTCTCCATTTCAAAGCCGCCTTTCCACAGACGGATGTTTTAAATTTGTACAATGCAAATCTAGCTGTCTTTTCTCTTCTCCGTTTCTGCATTTGGAATTGGACTTCCAAAGAGCTTTCCTATTACATTACATTATGTAAATGGTACTTTTATAGCTTCACTTAAAAATTTAAATCTTTAATTCCTGTTTGAGTACAGGGGGCGAGGTGGGGCCCCGGGTTTGTTTGTTTTCCGAGCCGGTGGCAGATTGCACCTACATCTTCATCGGTTACCCTCCCTTCCCCTCCCACGGTGGTGCCTTTGTGGTGAAGAGTGTGTGCTGGGTCTGGCCCGCTGTTTTGGTTACTGCAGGCGCCTGCAATGTACGTTTGATGGAGCTATCCCCTCCCAGGACTCTCTTTCTCTTTTTCCTTGAAAAAATGCTCCTTGGGTATTTTTAACATCTTTGTACTTTCAAATGAACTTTGAAATCAATGCGACAAAAATAGGAAGCCACTTTGATGGCGTTTGGATCCGACTCGCTCCAGGTTGAAAGTCGAGTTGGGCGGATGGGCGGTGGCCGCAGCCTGGGCCTCACCGGCTGCCGCCGCTTCCCGTAACGCCCTGTGTGTGCGGACCACGCGTTATTCCAGGCCACAAGCACACCACGAAGAGCCTTAAAAATATTAATTTCCCTTCGCGTCGGAGTCCCCCTCTGGTGATCTCGACTCTGAGCCAAATCCGGGCCTGGAGACGCCCGTCGCAGCCTCGTCCACGAGGACTGAGGCCTTGGAGGTGCTTTGAGCGAGCGGTTACTGGGGGGTGGCCAACTTTTGACGCTGTTTCCATGTTACGCAGCCCTTCCAAAGGTCTATGAAAATGACCGCCGTGTAAATGCTACCTAGAAAGTGGGGTTGACCATGATCTGGACATGCACTTGTGTTTAGTTCATTTAGCGACTCGGAGGAGACCGCGCGGGGTTCCCGGCCGCGACCCCGGCCCAGGTGGCGCCGCGGGGCAGTCCCGCGCGCGGCCGCCAGGTGGCAGTGCGCGCCCGCAGACGCGCGCGGCCCTGACCTCTGTCCGCGGCGCCGCCGCTCGTTCCTCTCGCCTCCCGGGCGGTGAGGACACCGTCCCCGAGCTCTGCTTCCGCTGACAACACCTGGTGGCCCGGGAGGGGAAGGAAAACGATTGCTCGCGGGGAAATGTACGGGCTTCATCAGGCCGCGGGGTCCCCGCAGGTGCCCGTGCGCCCGGGCGCGGCATCGGCGTTCCGGGGACGCGCGTCCCCGCCGCTGCGGTGCGGGGCGCGGGGCGCGGGGCGCGGGGCGCGGGGCGCGGGGCGCGGGCTTTCGTGTCCCTGCCCCGACGGCGGGCGCTCCCGGACCCTCCTGTCCGTCCCCTTGAGTTTGAACACAGCCTCCGGCCCCCCGTGGGGCTGTCACAGCGGCCAGGCGTCCGCCATGCCCTCGCGAGGACCCGGCGTCCGCCAGGGCTTCCGACCGGCCCCAGGGGAGTCCCCGGAGACCTCGCCACGGTTCCCGCGGGCCCCCCCCCCCCGCCAGGTCCAGACGGGGGCGGGGTGGGCACGTCCTTCCTCCGGTGCCCCTCGCCTCCCGCGACCTGGTGCCTCCCCGCCAGGGCTGGGTGGGAGCGGGGCGCGGGGACCCCTGCTCGTGTGGGGACGAGGGCAGGGCCGGTGCCTGTCCAGCGGGGAACCTGGATGAGAATAACTCAGTGAGCCGGCGGTTTCTGGCCCACAGAACCCGCTCCGGGCCCTACGGAGCCGGGACCGGAACCGGGGTTGCCTGAAGCCCAGCCCTGGGTGCAGGGGCGCCCCTCCGGGCGGAAGACCCCGCCACTCTCAGCCCTGGCAGGAGGGGGGGGCTGGGGTCTCAGCCCAAGGTGCGGTGTGCACCGCCGGGGAGCCAGGCTGACTCTTCCCAGCACGTGGTACCGGGGGTGGGGTGGGGGGGGGTTGGGGTAGAGGGGACCGCACAACCGTGACCCACCCACGGGGCACAGTGCCAGGGGAATTTGGGGTGCAGACCCCCTCCTCTCTTCGAGTGGGTCAGCGCGTGTGCGGGGAGGTGGTTTGTGTTATGATGGATCTGGGACTCTGTTCTATCTCCCTCCTTCCTTCCTCCCTCCCTCCCATTCCCCCCCGCCCCCCATCCCCTTTCCTTCTTGGCCGGGGGAGGTGTTTTTAAAGTGACTGCACCATTGGGAACCCCATGAAGATGAAGCCTACAGGGTCCCCCTGTGGCAGCGCGGTGTCACCCGGCCCCGGGCCAGCCAGCTCTGTGACTGCAGAACTGTGACAGGGTGTGGCTGCTGCAGGGACAAGGGCCAGGCATACCAGTCAGCCTTTCGTGCCCAGGGGGTCCCATCAGGGCCTTGTGGGGTCTTGGCTAAGACGCTCCTCTGAGCTGACCCTGGCAACCCTGGGGCCTGAGCTTCCCTGGCGCCCCTCGTGGTTACGGGAGGGTGGCGTCCATTCAGCCAGGGCTGCTTTCCTCTGAGTGGGGCTTCCTGATCCACCGGCAGGCAGGAGGCTCCCGCTCTGTGGGGAAGGATGGCTCCAGGCCCCATGCTGTCTCTGTGAGGCCAGTCCCGCCTCTGGCGCACAGCGGCCAGCTCTGTCCCCGGTCCCTCGCTCACAGGACCCTCCCCCTCGGCTCATTACCACCCACTGCGTTTCCCCAGCAGGCTTACAATCTAATTACTCAAAATCTCACAGCTTTATTGCGTATTGCTAAAGTCCAAGACAAGCAAATATCCAGCTAATGAACAATTATTTATGACAAATTATTACCTTTATGCCTAAGATGAACATTTTCTATTTAGTTCAGGGACGGTGACACCCCTGTCCCTGGAAAAGGGGGGCCGTCTCCCCGTGGAGTTCAGGGAGCCAGGCGGGCTTGGGGCTCCGTGAGGCCCAGTGAGGGCCTCCGTGGGGCTCCCTGCGGTCCCCTTCTTGCCGTGGGCAGCCGTGGCCGCCGTGGGCCCCCCTGAGCTTGGGACTGGGGCCTCCGCTTTCCTTTGAGTGTGGGGGACAACAGCAACAGCGAATGTGACATATCCCACTACTTACACCTGCATTGAAGTTTTAAAGCCTGTGTGCTGTTTGGAATGGGACGTGACGTGCTGGCTGCGGACCGACTCACCTCGGGTCTGGCTGTGCTGCCCCGACTCCGAGGCTCGCCCTGGGACCAGAGGCCTCTCAGCTAATTATTATGTACAATATTCCCCAGCAGTCTTGCAATCAAATTATTCAAAATTGCATTTCTTTATTGCATATTGCTAAAACCCAAGACAAGCAAACATCAAGATAATAAACAGTTATTTATTGCAAATTATTACCTAATATATAAGATTAACAGCTTGTAACTATTAAGATTAATACACGTGGTAAACTGTATTTATTATACTTATTTTGTAGCAAATATCTTTGTATAAAACATATGTTTATGTATTGCAATTAATGAGAAAAAGTGTAAGATTAACAATTTATGTTGGGTTTTGTTTTTAGATTTATGCACACTGTAAAACTTATTTATTGCACTTATTAAAAGTATTTAAGGATGGACTTTTAGATGCTATATTTTTAATGTGCAAATATAAACTAAAGGGGTATTAAATTACAAAATGGAAAATTATAACTGAAGTCAAAGAATCTAACTATTTTCTGCTATAAATCTGCTTTAAAAAAATCATCACTGGAATTACCGAATCTTTAAATAGTGGCCTTTATATACGCAATGAGTTCCAATGAGTTATCCTTAAAAAGGCTTTTCTCATCGTTAAAACCGAACTCAACATCTCGCTCTTAAAGATAAATGCACCAGCACTGTATCCAGCAGAACCTTTTCGCTTCGTGACAAGTCGTCGAGTCGCCATTGGTGGGCAGAGTGTGGTGGGCAGGTTCCGCGAAGGGGGCGCACGCACAGGGCTGGCTGGAGGCAGGGCAGAGTCTGAAGGCTCTGACGCAGCTGATGGAGAGCCCCTGGGGTGGGAAACCCTCCTCCCGGCTCCTGCGCCTCCTGGGTGGGAACGGGCAGGTGCAGCCAGAGCCTCTTCTCTGCCCCGGAGTGAGGAAGCGAGGCTCCGGAAGGTGCTGGTGCTGAGACTGAAGTGGGGGTGAGGTTGGAGGCGGTTTTGACCGGGAGGGGAGGGCGTTCTGCAGACGAAGCCCCTCAGAGAGCCTGCTCGAGTCGTGGGGCCCTGTGTCCGCCTCGCAGGACTGGGCCCCGGGAGCGAGGAACCCGGGTGTTCTGTGGGGAGGGCTGCCCTGTAGCCCCAGCACTGCCGCTGCCTAGCACGGCCCCTCTGCCCGCCCGTGGCCCGTGGCCCGTGGCCCACACCAGTTATTACTGATAGCAAACAGTTAATAAACAATAATACAAGAACAAACCCTGTGTCACACACTCACTACCGTGAGCCTACTTTTGTGCACCCTGTATCCTCTCCCCCAACTGGGTGCTGGCTCCTGAGTCTGAGGTGTCCTGCCCGTCGCCCAGGAGACCCCGAAGGAGCTGGGGACAGGGTTGGGGCACAGCTTCCAGGAGGCGGGCAGAGGTCTCCCGGGGACCCAGGACCTGTGGGCCTGGACTAGCAGGGCGTGCAGGCCCACCTCCTCATACCATGGGGGCGAGTCAGGGAGTTGGGGGGTGCGCCGTGTGGGGGCGGGAGTGGGGGTGAGGCCGAGGGAGGTGCCAGATCCTGAGACCTACAGATGCCCCTTCCCTGGTGGGAATTTGGAAAATCCATCTGCTCACTCAGAGGAGAGTGTTCGTTTGCTCAGCAGCTCGTATTACTTGATTTCAGATCCTGAAAGCTCCCCCATAAGTAATTGTTTAATTTTTGTGTAGGACACGCACAAAGTCTTTCAAAGAAAGAAAATTATGGGTAGAGAACACACAACTCTGTTGTTTTGTGTGTGGAGGCATCGTGGGTGCTGTCTGGGGCCCGGCCCGTGGGGGCCCCATCGGCGCACCTGTGGGATGTGGGTCCTGTCTCTTCTGGAATGCGGCCTGTGACCTTTCAGGGGGTCAGGGGGCAGAGCAAGCCGGCAGGCTTCCACTTCACACAGAAATTTGTTTATCAACCTACCACTTCTTTATATTAACCCACTCATTTCTTCATGGTCAATGAGTTAACTCATTTGTTCATTGACAAATTCATTGGTCAATTACCTAAGCAAATTATTCCTTCTTTTGTCCATCCATCCAACCCCCCCCCCCATCCATCCATCCTCCATCCACCCATCATCCATCCATCCACCCATCCATCCATCCAGCTCCCAGAGACCCTGCTTCGGAGTCTTTCCCGGGTCCTCCTTTGCAGGTGGTTTGTGTCCTGGGAACCGCAGCCACCCCCGCCCCCCTGCTCCCACTCGGGGAGCCTGGGCTTAGGGAGCCGGCTGGGGACAGGAAGTCTGCTCTTCCGAGGAAGGCTCAGGGCTGTGCTCTCCTTCCTCGGAGCCCAAGAAACTAACCTCTCTCGGCAGAATAGTCCACCTCCCAGTAGTAAAAACGGTGAACGCTAACAGCCGGATGACCTTCCTTAACCCACCAAGTGGGGTTTGCTTGCCGGGCTGATGGGTGGGGGGGGGAGCCGGAACCTCCTCGGCTGCAGGTGGGAACCAAGGAGCGGCTTCCAGCAGGAGAAGGATGCTCTCGGTGGCCCAGCTAGGCTTCTCGGGGAACTCATCTCGAGGACGTTATTAGAAATGAGCACAGCCATTTCTATGGCCCGTTCTTAGCGGCATCTTGTATAAAGGGAGGGAAGAGACAGAACGTACACGGCCGACTACGGAGATCAGGTGAATGAGCAACTTCCCACCCAGCAGGTGGGTTCACGAAGCAGGTAGGCTTGTATTGCAGGAACCAGGGTGTGGAGTGCGCGCTGAAAATCAGGTTCCTTCCACAGAGAGGGGAAAATCGGCAGGGAGGGGAGAGGCCAGGAGGAGGAGGGCAGGTCCCTCCCGCCGCCAGGAGTGGGCCTGGCCACCCTTCCCGTGTCTGTGTGCTCAAGCAGTGTGTTCGGTCTGACTCCGTGTGATTCAAGTTCCTTCAGCCTCGCTGGGATTCATTTTATAGCCCAGGGTCTGGTCCATTTTTGTCTCTTCCGTGCCCGCGCGGACAAAGTGGGTGTCTGCCAGTGCAGGCGGACGGCTCTCTCACATCAGTCACCGTCGGTTCTCCCGTGTCCTCATCGCTTTTCTGTGTAGTTGCTGAGGGTGGCGACCGAAAGCGCCACCAGATTCTGACATTGTCTCTTTTCCCTTCCACTTCTGCCAGTTTTCGTCCCTCACGCTCTGCTGCTGGTGGGTGCATCACACTTAATGCACACGAGAATAACTCACGCAAAATGTACACACGTTTTCGGTGGGCGGACTGGCTTATTGTCTTATATCACCCTGGTAGTTTTCTTTGTTTTTCTGGTATTAATATAACCAGTGCTTTCCTTTGACTAATATTTGCGTCATTTAACCTTTCCATCCTTCAGGCGGTTTATATTGTTGCCGTTGAAGTGGGTTTTTTTGTTCATAGCATGTAATTGAGTCATGTTCTTTAATCCATTTCTGTCATCTCTTTTAATTTCTATTTAGGCCATTTACATTTAATATACTTTTTGGCATGTTGGAACTTAATCCTGCCATGGCTTTTGTTTGTTTGTTTCCCCCCTGCATTTTGCTTCTCTGTTTCCTTTTTCTTGTCTTCCTGTGGGTTACTTGAACATCTTTTAGAATCCCACTTTGATTTATCTGTAATGTTTGAGTATATCTTTTTGTATAACATTTTTAGTGCTTGCTCCAGGTTTTACACTCTTTGTACATAACTTATCAGTGTCTTCTGGTGTTGTTGGCCCACCAGTTTGCATGAAATATAGAAACATTACCTCCCGTTATGTGGCTTTATCTTCCCCACTTATAATATCATTGTTTAAAATATTTTCTTTGTATCCATTTAGACCCACATCAAACAGTGTTAAAATTTTTGCTTCCACCATCAAACGTAATTTGGAAAATGCAGAGGGGAAGCCTATTGGATGTGCAGTTTTGCTTATTGCCTCTGCCTTCTCTCCCTCCTGGTGTTTTCTGGTGCAGCTTCCTCTCCGAGTGGGGAAATGCTCCCTCTCTCTGCCCCGACTCCATCGTGATGGGAGGTTGCTGTGTGACTGTCACGTGCCAGGGGACCTCCAGGCTCCTGTGGTCTCCCCTGACACTGTTGGAGGAGGGAGCCCGGTGGCCATGAAGACCTGCCTCCTGACCCCGGACCCCGCCCCCGCCCACCGTGCCCCAGTTGGGGGGCTGCAGTCCCATCACACCTCGCTCGGGTGGAAGCAGAGATGCGGAGTTTGGCCTTTGCTGGGCGGTTGTGGGGAGAACTATGGTTTTTCTTCCGTGGTGTCGACCTGGGGAAGTGGCTCCCGTCTGAAAGTTTTCTGTCTATACCAGGCTGCTCGTCCCCTCGTCCCTCTTCGAGTGAGGGCAGGCTACTGTTGGGGCTTTTTTATTTCTCGAACCTGTACCCGGAGTGGTTTCCAGTTTCCGACTTCCTCAGCTCCCTGTCTGGTCTGCGGGAAGCAAGAAGAAAACTGAGGGAAGTGGCCGCTGTGTCGCTTCTCGGCCCCTGAGGCGGCAGGCGGTCTGCCCTCGCCTTCCTACCGCCTCTGGGACCCGCGAGCAGCCTCTGGGCTCCGGGCACGCTCCCTCTAGGTTTGTCCCCAGGCTCCCGCACTCGTGAGGGCCGGCTGGTGCGGGGCCAGAGAATGACCCAGGTCTCGGAGAGCAGTGCCCTGGTGCGTGCCCTCCATGGGGCAGACCCAGGTCTGCTCTCCCTGCCCGGGTGAGTCGGGGCCCCCAGGTCACAGGCCTGAGGGAGACGCCTGGGGGTGTGGCTGCTGCTGGGCACCTTTATCTGCAGTGGGAGCCCCTGCCCTGGGCGGGGACAGCCAGGAGAGGGGACAGGTAGGAGCCGCTCCAGGCCGGGCGGGATGCGCTGTGCCGACAGACAAGGTGGTGCCGGCTCCCCGGAGTGTAGGGCGAGGCGCCAGTGGGTGGCAAGGCTGCAGCGTGGCACAGTGTGGCACAGACAAGCCTGGCCGGGCAGCCGCCTGGGAAAGGCCCTCTCCCTGCCCCTCTGGTGGAGCCAGGCTCCGCCTGGCCCCCTTCCCTGCACCGTGGACATTGTCCTCCTCCTGCCGTGAGGCCCACAGCCCCAGCCTGGCCGGCCCCTCCCCCCGGCCCTGCTGTTCTGCCCACAATGCCCGTCTGGCCCCGCATTGTCTCGGCAGACGCGCGCACACCTGGTGGGTTATTATTAGCCTGCAATGAAGTGAGGGGCCCTGAATGGGGGCCGCGAGCCCCCCCTGACACTGCGGCGGAGGCCGGGAGGAAATGATTCATTACGGCGCCCTGTGCTCTGATTTCACATAAGGGAGTAAATGGCAGTCTTATTTTGGGAGCCACCCCGCACAGAGAGCATGTTCCCTCCCTGCCTCTCACCCAGGCCGCACGGAAACTGGAGCAGGCTTTGTGCGGGAAGACGAGGGGCCACAGGTGCCGTGACCCTAGGGGGCTGGGGGCGTCACAGTTCAGTGGCTGGGGTGGCCAGGAAAAGGGGTCTAGGGACCCTGGCCCAATCATGGCCCCCCATTCCCATTCTCAGGGCTTCTTCAGGACCTGCCTACTGCCCAGTTCAGGCCCAGCGTGGGGGAGCCGCCTCCTCCAGGAAGCCCACAGTGCTCTGCTTCTCTGCTTTTTCGGTTCTCTGTCCGCACAGACCAGCCAGCACTTCCCTGCCTCCCTGCAGGCTCCGGGCCCCTCTGCCTGCTGCCGGGCCCTGGCTGGACGCTCGGCCACCAGGTGCAAGCAGTTTTAGACAAGGGCTCCTTGGCCAGGACGGCGGCCGCATGTTGGTGTGGGTGCGCAGGGCGGGGGTTCCCGCAGGTGCTGAGCCCCACAGCAGCACTGCCTGGGCGGCCCCCCACGCACCCAGCACCCCCTCAGAGGCGCCCACAGGTTCCTTCTCCGTGTGTGTGACCTGTGCTCTCAGAACTGAGATGAAGCAGTGGCAGCAAGGGCAGCATTCAAGGGTGATTTCACTGCCTGTGGCTCAGCCCGTAGGTGGCCTCAGGGCCGGCCGACCCCCCCTACATTCTCACCACACAGTGTTCGCACACGAAAAATGCGTCGTATTCTGGGGGGTGCCAATCGTGGGCACTAACAAGGAGGCGTTGGTGTGACTGGGAAGAAAATTTCTGCTTGCGGTTTAATTTGTTCAAACACCTCTTCCGAGTGGAGGGATGCAGGCCCTGAGTGGGGACCCACGCTCCTCGACTGTGTGCAGCGGTCCGGGCAGGCACAGGGGACAGCGCCCTCTCACCCGTGTCCCCCACGTTTTCCAGACCATGTCTCAGCGTCATTCCCAGCCCGGGGGGCGGGGGCAGGCAGGGTAGCTCCTGCCTCGGGGATGGATGGCAAGGCCCTGGGCTCCGGGGCCCACTCCTGGCCTTCGGTGGGGAGGGAGCTCTGGGGAGCATCACCATCACCCGCAGGCAGGTGTTGTCACCGACTTGCTGCGTCAGCGGGCGCCCCACGCAGGCACCTGGGTCCCAGTGGAAAACTGGAGTCAAACTCTGGGAGGGTCCTCGTCTCCCCGAGGACAAAGTCTTTGGATCTGTGACGTCATTTTCTTCAGGGAAGTTTCCTGATTTCCAGAGAGGTTGCCCCACAGAAAATCAGGCTGAGGTCGGACTTGAAGGTCAAGTGGGTTGGAGAGGGCGCTGGTGCCGAGTGGGCACAGCCTTGAAATCAGGCCTTGCGGGTCCGGGACTTGGCCTGGGGGATGGGGACTTTGGTCCCTGGTCAGGGGCTGAGTCATCAGAGCCACAAGTGCCCCTGAGAGGCCCAGGGGCCTCTCCTCAGTTTCCTACTGACCTTGGCCTGTGGCCCCCTGTCCGAGTGTGTGAGGTGAGCAACGCTGGTGCGGACCTGGGAATAGGCGACACCTGCCGGCCATGCTGGCCCCTTTCCCTCCATAATGTGGCCCTGGGAAGGGCACCTCGGATGTTTGGTGGGTGAACGCCCACCAAAGCATGGGGCGCTCCTGGTACTCCCAGCAGCCCTGCAGGCCACCTCCCACCCACATTCAAGGTAACCCAGGCCCCCCCTCCCCCTCCCGGCCCCTCCCTGCCTGTGTGGTCAGCAGTCCGGTCACATCAGACCTCCCTTCGGGCTCCAAGCACAGCCAGGGCTTTGCGACGGCGCTTCCCACCGGCCGGAAAGGTCCTCCAAGTCCTGCTTTACGAGCCTTTTCTGAGGTCCACTCAGGGCTCTGCTCTGCTTCCTGCAAACCCACAGCACTCTGTCCACGGCGCCCTGCCCCAGGGCCCCCAGGGTTCGTGTTCGCACACTGACTCACGCACCCATCCGCTCACTGGTTCCCTCATTCCTTCACTCACTCACTCACTCACTCGTTTATTCATCCCCCTCAGCCAGTCACTCATTCACTTAGTCACGCCATCATTAATTCACTGAGGCGCCTGTAGTGTTCCAGGGACCGAAGACACGTGTCCACGAGGACTGGAGTCACATGTGCCCCAGAGGCAGCCCCTGTGGGGTGTGGGTACCCAGTGCCAGGTGGGTGACACATGGTCATGTGAGTTGATGTTGATTGAAGAATTTATATTTTATTTTTCAACGACAGTTTCCATTCAGTATTATTTTGTATTAGTTTCAGGTGTACAGCAGTGAGACGTTATATAACTTACAAAGTGGCCCCCCATAACCCTAGTACCCACCTGGCACTGTACGTAGTTATCACGGCGTCACCGACCGCACGCCCTGTGCTGGACCTTATGTCCCCACGACTGTAACTGCCAACCCCCCTTCTCCGTCCCTCCACCCTGGTCACCCAGGCCGCCATCACAACACGTGTTACTTCCAGGTCAAATTGTGCTTTGAAAAGTTCAAGAAAATTGGACATTTCAAGATAAAAAGTCCTGCAAAATGAGGGTGGGGAGTTGCTGTCCAGGTTGGGGGCCATCTCCCAGGACCTTGGGACAAAGTGGGTGAGACCAGCTGAGGATTCTGTGACTCAGGGCCTCAAGGGGGTGACAAGAGCCAAACCCTGAGGGACACGGGTACCAAGGAAGCCACGCCGCCCCCATTGTCCATGCCCGGCACCGGCACCTGGGGAGCGTGCTGCCCCCACCCCCTGCCAGGCTGCTCAGGGGCCTTCCTGGGATCCGGTTCCAACCTCCTTCGGAGCCTCCCTCAGAGGCTCTCGGTGCTCGGAGTGACGTCCTGTCCTCATCTCCCTGACACACCTCTCCCCTCACACTCCGTTCCCAGCCCCATCGTCTGCCGCCAACACCGTCCTGGCTACCAAGCATGGGGGTGGGGTGGGGCAGGGGCTCTGGCTGGGACCAGGCTCCCCCAGCTGCTCCTCTGGACAGCGACGGGACTTCACATCCAGCTCCGTGCAAACCGGGGACACTGTCATCACCCCGAGACCTGCACGAAGCCTGCTTATCACTCCCGTTCACGCCCAGCCCCGTGACGGCTCCTCTGGGGCCGCGTGCAGCCCAGGCCTGTGTTCACGTCCAAGCTGTTCCTCTGGCCGTGTTGGATTTGGGAAAAGATGACACATGTGGAGACAGTTTCAGAAAGAGGAAGACTGTTCTTTTCCCTAGAATTGAACTTCTGGGGAAGCTCATTTGGAGGATGAAATGAGTGACATCAGGCAAGGAAATTTTGGAGATAAAAGAGTGATGAAGAATTCTTATTCGATGTTAAAACTCCTTTTAAAGTCAGAAAATGGATGGATCAAGACAGCGAATCCCTGGAACACACGGCTGGGGGCGGGTGCTGAGGGCTGGGGGCATCACAGGTGGCCTGTCCCTTTGTCCACATGGGCTTTGGGTGGAAACGGGGTCTCAGAGCCCTCTGCCGGTGCAGAGACGAGGGGTGTGTGGCTGTCCCCTCCCTTCTCCTGTCTCCCACTAGTCTGAGCTTGTCTGGGGGCACCCACATTTTTGCGCTGTGCGGCATCCTCGGGGTGCCCCTGGGAAGCTCCTGATGGTGCCAGCCCCATACCCAGAGGTGAGGGGTTCCCGCACGTCTCCAAGTGGCTGGAGACACCCCAGACACTCGGTGGGTGCTGGGCTGCAGGTGGCACAGTGGTGATGGGGGGGGCAGTGATGGGTCAGAGCCTCAGGGGAGACGTGAGGCCAACAGACTCAGCGATCAGACTCAATCACAGGCCACGTTTTAAAAAGTCAAAATTAATGCAAAAACTTGTGATGGATAAAATACCAACACGTTGAATAAGAAACAGATCGGGAGGTCTGGGGTCCAGCGAAGCTGAGAGGCCCGTGTGACGCGGGGGCCCACCCTCACTCCCAGAGCTTTGCGGGAATATTCTTGGGTGTCAAGTCTGAGACGAGGCATAGAGAGTCTCAGGGGTGGTGATGGGGCAGCGGCAACCCAGTGCCCGCGGGTGGGGAGGAGGCTGGGCCGTGTGGCCCCCTCGGAGCAGATGGCTGAGAGGGGGTCTGGAGAGCAGGCCGTGCCCGGGCACCCCAGACACGGAGCCTTGTGGTGAGAGGGGCCGTCGGGAGCTGCCGCCCCCTCGAGGGCGCCGTCCTGAAGCCGAGCGCGGCCGAGGCACTCCAGGCGGGCGGGCGGGCGGTGGGGGTGGGGGTTTCATCTCTTATCCGCGTGTGCACATTCCAGGAACAAGCGTCTGTCACTTGTGCCAGGAGCACACTCTTCGTCCTTCCAAGATACTGTCACATTGATGGGCGGGTGTGCCAAGGAGCCTGTCAGAAGGAGGAAGCGCATCCTGTGTGCCGGGACCAGCTTTGCCGGGGCTCCCGGGGACAGGGATGGGCCCTGGCGCCTGCCAGTCACATGTCTGGAGGCCCAGGAACTCGAACGCTCAGGGTGTGGGTGCCGGGCTGGTCACCAGAGTACACTCTCAGGGCCCCGGGCTGTCACAGAAGAAGGTATGTAACAAAACCTCCATTTTGCAGGTGGCTAGTTTCCACCTCACATATATTTTGAATAAATGCTTGGGTTACCAAATGTGCCCGGCTCTCCCACGGAAGCGTTTATTGAGTGCCTACTGGGTGCAGGCAGCGAGCAAGCAGGAGAGCCCCGGCCGCCGTGGCTGTGAGCTTCCTCTGGTGGGGAGAGGGGCTGTGTTGGGTTAGTTGCCATGCAGGTCATTGCTGATTAGAGGCAGGGCGGGCACTTGGAAGAAAGAACACACAGTGGGCACGCTCCCTGTTTGGGGGTCAAGCCGGCTTCCTGGGGGCAGCGTCTGAGCAGGCCCGTGAAGGATGAGGGCTGGGTGGGGCAGGGTGGATGGGCTCACCCGGGGGTGGGGTGGGGAGAAGTGTGCCAACCGCCAGCCTCTCCTCTGCTCTCCTGCCTACTTGGCGGGTCTGCCTCCCATTTGTCCTTAGGGCCTGGGGGACTGTCCACAGGAGTGGCCCCTGGGGGAAGTGTGCCCTGGGCTGGGACGGGACCCTCCTACCTGCAGGTCTGCTGCAGGTGGAGCTGGAGGCGAGTGTCAGTGTGAAGGGGGTGGTCACCATGCTCTGGGCTTAGTCACCTCCTGCATCCAGCAAGGGTTGGGACTCAGAGCCTGGAGGGAACTGCCCAGCTGGGATGCTGAAGGCCTACTGTGTGCCAGGTCTACTGCTCTCCGCCCTATGGCTGGGACTCAGCATCTGCATGGCTGGGTGGCTGTCAGGGACAAACAGTGGGGCAGGGGGAGAGGGACAAGGCAGAGAAGCAAGATCAGAGGAGGGCAGCGGCCACTGCACTGGGGAGAGGAGGTGGGGGCACCGAGAGCCCAGCCCCTAGAATGCTGACTTGGGTACTGAGCCTGGGCTGCCTGGGCACACTCTGTGGGTGCCCCCGACTTTCTCGGTCTCGTGTCCCCTACACCTGCCAGGCTGACGATGGGCAGACCAGAGGCTGTGACCTTGGGCGCTGCAGGGACCCATCGGTGGGGCGCCCGGGAGGCACTGGGCGGGCAGGGAGGCACCCAGACTGAGCCGCCTCGTTTAGGAGGCATTTGTACTTCTATTGTCTGTGCCAGGTGGCAATACCTGCTCAGTCTGGCCAGGCCCCTCAAACTTCCAACGAAGCTGGGACTGCGGACATCTGGAAAGTCTGAACTTCTAAGGGGCAAGTGTTCGAAATGAGAAGGGAGACCAGCGCCGTCCGGGACGAAGGTCTGCGGGTCACGTGGGCCCGTGTTCTCCCCGAGTTGCCTCGGAGGCGGGTTTCCCTGTGATAAAGTCCCACACCTGAAATGTGTGGGATGGCATTAACCGACGTTACCTGGGGCCTGGAAATCCTGACAATGAGGTCCCGATGCCCTGCAGGGCATCACAGACACCCCACGTGTGGCCCCCACATCCTGCAGGAAACCCAAGGTTGGTCTCAAGACCCCAGCCCAGGCCTGCCTGATCCCCTGTATTTCTCCATCACCCACCCCAGCCCCTCTTCCTTCACCCAATGCATAAACGTCTGGGGCCTTCATGTGCTGGGCCCGCCGCCAGCATGGGGGGCCCTTTAGACTTCTCCAAGATTCTCCTGGTAGCTGGATTCGTGGGCCCGGGGAGAGGAGCGCTGGCAACCCCTGTGTGTGCTCTTTTGGCTGAGACCCTAAGGTCGCCCTGAGGTCCTGCGGCCCTGGGAGGCGTGGTGGGTGGCTCCTGGCCTGACAGGCTGCGTGTGGCAAGCTGGGTCCCAGGCCACGTGGCTGAGGAGTAGCCGCTCCGCTCGCTGCGCGCCCCCTCCCCGGGCTGGGCTGAGTCTTCCCCGCCGAGGCTCCAGGCAGGAGCGGGCCCCCAGCACCTCCAAGGCGCACCTGGCTGGGCGGCCCGCGGAGCGGCCACTGCTGGGGCCGGGATAATTCATCACGGCGGGCTCCCAAACGCACTTAAAGAGGAAGGGATGATCTATTTTGTACACGTTCCTTAAAGGGATTCCATTTTAGCTCCAATTGTAATTTTTACCTTTTTCAGGGGAATTTATTGACACAGTGCCTAGCTCAGCCCTCGTTTTCGGCATCATCCCTTTGTCTGGCCGCACTCTCACCAGACGCTTAATTTGTCACAGCCCTGGAGGTATCAGAACTAATGAGCTTTGTTTGAATAGACTTTTTCCAGTTCATCTAGCACACTTTGGGGTAATCACTCAGTTTCTGTCTGCTTCTGATCCGAGGCATTGTGGGAAATATAAGAAAATAATGGTTAAAAAAGCAGTATAAATTGGTAACAGCCACAATTTCTGCAAAGCCCTGAAGATGTTATTTTTTTAAATTCACCACTTATTGAAGTATTGAGACCGCTCTAAGTACGACATTACAACATAATATCGGAGGAGAATCTGATAAAATGCTATTTTTCAATTAGGCAGGAGTTTATACTTTGCCTTCTTTAAGCAGTTCACGGCTAACAAATCTTTACACAACCCAACCTCTGAAGGTTGGGAAGTGGACAGAGAATAACCAGGAGCACGTAACAGAGTGTCAGTCTGAGAATTTAAACATCTCTTACAGGGAATGCAGACGGAGGGCTTCGCTGGTCGGGCAATTGCTGCTCATTTTTCCAAAACAGCTCCTCACAGCCCCATGACATTGGCAGCCCCGGGGGACAAGGTCCCCAAGGGCACCCAGGCGGGGCTGGCTGCCGTTCTTCGCCCTGCTTGGTAGCCGGGCTGCCCCGGAGCACCCAGGTCAAAAGCTGTGTCTGTGGTGGGCCTTGTTTTTAGGGACCCCTAGGCATATTCCCAGGGACCAGAGGCGGGGAGTCCAGGACGGCTGAGGTCTGTGAACCAGAGGACCTCTGACCAGCAGGACCCCTGACCCCCAGGCCCCCGCCTGGAGCAGGACACAGCTTTTCACACCAGTGAGGGTACAGAGAAGGCACCTCCACACAGGGCTGCCTTCTGCAGATTCTGAAAAAAAAAAAAATCAGAGGGCAAAACATATGGTGTCTTTTCCCACCAACGATGCTGGGGGCGTTTTCTGGTGGGTGGGACAGAGTGGAGGCAGGTGGGGCCGGGCTCAGGTGCACACAGCCCACCAGGGACTCAGGGTGGGTGGTGGGCGGCTCTGGGCCGGGGCGTGAAGGTTAAATGTGGAAGGTCAGCGGCTCAGGTGAGCGGGGCAGGTGAGCTGGAGCACAGATGAGCCTCAGGGACTTGCAGCTCTCCCTGCCGGGGTCCCCGGGCCTACCCTGACTCAGCAGCTTCCTTCTGTGAATGACCACACCAGGCTCTGAGCTCCTGGCCAAACTGCCCCTGGATCACAGGGGGCAACCAGCGGGGTACAGCGTGAAGGCAGGGCTCCTCCCTGTCATCCCAGACACCAGCCCCCTGGCTGCCCCAGCAGGTGAAACCCAGCCTCACCCCTGGCAGCTGCAGCCCCATCGCGGAATCCATGCCAGGAGTCAGGGGGTGGGGTGGGGTGGGGTGGAGGGTGTCTCCCAGCCCCAGGAGAGGGGGGGCAGTCTGTCAGCTCCAGGCCTGGGCCAGGGGCGGTACCGAGAAGGCTTCGGGTGGGGGGGGGGGTTCACCTGGAAAGGCCCATCAGGAAGCGTAGGCCAGGCTGCCAGGTGCGGTGGGTTGGGAAGCCCTCTGGGAGGCAGGGGCAGGGCAGAGCTCACGCTCTTGGATGCGGAGAGAGGATGGGCGGCAGCCCCGAGAGTGAGGAGGAGGGGCCCTCGGGCCAGTTTCTTCCTCCTCCTGGTGAGGCGGTGTGGTCTCGGTCTCAGCAGATGACCCCCAGGGCTGCGTCCACAGGATCTGTGGGTGCCTGGCAGCCCCATCGTCGGACTTTCTCTGCCTGCTGACCGAGCGGTGAGTTGTTTTGGGTGGCGGGGGTCTAGCTTGGCCTCGCTCCGTTTGGGGGCTTCAGCTGGGGCACCCTGCTGCTCCCCGGAGAGGGCGCGTGGCCCGACTTGGCGTCTGCCTCTGGCCGAGCCTCCAGTGTGCAAGTGGACTTGGGGAGTGTGGGCTTGCAGCGAGCTCTGTAGTGATAATATTAATCATTTGTTTTTATTATGAACTGTATTGGGGTAACGTTGGTTAATGCCATCGCACACATTTCAGGTGTGGGGCTTTATCACAGGGCACCCGAGGGCTCCCACTCCCAGCGTGCGCTCTGCCTTCTCGACCCCCCGCCCCCACGCCGCCCCCTGGTGGCCGGGGTGCCGTCGTCTGTGACTCTGAGTTCGTTCCTCGGCTGCTTTTGCTCCTGTGTCTCATACGTGGGCAACGCCGTAGACTCCCTGCTGTCCCACGGGACTTATTTCCCATAGCAGGACGCCCTGCAGAGCCCCGCGCGTTGCTGCCCACGGCGGTGTCAGTCTCTTCTGGCTCTGAGGCTGTTCCCTGGTGCGTGTGCCCCACACCCTGCTCTCCATTCCTGGGCTCGCTTCCCTGTCGTGGACGCCGTGAGTTAGGTTGCAAGGCGCGCAGGGGTGCATGCATCGCTACAAATGTTGCCAAAACTTTTGGTAGATGCACGGAAGTGGGATTGCTCTATTCTTAATTTTTGGAGAAACCTCCATACTTTTCCACGGCGCTGCACCAGGTCGCACTCCCACCAACCGCAAATGAGGGTTTTTTTTCTCCATGTTGTCCCTGACACTTGTTCCTCGTCTTGCTGACGGTGGTGGCCCTTCCGACAGGTGGGAGGTGGTGCCTCCTTGTGGTTTTGATTTGCATTTTCCTAAAAGCCAGAGGTGCTGAGCAGGTTTTCTTTCTTGGGAAAATATCTCTGTTCAGGTTCTCTGCCCATTTTTAAATTGGATTGCTTTTTCTCTTCCTGAGTCATATGGGTTCTCAAGATGTTTGGGTATCAGTCCCTTCCTGGAGGTACAGTTTGAAAATGCCTTCTCCCATGTGGTCGTTGCCTTGATGGTTTCTTTTGCTGTGCAGAAGCTGTTTAGTTTAACGGGGTCTCATTTATTTATTTTTGCTTTTGTTTCCTTTGCTTTTGGGGTCAAGGTCCCTGAACCCCTCTGAAACCAAGGTCCATAAGTTTAGTGCCCGTGTTTTATTGGTTCAGGTCTTACTTCAAGTCTTTAACCCACCTGGAGTTAATTTTTGTGTATGGTGTTGGGTAGCAGTCTGATTTAATTCTTTTGCCTGTGTCCATTCAGTTTTCCCAATGCCATTTATTTTTTTAAATATTTTATTTATTTATCTTTAGAGGGGATGGGAAAGAGAGAAATATCAATGTATGGTTGCCTCTCGTGAGTCCCCTGCTGGGAACTGGCCTGCAACCCAGGCATGTGCCCTGACTGGGAATCGAACCGAGATCGTCTGGTTCTCGGGCCCGGGCTCAATCCACTGAGCTACACCAGCCAGGGCCCCAATGCCATTTATTGAAGACACTTTCCTTTCTCCAGAGTATGGTTCTGGCTCCTTTGTTAAAAGTTAATTGCCCTTGTCTGTGTGGGTTTATCTCTGGGCCCTTAGTTCTGCTTCCATTGGTCTGTGGGTTTGTTTTTCCTCCGATACCACACTGTTTTGATTACTGTAGCTTTGTACCATAATTTGAAGTCAGGCATGGTGACACCTTGTCTTGCAGTCTTTTTCCTCAAGATTGCTTTGGCTTTAAAAGGGTCTTTTGTGGTTCCGTACAAATCTGAGGATTTTGTTTTGTTCCAGTTCTTTGAACAATGCCACGAGGATTTTGATAGGGGTTGCATTAAATTTATTCACCGCTTACAAAGGTAACAATCTATACAAAGGTAACACGGACATGTTAACAATGTTAATTGTTCAGTCTGTGAACGCAGCACGTCTTTACATCTTTGCTCTTCTTTCAACAATGTCCTGTAGGTTTCAGCACACAGGTCCCTCACCTTCTTTGCTAAATGTATCCAGTGTATTTTACTCTTTTTGTTGCAATTGTCAATGGGATTATTTTCTTCTTCATTTTCCTTCCCAATATTTGTTAACATATCGAAATGCAGCAGGTTTCTGCGCAGTGAAGTTGTATCCTGCAACTTCACCGTGTTTGCTGTTGCTAATAGTTTCTGGTGGAGTGTTTGGGGTTTTCTGTGCAGAGAGTCCTGTCGTCTGCAAGTAGTGAAGATTTCCCTTCTTCCTTTCCAGGCTGGTTGCCTTCTATGCCTTCTTCTCCTCTGACTGCTGTGGCAGGACCTCCGGGCTCTGTGGAGTAACAGGACAAGAGCTGGCATCCTGTCTCATCCCTGGCCTTAGGGGAAAAGCTCTGTTCTCCACCACTGTGCGTGGTGACAGCTGAGGGCTTGTCATCTGTGGCCTTTATCATGTTGAGGTGCTTTCTCTCTATTCCCATTTTATTGAGTGTTTTAATCATAAATGCAGGTTGCATCTTGTCAAGTGTTTCTGCCCGTATTGATATGATCATTTGCTTTTTCTGATTATTTTGTCAATGGGAGGTATCACAATGATTGATTTGACAGTGTCGAGCCCCCTCGTGCCCCAGGAATGAGCCCCACTTTACTGTGATATATTTTCCTTCTAATGTGTTGCTGTGTTTCCTGTGCTCATGTTTTGTTTAGGATTTTTGCATCTACATTCCACATTGGTCTGTAGTTTTCTTTTTTGTGTTTACCTTGCCTGGTTTTGCTATCAGGACAATGCTGGACTTGTAAAATGCATTAGGAAGTATTTCTTCTCAATTTTTTGGAAAAGTTTGAGAAGCATAGCTTTTAAACCTGTGAATGTTTGGTCAAGTTTACCCTGCCTTCCGTCACCCTGTGCCCCCCTGCCCCTCTCATCCAGTTTTCCCCCTCCTGTCAGGGGTCTGCGTGCTGCGCAGGGACCCTCTGCTGAGTTACACTGTCTGACCCGGAAACCGAGGGCGAAACAGAGGAGCCTTCTCACTCGGCCGCGATGCGGGCATCGCTCCACAGCTGTTATAACCGCTGAAACCGTAGTTAATCATGTAGTGTTTGTTTTAAAGGGAAAAAAAGAGAGGAAAAAAGTCCACACTGAGAATCTTAGCCTCTGTGTCCAGGAGCACACGAAGGGGATTGAGTCCCCAAGGCCAGTGTGCCGGCGTGGCCCTGGGTTTACTACGGCCTTAGACGTTTTCAGTGCTGCCCCCGGGTCCCCTGGTTTGGGTCTCTAAACCAACCTTGTGAGAAGGGTAGAAGCAAAATTATTCAGCTCACATTAAAACCCCCCCCAAACCAAAACTGAGATGGATTCCTAAGAGCAGCATGTCCAAGGTCAGGGGCCGAGCAGGGGCTTCTGACTCTGGGGCGGTTTTATCTCCATTTTGCTTGACTTACCCCCGTTACTTGTCCACTCTGACCCGTGGCTCGTTCTCTTTTCCAATGGAACTTATTTGGCTCTCACTTCACGGTCCGATGCATGGTTTTCGGCTGCAGGCGTTCCCCGAGGAGATGGAGGGTGGGGCTGCGAGCATCCAGCAGCTAGTTTTGAATGGAAGTCCTCGTGCTTATCAGCATCTTTGTGAGGTGCACGGCCAAGGGAGGGGCCGCCGCCCCGTGGTCGTCATCTCTTTCTAAGTTCAACGGGGACTCCCTTTTTTCTGGAGTTTTTAGAGATGACCACGTATATACCCTTTAAACAGCTCTGCTCTGGAAAATTTCTTGTAATTTGAGATTGGTTTCACCCTTGTTTCTTGAAAGACTCGACAACATTCCACAGGAGTTCACACTCTCGCCCTGCGGATGACTTGGAGTGTGTCTGATGGGCAGGTCCCCTCTAGCCACACCTACCCATACAATGACATGCAGAGCAGCTCGGGAATCACAGCCGGACCAGGACAGCCTCGGGCCTGAGCACGGTGGCCTTCCCACTTGGGGCTCTGGGACAGCTCCCTGGGAACATGGAGATACTCAGGTGCCGGCCGCAGGGCTCTCCCACTGTGGGCAGCAGAGAGTGGGCCCTGGATGGGCACTCTGGTCTCAGGTTGGGGACGAGTGTGCTGTGAATCTTTCTGGAAGTCACAGCACCTCGCCGATGCTTCATTTTCTGGTTGTAAGTCCACACCCTGATTCTGACAGCTACGCGTGGTCTGCTGGGGAGGGCGAACCGGCCAGGGAAGTGTCGTCTCTCCCCTCCAGGGAGAGAATTTGGTTTTTCAGGTTAACCGGGAGCGTCCTGGCCCATCCGGCCTGGCTCTTGGGAGGCGGCTCCGATTGAGTGCCATCAGTGGCAGGGTAGGCATTTTGTTAATTTCACATAGTGCATGCTTGCAGCTTAAATTTGATGCGGAGTGAAAAAAATATTATAAATATTGTGCAAACTTCTTCAAACTTGTGATATTACAAAAAAAATGACAAGCAAAGTTGTTAAATTCTGAGCTCTCTGATTCAGATTCCCAAAGCCAACCCATCAGGTTTCTCTTTAATATCAGAGCTGACAGAATATGTCCCCTCCGGTGGAGACGACATTGGAGTGTTTCATAAATCCCTTCTCTGGAGTCATCTCCTGGGACTGGCACCACGGCCCCGTGGTGGACTCGGCTTGGAGCAGTGGCCCCCACCCCCGCTCCCCCAGGACTTCGTCCCCACCTGGCCACCTTTGGTGGCAAAGGCAAGAAAGGCCGGCCTGAATGTCAGGAGACTCAAAGCACATGAACATCAGATGTAACTGTGGCCCCTTTTCAGTTCTGGCAGGAGCCCTGGCCTCGATCTGGAGGGCCGGACCTCAGGGCTCCTCCTCCCACCGCTGGGTGGGGGGGTTAGAAGCTCCAGGAGGGAGGAGTGGGGCTCTGACTCCAGGCTGACCCTGGTCAGTGTGCACTGTCCTTACAGACACTGTCCTTACACTCTCCTGACCCTGGAGAGTGCACTGGACCCTGAGAGAAAGGCTTGTCCTTGGAGCTCCAAGGACTCCAAGGCGATGGGACGTCTCCGAAGAGCCCATGTGCCTCTCTGGCACCTGCAGGGCAGGTGGGGCCAGTGCACTCTCCAGGCGCCTGGGCGGAGGCCCTGAGCTCACGTGACTTGCCCAAAGCTCCTGATCCCATGCTCAGGCCCCACTTCCTCAGCCGCAGGGTGGGGCGCACGGGATTTGGGCGACCCCAGGGGGCCCTGCATTGACTCAGGACAGCAGGGCTGGGAACTGCATCAGCAATGAATTGTCCGTGGCTTTGGGAAGGCGTCCGGTGGGGGACCCGTCGGTGCCTCCCCTCCGTTTTTCTCTCTGTAAGGGTCACTGGTGGGCAGCGGCAGGAGGCAGCCTGCGGGCAAACGTGGGAGCCAGGCACTTTGGGGGCTCAGAGGGGCCGCTGGAGCCTCCTCCTGCCGGACACAGTGGAGGAGGGCAGCGTGTGACTTGCATGAGCCCGGGCCGTCTCCCTTGCAGCCTGGGAGACGCAATGGAAATGCTCACCTCTGTTACAGGCAGGGGCCTGACTCCACAGGTGGGGTCCCGGGCTGGAGTCAGACATCAGCAGTGTCCTCACGTCATCCGCAGAGTGGCCCTTTAGTTTCCTTTCAGGACGTGGACTGACATTGAAAGAAAATGAAGGAATTCTCCGAGACAGTTCACAGTGTCTGGCCACAGAGCAGCTCTCCCTCACAGTGGGATCTGAGCGGAGGCGCAGCTGCCCCTGCGGCGGATCCTGAGCCATTGGCCGTGGTCCCCGCCACTCCCTAGTGGCCCTGACACTGTTGATTCTCCTAAAGGGGCTGAAGGCGGTTTCCCCTCCGAGCAGAAGTGGCAGGTGGTCCTTTCTCACACCTGCCCTGTCACCTCCAGGGGCCCAGCCACCTGAGACCTTGGGGATGATGGACTTGCTTTGATGTGAGGACGGGATTAAGAGGAGCTGATGTCACTCGGTGTCCCCTCCCAGGGAGAGGCCGGGGCTCTGCAGGGGCAGGTGGCGAGGGCCGGGCTACGTCAGGAGCAGTGTGTTGAGAGTCTAGCAGGTGGGGGCCAGGCAGGGGCTCGCCAGGACCCAGGGCCGACCGCTCAGCATCAAAGAGTCGGTGGGTGAGGCTCCGGTGACAAGTCTCACGCGGGCAGGCGGCTTTTCTCCGGGCGACCTGTTACCATGTTGGTCCCGTGTGCCCGGCAAACAGGGAGGGTGCCTGGCCAGTGCACATGGGCGGTGTCCTGGAGTCCAGGGACGTCTGTGAGCGTTTTTAACCCTTTCTGACCCTTTCTGACCCTGTCCGTTTTGGTGACAGAACAAGACCTATTTTGAACCCAGGTGCGTCCCCCCTTTTCCAAAAGGGGGAATGACAGAGGCCCTGAGGAAAGAGGGCAGTGTGGCTGGGGGACTTTGTGGTACCTTTATTCACTGAGCTGCTTCTGGGGACCATGGCTCAGACCTCTGTAGGCCACCCCTGCCACTGGTGGCCACAGGGGGCAGGGGAGTTCCCTGGCCCGGGTGCCTTCGGGCGCTGAGTCTCGCCCGCCCCTCAAGACCGGCCCCTGCAGCTCCCTGCATGGTGGGAAGCAAAGTATCCAGAACAGTCGGTAGAACAGACCCTTTAAACGGATTGTATAAAAATGCAAATGGAAGGCAGGCAGTTCCAAACAGAGGGAAGTCAGAGATCTGGATTTCGGCCACGCGAGCTCTCGGCAGCCACTGTCAGGTCTCTGCGATTTATCTGGATTTCGTCAGTGGTGGTGCCCTGGATTTTGATAAAGAGCCGCAGATCGGTCCCTCTCCGGCTTCCGGCGCTCGCCGTGCACTCCATTGGAGCCGAAGTGCCGGGGGCGTCCGGTGCTGCGGGGCTGGCATCCCTGGGAGTTAATCATTCGCACTCCACGGCCTCGGGGAAGGGGGCAGGCCGGGGGGGCGGGGGCAGATTTGGCTTTGTAATCGCCTCGTATATTGTGCGGCTCGAGATAAATGACGCCGATGGTCTGAAATCTACATCCTTGCTTCCGACGCAAAACTGTAATTAATTTTGTGCAGCGTTTCAGAATTGATCGTGGTCACTTGAATTTCCAATTTTTCACTCACTTCAAAGACCCTGCTCTTTCCATCCCCTTCCCTTAGAGGGACGTGCTTAGGGGTTGGGGACGCTCGGGAGGCTGGTTATGCTGAATGGCTCTCTCATGCCTCTTTTTTCAATAAGGTGAATCGGAGGTCAAGGCCTCTGGCTCGTGTTTCTCTCTTCGCTTGCATTTAGATGCGTCTCCTGACTTATAGGAAATACCATCAAAACTTATGAAATTATAGCAGAACAGTTCGGCGGCAGGTAGGTATTGTGAAAAGCAAAAAAGCTCTGTTCACGCATCCTATTCAGTATAAGACAATTAAGCACAATTTAGGCAATAATTACCCTAATTAACTACAGTATAATGTTTGTATTCAAGACTATGGCAACGTTGTATCACTTCACTGTTTAAATAATAACAAGGTCTCTTAATTTCTCTGTATTGATAGTTTTGTATGTGATTCTTTGTTTGGTGTATTTCACTGTAAAAATATTTGTCAGTGAGAGATTGAACAATATGAATGAATCTGATTATGCCATTGTCAAAAGCCCATGCATCACTGTTCCTTGGTTTTAATCATTACTGTAAACCTTGCAGCCTCAGGGCATAGTTTTAATTTGGGTGTCTTACTAATGAAAAGAAAAAAATAATTGTTTTGCCAGGATTTAATAATAAGCAATAAAATCAGCCAACCAGATTTTACCTCCGCATTCAATCTCTTTTTTATTATAAAACATTTTTGTCCTTTTTTTTAGATTACAGGCCTAGATACTGAACATTTTACTAATAAATATTTCAGTTTGCTTATGGAGGCTAATGCTGTCATCTGAATATGGAATTATATTTCTTTCACGCTTCATTATCATTTCATGGTGGTAATGACAGTGAGGCGACGGAATATTTACAGGCTTTTCGGGAGACATTTATCCAATACGGTCCCTGAAGGGCACCTAGGCTTAAAGATACATTATCCTTTGAAAAGCTCGGCCCAGAATCCCAATTTCTGCATCAGCCAATCAGAACTCTTCCCCCTTCAACACCTCAGGCCCTGATTGGTCCGCCCTTCCTCCACCCCCCTCACCCCCCAAGACAGGAGTCCTGGACTTTAGGGGAAATGGGGCTGTGACCTCAGTGGCCACCGTCTGTGAAATGGGCATGTGGCTCATGCCTCTCTGCTGCCTTGGGCCTTGACTTTGTTCTGGTTTTGTCGCAAGCACTTCTGTTTAAATTATTTTCTGGGTGGTGTCCAACTCTGGAGCGGTCTCATTAATCAATGCTACAATTGGGGTTGTCCATGGCGAACCTGGTGCCTTTGGGGCACTAGAACAGAGCACACCTGTGCGAGCAGCCCGCAGCCGTGGCTCTCGGAGGGCTGTGGGGACCACCAGCCAGGGCAGAGGCTGCCGGTGTTCCTGCTGTGGTCCGCAGGGGCCACCCACAGCCCAGGAGCGAACGTCCGGGGGTCCGGGGACCCGGAGAACTCACAGACATGGGCTCAGCCAGGTCTTGTAGGATTTTATGGTTTTTGAAGGAAATCTGAAAATCAGAATTTTCCTGTGAAATTTCCTGATTTTCAAGTACTCGTAATTAATTCAAGCATTTCTACTTTTGTCGAACTGGAACTAGACCAGGCTGGGCTGAGGACGGCGGGGCCAGGTCAGGACTGCTGGAGCCAGAGGCCCAGAGGACACCGGTGTGTGTCCCGATGCCCTGCCGGGGCCCCTCCCTGGTCTCCTCGTTTCGGCTGTTGAACTTGGCCAAGGCACTTTGGAGAGGCACGCAGTGGCTGCTGGGAGGGGCTTCCCTCTCTCCTCAACCCTTGTCCCGGACGCTGAGGGTCGCTGAACCGTACTGACAGCCCTCTCCTCTGGGCCGTGTGCTTGGCAGCTCGGCTCAGGGGTCAGAGCCTGTGGGGGCCCGAGGACCCTTCCCGGAGGTTGTTGAGCTATTTCTGAGAGCTGATGCAGGGAGGAGGACTCGGGAGCAGTGCATGGCAGGCCCTTGGTGGCTGACACCGGCTGGGCTCTCAGCAGGGCTCGGTGTGGGCGTCTTCTCCGTCAGCCCGGCTGATGCTGGGGAATGGGGTGAGGGCTGGTACAGGGAGCCATGTTGGCAAAGGCACCCTGATGTGTCTAAGGGACCTGGTACGACAGCGACTCAGAGCAGGTCTGGGGTGCGGTGACAGGGTCCCTGCCGAGGACAGCGTCAGAGCCTGGTCCAGGTGGCAGCCAGGCTCTCGTGATATGGACGAGATCAGGGAGAACCAAGCTTTGCCCTGGGGGAGGGTGGGCATGCTTTCTCCAGCTTGTCCTTCTTGGACCTGACCACGGTGAGGTTTCCATGGTGAGTGCGCGGCAGGATGCGAGGCTGACTGGCCTGCGAGAGAAGGTGAGTGCATCTGGCCGCAAAGGATTTGAGAAAGGAGGCTTGTGGACTCTCCCGCCCCTCCCCCAGGGGCCTCCTGTGGTTCTGGTCTGGGGCAGGTGCCGGGCAGTGGGGACAGATGGGGGTCCAGACTCCTACACCTTGTAAGACAAGCCCAGCCAGGTGGGGGTGGGCGCTGAGGCCCTGTGTCCTGGGGGCAGGAAGGCGTCGATCAAGGAGAGGCCCCCGGGTCTCTCATGGTCCTTCCTTGGCACCGCCCAGTCTGAGACCCCCAGCTCCAACTTTAGGGTCTCATGTGCAGCTCCCCAGAACCCAGACGTGGGCTTCTCATCTACGCAGATGGTGGAAAAGGCCCGAGTTTTCCTCCCGGGATTTGGGCTGCGGGTCAGGAGGAGGCCGGGTGGAGGGTGGAGGGGCCCCAGTGTCCTGTTCCTGGTGTCTTCCCCTGGTCACACCCTGGTTCTGGCCCTGGGTGAGTCCGCAGGGAGTGGGCTGAGTGAGGCGGCCAGATGAGACGTATAGAATGTCCCGCTAAATGTGAATTGTAGACAACAAATCTTTGTGTAGCATAAATATGTCTCAAATACGCATGGGACATACTAATATTAAAAATCACTTTGAGTAAGTATTTTAGTATGTAGCATCTAGCTCAGTTTTTAAAGCCTTAAGTATGTCTCGTGTATATTTGGGATACATTTATAGGAAAAAGTTATTTGCTACTTTCCTGAAATTCAAACATCACCAGGCTTCCTGGATTTTTGTCTGTGGAGCCTGGGGATGCTCCCCGAGGTGCCCGGACAGGGACGGGGACTTGGCCTGTGGCAGTCAACTTAGAAGCAGCAGGAAGGTGACGCTGGAACCAAGTGAGAGCCTGGAGGAGAGAGGGAAATGTGGAAAGGAGAACCGGAAATTCCATTTCCTCCCCAACTTTCAACGCCAGAAAATTACGGGGGCTGAAAAGTGCTCCTGAAACCCTTGAAACCACCGACTGCTTGACTTGTAAGCAGAGTTGCTCCTTACTGTGTATAATCACGAAGGAAGGAGATTTCACGGATGTGGGGCAGCACAGAAAGTGAAACACAAAAAAAGCAAAAAAAAAAAAAAAAGGCAAAAACAAGATATATCAGGCAAAACAAATTGAGAAAACATGGGGATGGCGTTGGTATCAGACGAAGTAGAATCAAGGGTAAAATCATTAATCAAAGCAGAGAAACTGTCTTTATTAACGCAGCTGTACTACTGGGAGTTGACTCCTACGTTTATTCAGAAAGTCCTGGCCAAGGGCAGGTGGTTCCGTGTGCGACACGGCAGATGCGGCGGGAGCTGTCCCTCTAGCTTCAGTCTGGCCGTGGGGCCAGGCCTGGGTCCTGATGTGCCTGGGGACATGCAGGGCAGTGTGGCACGTGGGCGCTGGGTGCGTACGGGCAGGAGAGATTCCCAGCGTTGCTGAGCACTTGTAAGATGTCTCTCGGTCCTTGGCAGGCCCGGTAGGCAAAGATTCTGAAGACTTAGATGAATTCAAATAATGTATTTGTTTCTTAAAATGAGTGATTATATTGCAGCCCATGAAATCTTCATGAAATCACAGTATATAGATTAAATGAATATGTTCCAATTATTAGAACATACATGTACAGATACCATATTTTACAAAGTGAACAAATAGGGTGATTAAAAAAATCTCAGCAACTTAAAATTTTATTAAAACCTCTTGGAAAACTCTTAGATCAAAGAGAAACTCAAAGCTATTTTTGAGGATTAATTGGTCAAAGCTGTACTCAGAGGAAAATAGATAACTTTAAATACTGAAATTATTAACATAAAATACAAATAAATCACTTAGGCATTCAACTCAGTCAACTAGAAAGACAACAATAAAATAGACCCAGGAAGATATTGATAAAGACAAAGCATAAGTCAGTGAATTAGAACCAGATAGTAGATGCCAAATCTAAAAATGTGGAGTGGAGACATTGGTGAAGCTATTCAAATAGAACAGAGTGAGAAAAAGGGTGTAACGATGTCACGTTGGAAAGAACTATTCACGCATTCCAACACTTTAAAAAGGGTAGACGATATAGTATATATTAATACAGAAAATTATTTGAAACGGGTGATTTTCTAGGACAACTTAAATCATGCACTTTAATTCTAGAATAATTGAATAACAAAAGAAGAAAGTGAGGGGTGTTCAAACAGACAGCTGTACCGGAAATCCACTGAAGTGTCCTCAGAGAGAGGGGCTGGCCTGCCAGTGTCAGCCGAGAACGTCCCAGCTCACCTGCAGAGCAGCCCGGCCTGTTTCCAAACCCAACCAAACCCGCAAACCGACAAATGAAACCCGCGGGTCAGCTCTCACCTGCAAACGAATGCAAAATCACAGAGAACGAGCACCGTCCACACGTCTGCCTGTACTTCAGTGTGGAGTAATCGATACATAACACGTGCGCCCATTGAGTATGCAGGTATCGGTGAGACCGGACGCAGGCTCACGCCGTGGTGCCCCCACCCCGACCGGGGCCCTAGACCTGCCCATCAGCCCCCGGATGTCCTGCCGGCTGTGTCTGTCTGTGTCGGTGGTCAGCACGCTTCAGCAGGTTATGTTCTCAGTGCATTTTAAAGCACACCAGACGGTGTGCACGGCAGCCCTGTATCGCAGAGCTGACCCCCAGAGCTCACCCACCTTGAGAAACTGGAACTTTATGTCCTCGAACACCAAGTCCCCGGGACTGTCTCCAGCAGCCTCTGGCTCCCACCACAGGGCCCAGGATCCCAGGAGTCTGAGGATTGTAAGGCCCCCCGGGAAGTGGGACCACGCAGCATCTGTCCTCGGGTGACTGACACCCTGCCCCTAGCAGAGCGTCCTGCAGCCTCATCCACGTCATCCACGTGGCTGGATCCCCTTCTTTGAAAAGGGCTGACTAGGGTCACTTTGGGGGGGTGGACCACATTTTCTCCATCCTTCCCTCTTTCGGGGACACACGGGTCATTTCCCTATCTCAGCTCTTGTGCAGAATGCCGCACTGACCGTGGGGTGTGGACACATTTTTCAGATCTAGATGTGAATCCTTTCAGACGTATACTCAGACACGGGGTTGCCGGGTCCTATGGTCATTCTCGTTTTCATGTTTCTGAGGAACCTCCATCCTGGTTTCCAAAGCGCGTGCCGCATCCTCACCCACACAGCGTAGGAGGGTTTGTTCCGATTTCTCCACATCCTTGCCGACGCATGTCTCTTTTTGTGTGTGATAGCACCCCTAACAGGTGCGAGGTAATATCTCATTGACTACTTTTCGATGTAAATACCCGTGGGCATTGGTACGTCTTCTCGGAAGAAATGTCAATGAGAGTCTTTTGCACATTTTTTCATTTTTTTCTTCTATGGTGGGATATTTTTGTATATTTTAGGTGTCAACCTCTCACCGGGAGGGTGGTTTGCACGTCTCCCCTGCTCTGTAGGTGGCTCTCCCCTCTGTTGACAGTTTCCTCCGCTGTCTCATTCTGGTTTTTTTGCCTGTGCGCTTGGTTCAAGTCCGTGAAATCATCGCCAAGACTGATGGCCGGGGCGTTTGCCCTGTTTTCTTTGATGAGTTTTTCGGTTTCAGGTCTTACATTTAGGTCTCTAATCCATTTTGAATTGATTTGTGTGCGTGGTGTAAGGGAGGGGCCCATTTTCACTCTTTTGCAGGATATCCAATCACCATCCACTCTGAAATGGAAAACTTGGAGGAATTCTTGTTATAGCCACAAAACAACATCTGAAATAATTACACAATGACCATTATAGTCAAAGCAATAAAAAGAACTGGGAAATAAACACTTGAATGGTCAAATTAAAATTATTGCTCTTTTGTGTTCCTATGAGAAAAACCAGGAACAGCATCTGAAATACCCCACAGGCAGGGGTTCAGCAGCTGCCCGATGATAAAACAGGTACATAGAAATCCATAGACATTCTATACATTGAACCAATAATAACACAGACGAGAGGGAGCAAAATACTGTATTTCTATAGATCACACAAAGTATGACATGTCTAGACAGAAACTGAAGAAGTGAGCCAGACACATATGAAATAAATAAAAATTTCCTGAGACTAATGTAAAAATAATTAACTACAGAGAACTCTCTCTAAATTGACTTATAAATAATTCTATTCTGGGAAATATTTTAAATTGGATTTTTTTGAATCTTACAAAATAAATCTAAAAGTTAACATGGACAAATTAATGTGCTAGAGAAGCCAGTAACGTATCTATTTAATAACAAATTAACTTATAATGCTGCAATGGACAAAACTGTGGTATTGGCTCCAAAAGAATACGTTAAATCAATGGAGAGAGACAGAGAGTTCAGAAATTAGCCTAACAGCATTAACATTTCATGTGATGTAGGTGCCTCTCTGGGTCCAAGACCATACATTAAAGATTACATAGAGAAACTCACATTGTTACAAAATCCAAGAGGTAACAATTGTTGCCTTGTGCTCTTAAAAATGTCGCTCTGGGAAATATGAAACAGAAACAAATAAAAAACCAAAGATAAACCGACAAATCTGCAACTGCAGGAGGAAAATCCCACACTTGTTAAAGAAATGACTATTTCAAGCAGACAAAAATAGTAACACATAAAAATAATGCCATAATGAACAATCTGGTACACAGAAACTTATCCACATTCTTTTTAGACGAACATCAGCCACTCAACACAAATGGTGACATTCTGGGCACCCAAGGACAGCTCGGTGAATTCTGAAAAGAAAAGAAGCTTCATTCTCTGACCAAATGAGAAAATAACAACACGGGAAACAGGAAATAAATCTCTATACTCATAAATATAAAAACACTTATAAAAAGTCCTTTGCTAGTAAGGAAATAAAAAGTGGAAATTACTATTTAGAAACAAGCACTAGAGCATTGGATATTAAACCCTGTGAGGTGTGGCCAAAGCAGCAATCAGAGGAAAATTTATGGACTTAAAAACATACATTAGAAAACAAGGAAAATTGAAATCAAATGGACCAAGCATAATATTCAGGATACTAGAAAAAGAACACACACACAAAAAGTCAAATCTGCCCAAAGTAGAAGGAAGGAATGAAGATGAAAACTGACACCAATAAAATAAACAGGGGCAACAAAGCCATTAGAACCAACCTATAAAATCTTCAGGTTTGACTAAGAAAAAGGAAAGAGTATAAAAAACAGCGTCACAAATGAGCTCAGGGGATGTGATCACAGGAAGAGAGGGAATTAAGTTTTATGAGACTCTTTATACTAATCACTTGGAAAAAGTAGATGAAATGTATAATTTAATAAAAAATGAATGACCAAAATTAGCTCAAGAGGTTGTAGAATATCCGAATAGGCTGATTTCTATCGAAGGGATTACAAAGTTAGTCAAAGGTACAGTCTTACAGAGAACACTAAGCCCAGATGAGTTATTGTTTAGATCTACCACATGTTCAAGGAATAATTAATTCTTATTTTATAAATTGGGAAGATACTGACCTAATTCTATAAGCCTAGTGTATCTTTGGTATTACAATACAAATGGAAGTCAATGTATTTAAAAATTTGTTCATTTTATTTTATTATTTATCCTTCCTTATCTGAGGACATTTTTTCCCCACTGCTTTTAGGGAGAGAGGGAGAGGCATTGATTGGTTGCTTCCCACATGTACCAGACAATCGTAAATGCCTGGACCAGGAATTGAACCTGCAACCTAGGTATGAACTCACAACTTTTCAGTTACCAGATGACACTCCAACCAACTGAGCCACACCAGCCAGGACTGGAAAGTTGTTCTTTTATGGTAAATCAACACCTCCCCCCCCAATGTTATTATACATGAGAAACAGCAGAAAAATCCCAACATTAAGATAAAGGCATCTGCCCTGGCTGGTGTGGCTCAGTGGATTGAGCGCAGGCTAGGAACCAAAGAGTCTCTGGTTCGGTTCTTGGTCTGAGCACATGCCTGGGTTGTGGGCCAGGTCCCCAGTGGGGGCCACGTGAGAGGCAGCCACTCACTGGAGTTTCTCTCCTTCTCTCTCTCCTTTCCCCTCCGTCTAAAAATAAATAAATGAAGGCTTTTAAAAAAGATAAAGACATCTACCACAAATTCATAGCAGTGGTAGAATCATCAGATCCAAATCATGAACAGAACAAGTGTCCCTCACAACATTTATCTTAGTGTTAGACGAGAATGCTTACTATTGTGCATATTCTCCCCAAATTAACTTATAAATTAAATGTCCAACAACATTTTTACAGGAATTATCAAGGTGATTATAAACTTTATTTGAAAGAGTAAATGCATGGGGAGGGTCAAGATAATGCAGGAGAAAACCAAGAGGTATATTAGTTAAAATAGAATGGTATTGGTGCTGAAGACTTGACTAGAGCAATGGAATAAAAACCCAGAAACAGACCCCTAATGTGTGGGTATTGGTTTGTGAAATATTGGCATTTTGTGTTGGGGGCAGTGGGAGACTGGACTATAGGGTTGGCCAAAAAGTTCGTTTGTTTTTCCCTGTAGGACGGCTCTAGTAGAGCTTGGTGGTCTTTAACTTCATTTGAAACAGTTTTGTTAGATCGCATCGCAACGGCTGTTGTGTCAGCGTGCATTAGAAAAACTTATCAAGATTGGTGAATTTTTGTGTAGCCATTTTAATACTGAAGATGGAAGAAAATAAGCAACATTGTTGGCATATCATGCTTTATTATTTCCAGAAAGGTAAAAACACAACTGAAATGCCAAAAAAGGTGTGTGCAGTGTATGGAGAAGGTGCCGTGACTGAGTGAACATGTCATAAGTGGTTACGAAGTTTCGTGCCAGAGATTTTTCTCTCTGGACGAAGCTCCACGGTCGGGTGGACCAGGTGAAGTTGACAGCGATCAAGTCGAGACATTAATTGAGAACAATCAACATTCTACCACGTGGGAGATGGCCGACATACTCAGAATATTTAAATCAATAGCATTATTGGTGAACATGAAAAATGTGTCTTATTTTATAGAAAAAAACCCATGTAGACTTTTTGGCCAATGCAATACTTAATTATGTAAAAAATTTGGAAAAATAAATTATACTTTTAACATTACATTATTCACCAAAGTGAATTGCAGATGGATTAAAAAGCTAACTGTTATACAAATATAAAACCTAGAAATGTAGTAAAAAGTAGAGTACATAATCTACAAAGGATAATATAGGTTTGTGGATACAATTAAAGGCTTCGAATGACAAAGGACACGCTGCACCAAGGAAAAGGCCACTTGCTGGTGGACGATACTTGTAACATTTATAGCAGACGAGAGATTAATATCCAAAGTAAGTGTAAAAGTTTGCAAATAACTTACAAGGAAGAGACCATTAAATCAAAAGGAAAACAATCAAACTTGACATGTATGAACTGACGCGAAAGACAACAAGGGTATATTGACATTTCAAAAAAAGCAGGTCACAGCATGTGTATTATATGCTATCAAACCCTCAAACCCTCTTTTTAAAAAGAAATAATGCTGTGCATTGTTCACTGGTGTGCACATAGGTGTTTCGTGGTTAATGTTCTGCCTGACTCTGAAGCTGATCTCCCTGGTCCAAATCTCTATTCTGTTGCGTGGATGTGTCTCTGAGCAGGGTTCTCAGCAGCCCCCTGCTCCCAACCCTGCCCCCTGGTGTTAGCATAAAGAATTTCTCTATATCTCCATTGTCAGAGGCTAGTTTAGCTGGGCATCAAATTCTCAGTTGGCAATTCTTTCCTTTCAGCCGCTTCCTTCTGTCCTTCATGGTTTTAGATGAGAAAGCTGATGGCCTTGATCCTAGTGTTTTTCTGTGGTGATGTGTTGTTTTTTCCTTGCTGCTTTAAAGATTTTCCATTGTCTTTAGTTTTCAGAAATGCAATTATCATGTGTTTCAGCATGGGTTTTTTGGGGGGGGAGGGAAGCATTTATCCTGTTTGAATTTTGCTTACCTTTTTGAATGTATCGGTTTATGTCTTTTGTCAAATCTGAGAAGTTTCAGCCATATTTCCTTGAATATTTTCCACCCCATTCTCCTCCTCCTCTGGGCTCCCAACAATACAGCTCTCGAACCTTTTGCTCATGTCCACAGTTCCCCGAATCTCTGTTCATTTTTTCAACCTACTTTCTGCTTGGTGTTTACATTGGTCTGCCTTCACGTTCATTGATGTCATCCTCTGTGAACTCCATTCACAGTGAGCCTACCCAGCAGAGGCAGACTTCTACCACGGGCTTTTTCAGTCCTGTGATTTCCAGTTAGCTCTCTTTAATGGGATGTCTCGTTACTGAGATTTGTCTAGTTTTTTTATGTGTTAGGAGAATGGGCACTTGCTTGTTGAATTGCTTTCATGGCAGTTACAGTCCATGTCCGTCACTTCCAGGGTCCGCTGCCTCCCAGTGTGGCGTCTGTGGGCTGTGTTTTCTCATTCACGTTGGGCTGTCCTGGTGCTTGGAGGGTGGGTGACCTTTGACTTTACCCTGGGCATCCTGGCTATTATGTTAGGGGGCTCTGAACCCTACTTACATGTTCATGGGAGCAGAAGCTGTGTTCCAATGATGGCATAAATTTCAGAGCCCACGTGGCCTCTTCCGGGTCTGCTGGGGTGGATACCTTACACTCCATGAGGCTCCTGGAGGCCCCATGGGTGCTGTTGGGTTGGGAGGGAGCTGGGCCAGGCTGGGCCACCTGGTCAGTCTTGTGGGAAAGGACCCGCCTCAGAGACAGAGAGCGCTGCCTGGGATGAGTGGCAGTTAGCCCTGCCGGCGGGGAATGCGGGGCATCTCCTGGGCATCTGGCTGTTGCGATGGGTCCCCTTTCCCAGTGGCCCTCGGGCTTCATAGGCGTGTCAGGCCCTGTAGGGAAGGAGCCTCGTTTACAGGGTGTAGTTTCTACCCCTTGCCTGTGGTCCTGTGGCTCTCCATGTTGGGGACAGAGGTCTTAGGCCTGGTGTCTAAGTTAATTTCTAACTGTTTTCTGCAGCTTGTATCACACATGTGGGTGAAGGGCTGGCCCGGGCACCCGGCATGGCCTGGCCTGTCTGGAGGAGGGCCTGACGAATATGGCCTGTTCACAGGCTGCTGGCCACGCTGGCCACAGCTGGGACATGACAGGGTGACCCACGTGGTGTCTCCTAGTGCAGTTCTGAACCGATGCTCTGCAGGTGGCCCAGGACGCCCCCTGCCCCGCCCCCACCTGGCCTGGGGCTGGTGCTTTGGCATCACCGCTGTGGTGCCCTCCTGACAGGAGGTCTTCGGGGTCAGATCCCGCCTCCCCTCACGTTTCAGGGAAGTCTCACACTTTCTGATCTACTGAGAGGGCTCCCGCGCGCCCAGAGCATCTTCGCGGAGACACAGATACATATATTTTATTCCCTGAGACTTTTGAAAGTAGAGTTTAACTCATCATTTGCATCTCAGCTCTTCATGATCTCCTGTGTTTGTTTTCTAAAATAGAGGTGGGTTATGTTTGTAATCAGTGCGAACATTAATGTGATTGAAACTTGTTTTTATGGCTGTGTGTGGAGCGTCGTGCTGGGAGGGGCACGTGCTCCGAGGCTTCTCCAGGAAAGACCCGGGGAAGAGAGAACGTGGGCCTTTCCCAGAAGGCCTTTCTGGCAGGGGGTGCTGGGGGGCAGGGGGTGCTGGGGGAGGGTGTTCCAGGGGCCCAGCCGCAGGACTCCAAGTTCTCCTCTTCAAAGTGCCGGTTTGTGCAAAATGCTAACGCTACACATTCAAGTGACGTATAGATCAGAGGAGAATCATAGCTTGATGGCATAAATTAAAGTAATTATATTCATTAGCATGATAAAAAATATGCAAACAAATGTTTATTAAATGCAACCATACATCAGCTCTGAAGGCTGTGGCGTTGTTTATGTGTCTGCGTGGGCAATGCTTTGTCACAAGGGGCCTGTCACCCTGGTGGGGGGCGGGGCCAGCGCAGAGCTCAGGGCTCCTGGGGCCCTGGGGGTTCGCCCCAGGCCTTCCTGGCCTTCTAGGGCGGTCCAGGAAGGGAAGGGCAGGTCTTCCTGAGTTTAATGGGGCCGCCCAGCTCAGGAGACACTTGTCACCCAGTGGGCCTGAGGGAGCTCCCAGAGGGCCTGGAGGCACTTCCTCTCTCAGCATCCGATGCAGGCCACTGACGGGGGTGGGCGGGTGTCCTCGGCTCACTTCCTGCTGGGGACCGGGTGGGCTGCTCCGAGGAAGCCTCTCCTCGTGCTGGGAGTCACGGGAGCTGCACCCCAGGAGGAGCCGTGTTCGTTGCCACGATGCTTGGGCACGTGGGGGCACTTGGTTTGGACCCGAGGGCTGACATGTCCCAGGCGTGGTCACGCGTGTGTGGGCCCTGCCTGCTGCTGGGTGTACAACCCACACTTGTTACTACGCCCAGCTTGGTGGTTTAGAAGGAGCTGGGCTGGGTACCTGACCTGCCAATCTGTCTGTCCACGCAGCCGACCTGTGTTGGGTGCAAAGCCAGCGGAGAGGGAGGTGCCAGGAGAACGAAGGGGTGAGGAGGAGGGAGCAAGCGGAGGTGGCCTGTGCTTCCTGCTGTGACACCGCGCCTCCCTGTGCTGACACCTCTGAGTCTGGGACAGCCGCACCCCCTGGGAGGCCGTGCTGAGCCTCTCGTGCTGAGGGGCTGGCTGTCACTCAGCCTCAGCTGCTCGTTGTGGTCCCAGCTCACGGCCAGCCCTTGTCCCTCAGTGCCAGCTGGCTCCAGAGGCGGCACCCAGCAGGGCTGCCTCGCAGGCTCACCGAGGCTGCCCGAGGGATGGCGCCGCACACACAGTCGGGCTCCACGCCAGCCCTGCCGCCTTGGAGGAAGCGGGTGGAGACGCTGGCCTGGGGCTCAGCGCCAGGAACGCGTGGTCTGGAGTCCCAGCGGCGGCCACCTGGGGAGGTTGGGTGGCCACCACGAACCTCATGTCCCCTTCTCTAAATCGGGGAGCCTGCGTAATTGATCTCTGTGGGGGGTGAGGCTGGCGGGTGAGGGCAGATGCTGAGGAAGTCGAGGAAGGCGGGCCCTTCTGCTTGGGAGCTGACGGCGATCAATTCTGTGGACTGACTGCCGCTTCCATGTTTTGGGGACGGATATTTCGAGCCATTTCAATCAAAAGTGGTGCCACTCTAGGTTCTAAACAAAGGCCTAGATTTATTTTTTTCCTGGCAGCACAATCCTCAAAGATTACACTAGCGGCAACATTTTTAGCCACGTCAACATTCCGTAGGAAATACAAATATGGGCATTATTTCACGGAGATGGCACCGGGTAATATAATAAAATGGATTTATTTCATCTTAATTTATTTAAAATGTGCATAGACAGAACTGGGATAAAATCCACGAGATGAAATATCTCGTTTGCATGAATATATTGAAAAATTCAGCCATCTTCTAAGCCCAAAAAAGAGGCGACTTTTTTTCATCCTCAGAATAATAAGAAGAATAGGTGCTCTCTTTAAAACAAGAAAATACAACCTTGACAGAGAGAAGTGATTCACGGCCCTCAGTCCCCGTGAAGGTGTGAGGGACGGGCGGGGACAGCCTGGGTGGAGGAAGGGGCAGGTTGCGGGGCTGCAGGAAGGCGAGAGCATGGTGGTCGCCAGGGTGCGGCCCCAGCTGCCCCACAGCCCACCCCGCGGGGACACTGCCCAGCCCAGGCCGCTGGGCCCACACCCTGCCTTGGGGCGGCAGCATGGGACGCCCCATGGCGTGTCCAGGATGCAGGGTGGGTGCCGCCCTCGTCCATGAGGCCAGAGGCCGGAGGGCCTCTGTTGGGGCCGCAGGGCAGCAGTCTCGTGACCCAGAAACGGTCACACGCTGTGACCTGTAAGTGACGCAGCCAAAGGGAAAGGCTGAGTCGCGCTGTCTGGGCTCAAAGCCTGGAGAGGTGAACTCTGACCTCGAGTGAACGTCCTCACCTGCGCGGGCTCCGGAGCCCACACTTGCACAGTGACCTTGACTGTGGAAGCCGCCACCAGAGACTCGATGTGGCTCCTGTGACGTGGTCGTGACCAGCACTCCGGGCGTGCCTGCCTTGTGATTAGCACCCATGGACGTCAGTGAGGAAGTTTTCATACCGAGTATGGAAGTAACCCTTCAATCGCATATTATTTGACGCTATTAACTGTTTTCAGTTTATTTCCTCTGTGTCTGTAGACTTCTCCAGGGAAGAAGGGACGGAGGCTGGGGAGGGAGCTGGTGCTGCCGGGCGGCGGTGGGTGAGGTGTCACCTGGGTGGCCTGTGCCCTCTGGCAGCTTCTCCCCGCTTGGGAACCGTGAACCTGGGTTTGACCCTTTCCTGTCCACCACAAGTGTCCTGAACCTCTGGGGGTGGGGTGGGAGGCTGACTTCTCACAGGCCGCCATTGAGGCACAGGCCTCGGTCCCCCTGGGAGGCCCTTGCCCACTGCTCCCCTCCTCTGTCCTTCATTACCCACCCCAGGCTGCGAGCAAACCCAGGACAACTTCGTCAGCGTTTGAAAATCAAGTGGAGATGGTAGGTTTGGGGCCATTCGGACCTACCTGTTAGCTGACGGGGCTGCAAAGCAGAAATGGGGGGGGCGGTTTCGACGGCTCGGGTTGGGCGGGGAGTGGCTGAGGGGTGGTCACGGGGGGCCGATTGTGGGTCAGAAACCTCCAAAGACCGTCTTCCAAAGGGGCTGCACAGGACGGCGGGTGGTCCCGAGGCGGAGGCATTGGAGCCGAGAACTGAAGTGCAGCAGCGGCTGGACCAGGCTGGGGGTCGGCCTTGGGGTGGGGTCTCCCCAGCTGTCCGGGCCCTGGGCGCAGGCCCCAGTGGGCCCCATGCTGTGGCCTAGAAAGGGCGGCAGGGGCCTGGACGGTGAGGTGGCAGGATGGCCTGAGCGCCAGGGTCCACGTGTCCAGGTGGGCCTGCTTTCTGCGCTCAGCTGCCTGGGACGCTCTGAGTGTGTAGGTGCTGAATAAACTCTGATGATGCCAGGGGAGTGTCACTGTTGCTAAAGAGTCTGCCAGCTGCCTGTCCCCTGCCTTGTCCCTACCCTCTGTGGCCGTCTTCTCGGCCTGCGGCCCTGCCGAGCTGGTTGGGAGCTGCCCTCTCTGCTCAGAGGCCCTGGTGCAGACCTGCTCCTCCCGGGGGCTCCAGTTCTTGTAGAAACCTGAACACTGCTTCCAAGTCAGAGCTGCGGAGCAGGGCGGGACTCTACCAGCCACGGCTGCTGGTGACTGCCCTGGGGGAGCCGCCCCCTCCAGAGCAGCCGGTGTGTCCCCCCCGGGTGGCCGGCTGTTTAGACAGACACATCTTGTCTGCGTCGGACTCGGGTCTTTGTCGGGCTCAGGGCCCGGGAGAAGCTCGAATCCAAAACAGCCCCGCCCGGCGGATTCCTGCCAGGGCATCTGCTCCGTAATGGGATCTTCATGTCGGGGGATCTCTATTAACCGGGGCCAGCCCGGGTTTTCCACATGAGATTAATTTATTGGCTGTGCCGCTCGGACGTCACTTGGCTGCCACAGCTGCTCAGACGCGCGGCCTCTTCTGGACCAGACCTTGTTTTTAAGAGCCACCGTCTCATGATTATTCCCTGGTGTCTGACTCAGTGACCCCGCTGGCTTCCTTGAGGGGCCGCGCACACCTTGACTGCGCCTTGACCGTGCTTCAGGGTCAAGTCCTCTGGGACGCCTGGGGCCAGTAGGGGCCTCTCCGGGTGCCTGGGTTGTGTTTGGTGTCTGGTGGGGCCTCCGCGTCCTGGTCACTGACTTGTGGGCAAGGCCACTTTGAGAAGAAGCTCCTTGCCACCAGTTATTTGCAGTCCCCTTCTGACAAATGTATTCATTTTCTGAAACTCCCACGTGGTGAAAGTCGCTCTTTGGCCCACCGTCGTGAGTTCAGACAGAAGCGAGGGGCCACGTGCTCGCCAGCACCAGGGAGATGCTGACTGTCAGCAGCCAGACCCTCTTGCGTGTCCTTTGTCATCAGCTCAAACCTCTGTGGCCTCTGACATTCCTGACCCTGTGCAAGGCGTTGGGGCGCTGGCCGAGTCACCCCGCCTCATGCGAGTCTGTTCCGAGTTCCTCTCTATTACTGAGTGGCGCGTCGTTGGGGGAAGGTTTTACGCTTTGTCTGTTTACTAGTTGAAGGACCTTTGGTGGTTTCCATTTTTTTTAAAAAACTGTGAATACATTCTCTCTAAACATTTGGGCTCAGGATTTTATGGGGATATAAATTTTCATTTCTTTAGGTTTATGATTCACAAGAAGCTACCAAGCCAGCTCCCAGCGTGGCCGGACCAGGTGGAACCGGCGGAGTGAGAGGCCTGGCGGACGCCGCAGGGTGTGTTCTCGGTGTTCCCATTGCTTGGTCTCTCTCTCTTTTATTAATATTTATTTATTTATTTAGAGAGAGGGGAAGGGAGGGAAAGAAACATCAATGCAAGAGAGAAACATGGATCGGTTGCCTCTCGTACGCCGGGCCCCAGCTGGGGACCCAGACGTGTGCTCTGACTGGGAACCGAACCAGCCACCTTGCGGTTTGCGGGTCAGCGCCCACCTTTCTCTTTCGGATCCGAGCCAGGGCGGTAGGTGTGTGGCGGCGCCTCGCTCTGCGTTTCATGTGCTGTTCCCGACGGCTAACGGTGCTGAGCGCCTTTTCTAGGTGTGTGTGCTACTCGATCTTTTTTTGGTGAAGTGTCTGCTAGAACTTGGCCCATATTTTATTGGGATGTTTGTTTTCTTATTATTGAAGGTTTTTAATGCAATTGAGAGTTGAGGCCTTTGCTGGGCATGTGTGCTTTCTCCCAGACGGCGGCTTGTCTCTCATTCTCTGAAACGGCGTCTTGGGCAGAGCACATGTTTTCCATGTTCATGACGTCCAATTTCTTCCTTTCATGGGTTGTGTTTCTGGTGTCATTCTACCAGTTTTTAATTTTATGTTAATGCTCTTCAGACTGTGGGCAGCAGCCGGGTGTGGCTTCCAGGCGGTGGCTGGGGGGCGGGGGGCAGCGCTCTGCCCACTTCCGTCCCGTAAGCCCCCTCTGGGTCGGTTGGTCACTGGCCAGAACCTCGCTTGGCGAGAACGCTGGCCTCTGGGGCCTGGGCAGCAAGTGTCTTCCGTGAAGAGTCTCTGACCCTTGTTCCAGAACCTTCATTGCTTTTCATGGCTCTGATCTCCATGGGGCCACTGTTGTCCACCCCATCGGCTTCGGCGATGTCGAGACACGGCCCTCATGCTGCGAAGGGTGTGGGGCTTCCTACAGATGGTCAGTCAGTGGGGGCCCCATTGGATGGGTCGGGATGTGGAGCACACGCTCATGTCTGCACGGCCTGGGTGGGGGGGGGTGGGCTCCGGGAGCCTTAGGGGTCTCTCCACACCCAGAAATGGGATGTCCTGTGTCCAGCCCAGTGGGCCTCTCCTCTGACCGCTGCCCTGGCCGTGCTGGGCTACAGTGGCCCCAGTGGAAGACAGGGCACATGGGCATGAGTGGGTGCCTCCACATTTTCTGGTGTGAATCTGAAAGTCACGTCCGGAGTCCAAGCCTCGTGTCCGGGTGTGAGTGCTGGGGACCTGGCCTTGACCAGGGAGCCTGGGGCGGCGGGGAAGCAGGCATCTCACACCACAAGGCAGGGCCATTGCCACTGGGTTTGCTGCTCCTGAAGTGGCCACATTTGAATGCCATGATCCCCCAGGTGGCATTCTGGGGGGACGACGAACTCAGGTCAGAACTCTGCCACTGAAGTCGATGGGCCTGACACAGCTGCTGTGTGCACCCAAAGAAACCTCTTCCTCTACGCGGTCCAGCCCCCCGGGACTCTGTCCCATGATTTTTGGGGACAGGGCCTTGCTTCAGACCCCCGAGTATCCTTATCTCATGTCGTCCACATCCCCAAAGACCACTGTGACTCGAGGTGGCTGGTGACCTTCCATGGCAGTAACTCGACTCTTTGGGTGTTGGAATCAATTTTCTTCCTTGTGCTGAGTGATTCAAAGGCCCGGCTCCCGTCCCAGGGGCTCTGCCACCAGCAGCTGAGTCGGGGGGCAGCGCCTGCTGGCCACCGGTGTGGGGGAGGGGCCCAGAGCCCTTGCCCCCCCGAGCCCTGTCTGTGTGTCCCCACAGGGACACTGCTCACAGGTCTGTGGGGTCTGAGTGACAACCTTTGCAGCATCTTCTTGGCCAAACTGGGTGTCAATGAAGGAGAAGCCGAGGCCCTCCTCTCTCAGGGTCCTTCTCGGAAATTATGTGTTTGTGTCCGTCCCCAGTGAAGCCCCTGTGGTTTCCACATCTGGTCCCCCAGGGGTGAGGACAGACCGAAAGCAGGTGGACACCGCCCCATGAAGCCTCCTGCTGCCCTCGTCCCCGTCCCCACTGGCACCTTGGTGAGGACGCCTCCCAAAGGGGGCATGACGGCCTCCCTAGGCCCGGCACAAACCCTGGGCTGCCCTGCCCTTGCCGAGCACCACTGTCCTCCTCGCCTGGCCGTGGCCCCAGCTTTCCCCTCTAGATGGAATTCAGGACTGCAAGTCATCACTGCTGGGGACAGGGTGGCAGTCACTTAGAAGCCTGTGGCTCTACCCAGTGCTTTTTCGGAAGCTCCAGAGGCCACCCTGGCCAGTCGCCCGGCCTCGCCCACCCCACTCCCCCAGCTGCTGTCCCTGCTCTCCCCCCTGCTGTCCCTGCTGTTCGGGAGGCATGTGGGGTCCTGCCGCCCTGGGCTTCAAACAGCTTCTCCGTTCCTTGAGCACAAAGCCCAAACCGTAAAGTCCCCTGTCACCCAGCCCTGGGTTAGGACAGTCGCAGGGCCACTTCTGGGACGTGATGATGCTCTGTAGACACAGGTCCACTGGGACTCCCCGACCGCTTGCCTACTAGGTGCAGACTCAGTGCCCTGCACAGGTGTCTGAACCCCCTCACCTGCCCCTGCAGTGGCTGCTCCTCCTCGGAGGTCAGGGGTCAACCCCACTGGTGTGTCCTGCAGGCACTGTGCTGAGGAGACACCGGGAAGCAGCCCCGTCCTCTCCGGTTTCCACGTGGGTGGTGGTGGGGCAGATAGTGAGCAGCCGCCACACGGAATAATGCAAGACTGGAGTCCTGCATGGGGGAAGCTCACCCACAAAAAATGCTGATGAGTGCCCTCCCCCAGGAGACATGGGAGCTGGCGGAGCCCAGCCCCAGAAGGTCCAGAGGACAAGTGCTCGGGGCAGGAATGTGGCCATCACAGGCTCGGAGCTGGGCAGAGGCTGCTGGGTGTGGAGGGGCGGGAGTGAGGCTGCTTCCCAGGCCCTGGGCCCTCTGCACCCCACAGCGGTTTTCAGTGATAATTCAGCAGTGAGACAAGTAATAGTAATGACCAGAAGAGAAATATGGACAGAAATATGAAAATATTCATTTTCCTTCACTGAACTTTGTGCGATATATAATCACACAAAGAAAGTTACAGCACACAACAGGAAATATATAATGTGCTCGGACTGTTAAATTACTTGGAGACACGGATTCCTACAGAGGCCGGCCGCGGAGTGCACACGGACACACGGCCTGTCCTTCGGAGCTCGGCCCCTGCGAACTCGCCAATGGCTTTGCCAGCTCTGTCGTGCGCTCATGTCGGTCTGTCCATCTGTCTTTGCCCATGGTGGGTTGAAGCACACATCTTTATTAACTTAATTTCAAAGCATTTCTTTCACACGGAGCAGCCGATACACAAATGGTTGTGAAAAGTCTGAAACGTGAGGATAATTTTAGCATAGATGTAGAAAAATCCATTTCAAACGTCTCCTAGTTGAAAATCACCGAAATACCATCGCCAGAAAATTCATCACAAGTTTCTATTTTATTCAGTAAAAACTCCCAAAGCGCCACGAACATCAGAGGAATGGTGGGGTGGCCGTGAGCGTGACGTGAGTGGGGCCTTCTCTAACGAGGATCCTGTTCTTGCCCTGGAATCGTCCAGGGCCGCCAGTTCTGTTCTTTCTGTTTCTCTGGGCAACTGTCGAGTGCTTGTCTCTTGTCATCTCTCCCAACACTCTTCTCGAAAAGCCGAACCTTCTATGTAGTTGTCCATCTGGCATCTGTTTGCCCTGCAGACTGTGGGCTTCCCGAAGCCTCGGGGCGCCGCCTTCGGGGGAAGAGACGGGAGCTCACTTTTCTCTGCACGGCGTTCGGCGTGGGCTTGGCTCTGGGCACACGTGCCCCTGTCTGGTTAACTTTGTCCGTGAATTCACACCAGGACAAAACCACCGCACGGCGCCATTGCCGTGAGATTTCCGTACATTCTCGGTTTTCAGTTTTCATTCAATTAACCCTGAAAAACAATAAATTTCCGTCTGAAAGGCACTGTTCAAACTCACTCGGTCAGGCACGAACCACAAAGGGAGCGACACCATGCAGTTCACTCTGTGTTTTAAGTGCAGACGAACTTGGAAGTGATCATCCCCGAGGGCAACGGAGCTGAAGTCGCGTCCCTGGTGTTTGGTCGTGGAGGCACCAGGGGGCTTCGTCACCCCCAGGGAGGCAGAGGGAAGCCGAGCAACTGTGAACGGCCGCACACTTGCTCTTCAGCCAGACGCAACCCCCGGGACTCATGTGAGTTACGTTTCATGTGGAAATCCACACGTGCTCCCGTGTTAAAATGCCGCGTGTGTTAACCTGAAGCTCGCATGTGTGCACTTCACGATGGAAAGGAGTCACACTGGTTGTCTGGGGCCCAGAGCAACTGAAGATGTGGAGGGAGAGTGTCATTTCGGGCATCACTGGGAGCCCCTGGCAGGTGGCGACAGGCACACTCACAGACCATGGGACCCTCTGCCCACACCCGGTGGCCAGTTTTCCCCACAGGTCGGCTGGTGCTGCCTGGAGGGAGTGACGTGTGGGGGAGGAGACGGGAGGCCGAAGGGCTGATAAGAGCCATGTGCTAGGAGGCCTGTTGGTCCCCGGTGGTGGGCGTGGCCTTGGTCTGTCCTGGCACCAGACAGACATCCTGACCTTGGAGCATGAATAGGTGACCAGGAAACCACATCTCGGTGAGGGGTGGGGCGTCTCTTATGCCTCCCAAAGAGCTTGCTGTGTACCTCCTGTAGCCTGTGGTGTTCTGTGTTTGTGAGACACTGGAAATACAGACGACAGCCGGGCCACATATGGAAGGTGGACTCTGACCTCCAGTCCGCAGGTGCCGGCCAGGAAAACCCACCCGTGATCTGCAGCGGCCCATCTAGGGAGCACCCAGTGGCTCCGTGGCGTTGGCCCCGAGTGGTCGGGACCTGAATAACCACTGATGGTGGTCCTAGTTTTTATTCTCAGTTGACTCTCTCGGGTTTTGAGTCAACAAACACATTGAGAGATGCCGAAACGTTCGCCTGTACCTTTCCAACAACCGTACATTGCATTTCCCTGTCTTGGTCTCATCGCATTGCCTGGAACAGATGCAGGACTGTTAATGGTGACAGCGAGGACGCTTGCCTGACACGGACGTGATGGAAGGGACACCAGCCCGCACTGCCACCTGGGCCGATGTCTGTGGTCTGAGGCAGGTGTCTGTGGTCCACGACTGGCTGCTTCTGCTCTGGGTCCATGGCGCTTTCTAGGGGAAGAACTGCGTTCACTGTGTCTTCTCAGCTTCCTTTCCAGAGAAGAGAAATCTCCCTGGCTTCCCTTCTTTGATTCTCAAAGAGGAAACAAATTATGGTTCATAGATGATTCTGCCGTTGAGGCATCTTTGCATTTTGGCAGGAGAGCCTTTGGGGTCTTGTTGGGTTTGCACTGCGATATCGCATCAGGGTGCTTACGTCTGCACTTGTGAATGGGCTTCGTGGTGCCGGCTTGGAGCAGTGAGGCAGTGGGGTCCAAGTTTCTCTTTCCCTGGAAACAACGTTGGTGGCCTGGGCATCACCCACACCTTCCTGTCTGGGAGAAATTGAACTTAAAACTGTCATTTAGGGCCCTCACTGGTGTGGCTCAGTGGACTGAGTGCTGACCAAGGGGTTGCCAGTTCGATTCCCAGTCGGGGCACATGCTTGGATCGTGGGCCAGGTCCCCAGTAGGGGGCGCGTGAGAGGCACCACACACTGATGTTTCTCTCCCTCTCTTTCTCCCTCTCTACCCTTCTCTCTAAAAAAATAAAATAAATAAAATAAAATCTTAAAAAAAACCTGTCACTTGGGACCTTATGTTTGGAGTTAGTTCTTCGAAATTCTTTTCCAGTTCCACTATATCTGTCCTCCTCTTTTATTTTAGGTTTTTCAATTTTGTTGACAGTTTTGGTAATCTGTACATTTCCATGAAATTTATCTTTTTTTCATGTGGAATTGAGGGAGGCTGTCGGCTGAAAACTCACTGCTTTTCCCTTTGTAATTAATTCTCGAGGGAGCTACTTCCTTATCACGCACCCCGCCCNGCCCCCCCTGCCCCCCCCCCCCCCCCGCCAATTTTAGCCTCTGTGGCCGAGGCTCACCCGTAAAAACACGACTGTGACGCTTGCCCGGCGACGCTATTTCCATCTTCCCTTTTGTGCCTGGTCCTCGAAGTTCTGCCATAAGGAACAGCTGCCTCTCACCCACTTAGTCACTCGGTCATTCGTGGATATCGGCGCGGACTTACGGAGATGCCTTTTGTTCTGAGGGGTAAACACTGCCTACCGCCGTTTTCTAGTTCCCTGCTTGGGTTGCCCACGGGGAGCTCCTTCCGTGTGACCCGGGGCTGTGCAACGTCCCCAGCCCTGAGCCTGGGTTGCCGTCGGGCGCCTCCCTGGCCCGAGAGACCCTCTTCTGTATGGCCTTCAGGGTGGGCTCAGGGGACGCCGGAAAGCTCTGGACTCAGGAGACGGCAAGGCCACGTGTCACACGATGCTACCATGTCATGTGCATAGGTTTGCTGGGTGGGGGTGACGACCTGGGAAGGGCCGAGGCCGCTGGAGCCAGACCAGCAGTGGGCACCCCGTCCCTCCCCCGCCCGTGTTTTCCGGGTAGTGGTGATGGGGGGTGGGGTTTTGAGAAGGAAGCGTGTGGAGCGTTTTAGCAGCACTGACTGTAAGTGTCCAGTCTCATTGTTTAGGGGTGTATGACCGTAAAAACGCCTCCTAGGTCTTGGTGCCGTATGGATGGATTTCTTTAGTTTATGGCAAAGTCCAGCCACATAGAAAGGCTTGGTTTATTGAGGCAATATTTAACATTTTACTAATGGAGTCTATGTGTAACTTAATTTTTTTAAAATTAAAAACACTAAACTTTGCGACTGGGCGAGAGTGCCCGCCTTGTGCAGGTTTCTGGGAGCTTTGAGAACCAGGTGAGCGGCTTGAGGGTGAGGGAGGGAGGGGAGGCCGGGGGGTGGTGCCCAGCCACCTGTGGGGTCCGAGAGGGCGAGACACACGGGGAGGCCCTGTCCCTGTCTGTGGAACAAGTGGAGTGAACGGTGGCTGAGCAGGTCACATTTAATAAGGACAGAGTTTGAGCTTTTGGTGACAGGAGCGTACGCTTTGTGTGACATTTGTCATTGCCTTCATTTGGAGAACATCTCTACACTGTTATGTTTATTGACTTTTTAGATTTTTTTTGCCCCTGAATTTTGGCCGTTTTTATTCATTCGCTCAACCAGGGTGGATCGATTCCCTACTCGGCAACAGGAACAGTTGTCGTCTTGGGGTAGAGCAGCCACCTCCTTAAATAGACCTGTGTGTCCCCAGGGGCAGTTCCTGTCCCATCAGGCAGACCCCCCCCACCCCTGACACCCACACGTCCCCCGGGTCTGCGCCTGGGAAGTCAGGGGGTCTGGGCTGAGAAATCAGGGCCTTTTCTGCAAAGATCTCTTTTACCTGTTTAGATGACAGCCCTGAATTATTATGCACCCCGCCCCCGGCGTTGGAGCTGGTGCCATGAGTGGAGATGATTGAACTGGAACCTTCTGAACTGAGGCCGCTGCCACTTTCCTGTGTTAGGACCCGAGCTGGGGGGCCGCAACAGCCGCTGAGGGACTAGTGCAGAACGTGTGTCCCGGCGCCCTTTCCCGTGCCTCCCATTTGAGGTGGAGCCTGGGTCTCCCCACCCACCTGCCCTGGACCTGCGGCCCTTGCTCGTGCCTACCTGCTGCCCAGGATGGAGGCTTTGACTTCCGGGTCCACTCTCCCACAGTGGCCGGTGTTCTCCTGACCTTCCTTAAAGCTTCCTGGGTGGGCCTTCTATTCATCCTACGCGACCAGTTCTCAGCCCAGGACGCAGTGAGAAGGTGTGCCACCTGGTTCGCACCGCGGTGATCAACCACTTTTCTGTGTACGTGTGTGCATGTGTGTCAGCCGCTGAGGCTGCTTCCGAATCCAGCAGAGGCCCTGTCACCAGGCTGCCTCTTGGAGCAAAGCTTCCCTGCTGGGAGCTTCGAGGCCCCACGTCTGTCCTTGTGGGCGGCTCCCCATCGGTGGCCCCTGTCAACACAGCTCCCGAGCTCGCTCTGTGCCGGGCAGCTCCACACGGGGGATGGTGTGTGTGCAAAGGGCCCCTTCTTCCTCTCGTGGGGACAGCCCTGGCCTCACGGGGACCATTCTCACCAGCCTGGCGGGCAGGGCCGTCTGCCTCTGACTCTTTACCAGCCAGGCACAGGCTCCAGGAGTGGGTTTGGCTGCTGGGGGTGTCCGAAAGTATGAGCCTCAGGAGCAGGGGGTGGGGACGCTGAGGTCATGGCCCTCCAGGCCATGCTGCGCCTTCTTGTCCCCACTGGCAAGGAGGACGCCCAGATGGCTGCTCTGATTCATGGCTGGGATGGCAAAGCCTGGGCCACACCTGGGTCTGAGGGGCCGGGGAAGAGTTGGGACTGTATCTCTTTGGATCCGGGGCTGCAGTGAGGCCTGGGTGGGGAGCCGCCCTGGGGCCCAGCAGAGGTGTGTGCGTTTTCTGGAGGGTGCAGTTTGGCGCGGGGTGCGGAGGTGAGGAACAGTGGCCGTTACCTCCTGAACTGACTGCCGCCGTGTGTGCCGTGGCCGGCGTGGTGGGGCTTTTGTTCCCGTGAGCGAATGGACCATAAATCTGTCAGGGATGACGGGAGTAGCGGTGCGGGAGGGAAAATTGCAGAGGAGTCTGGTGGGCTTTGCCTGCCTGGAAAATGAGTTCAATAAACTGGAGGTGATCAGTGCTTATTTATAGGGCAAATGGACCATCCAGCACGATGTCAGGGCCGCCTCCACTCTCCCACTCCCACTCGAGGCTCGAAAGGGGCAGGCAACGCGGCAGACGAGGGGCGGTCCCTTCCGCGTCCCCGCCTCAGGGGCGGCGGTGGCTGCTGTGGGGCTGGCCGGGCCCAGGTCTGCAACACGCAGGAAAACTTAGGAGTATTTTGCCTACGATGTTTGCTCTTCAGGGTAGACGGTGAATGACAGGCGGCAGGACAAGACGAACTGCCATTTTTCAGGCCTCGGAAACCATAAATTGCGGCAGCCATAAATTTGGAGCTGGGTCAACTACTGAAAACAATTTATTGCTAATTTTTCTCTTAATTGCATTCCCAAGGAGAAGGTTTGGTGCTTCCTGGTGGAGTGATTGTGCAAAGATCTTTCATTAGAAACCACCACGAACCAGGCATGGAGGGCTCACCTGAAAAGGGCCAGCGCTGGCTCGTCCTGCCCGGGGCCTCGGCCACAGAAGGGCCTCAGGGATGACACGCCCCCGCCCCTGCCCCTCCACCCCCACAACACTGCCTCACCCCTCCAGGCAACCGTGAGTGCCCGTGGAAGGGAGCAGAGGTCCCAGCTGTGACGCTCGCTGCTGGGCCTCTGGCCTCCCTCCGCTGTCCTGGTCAGGTCCGGCGAGCGTGTGGAGGCCAATGGGGAAAGGCAGCAGAAATTGCTGGATAAAGCAGAAATCTGATCCCGAGTCCCCTTGGGTGCTGACAGTAGGTGCTATGCTGTCTCCCTGCTCTCTGGCAGGGGCAAGGCTGCTGTGGAGACGGGAGGCTGTCCCTGTACCTTTGGGGCTGCAGGAGACGTTGGGGGGATGGACCTGACTCCTCGGCACTTGGTGGCATGAGAGGGTGACTGACTCTGCCGAACGAACCAGCCGGAGAAGGGGCCTGGCTGGAGCCTGTGCTGGGCCAGAGCTGCTGGCCACTGGTCATTTTCATGCCCCGGGGGGCGGAGCCCAAGGGCTTGTGGTTTGGTGGCAGGATCAGACCAAAGGTCTCAGAAGAGCTGAGCCCCCCGAGCAAACTGTGGACCCCCACCTCCTGCTCTCGGGTGGGGCCCTGGGCAGCAATGCCACCCCACGCGGCCCCAGGCCAAGTGCAAGGGAGTCCTAGGAAGAGAGCGTGTGTGCAACCTGTCTGCCGTAGCCCATCTGTGGCAGAACCTGAAGTCTCTGCCTCTCCGGCTTCCTCTGAGCTGCCCCCTGGTCCCTGCCTCCGGCCCCTTCCCGCTGGGAGCAGACCCGAGAAGGCAAGCCTAGCAGAAGCACTAACTCCAAAGTCCACGGGCGATGTGGCCAAGAATGGGCAGAACACACGGGCACCTGTCATGGCCCTTTGTGGACACTGGGGGACCAGGCCAGGGCTCACCCCTGGACACCAACAGGCTAGTGAGGGTGCCCCCCGGGACGGACCCTGTCCCCAGGGAAGCGCCGTGTCCAGATGTGCTCTCTGAGTGCTCTGAGGTCAGCGTGGCAAACTGAGAGCAGACAACAGACACAGGTCCCTGAGCCCCAGACGCCAGGGGCGGGCTGGGCTCTGGCACACGCTTGAGGGACTGAAGTAGACGTGGCCGGAGGAAGGATGCCACTCTACATCGGAACACACGCAAACACAGGAAGTTTAATGAAAATGGTCTGCGATCCTGCTACCCCGAGATGAGCCTTGTTAAATTCTTTATGCATTCCAGGCCCATGGGCTTTTAGACATATTATTATTTTTTCAAAATTGGGCTTCTGCTCCCCATAGTTTTTATGTCCTGCTCCCCCCTTTACATTTTGTAAGTGTTTCCCCGTCCTTAATGGCTCCCACAAATTTCTTTTTTTAATTTTAAGAATTCACAAAATTGCATTTTATGGATGTTCTCTACCATTTAACCATCTCCTTCTTGGTAAATGTTGAGGTGTTTCTGATTTTTATTTTTAGATTTTTATTCATTTATATCTAGAGAGAGGGGAGAGGAGGGAGGAAGGGAGGGAGAGAAGTGTGGATCTGTGGTCCCCTGACAGGGAACCGAACCTGCAACCCAGGCACGTGCCCTGATCGGGAATCGAATCGGGGACCTTTTGCTTTGCGGGATGATGCCCCACCCACAGAGCTTCCCCGGCCAGAGTGTTTCTGACTCTTTGACGGTCCCGGTGACAGACATTGTGACATAGAGGCTGTCCCTTGAGTCATGGACCCCTAGTGACTTCCTGGAAGACAAAGCCCCACAGAGCGAGGCCCGATGTGTGGAGGTGTGTCCCCAGGGAGGTGGCCCTGCGGGGTGTGGGGGTGGCAGCCCCCCCGGGTGACAGATGGGAATGTTTCGTGTGGGGATTTTCTTTATGACTGAAGTGGAATACATTTCCCTGTGTTGACTGGCTCTGTTTATTTCTTCCCCTGCGAATTGTTCTCTCGCGGCCTCGTTTGTTCTCGAGGAGCCCCGGGGAGAGCCTCTGCCGCTCCCCGTTCCGGCTCGTCCTCTCCCATCCTGTGCGGGGTGCGTGAGTGGGGCCTGGTGGTGCGGGGCCCTGACCACCGGCCTCCGCCAGCCCGCGGTGTCCGCCTGAGGGTCCGTGTAGGGGGTTTGGACAGCACGTCCCCGGCCTCGGTCTGAGCTGAAACAACAGGTCAGTGACGATGGCCACGGCGCAGGTTTCCTGAGGAAAGGGCTTGTGGACGAGACGGTCGGCTTCACCGCGGTGTCCTCCTTGGTCTCAGCTCAGGCAGTGGCAGGAGCGTGGGGAGAAGGGACGAGGCCTGGGGGCCATCTAGTTTTCACGGCTTTGCTCGTGTGTGCGTCTGTGTGCACAGGCGTGCACATGCGTGAGAACACTGGATCCCGGAGTCCAACCCACTGGACATTTTGTGGGGATGCTGTCCCCTCCAGTTTTAGGGGGCCAGGTCTGGATCAAAGCACCGCAGCACCCCCTTTTCCAGGTCAGCCCCCCTGGGTGCCCGCAGGCTAGGAAGCATCCCCTGGCTGGTCCCGAACCTGAGCCAGGTCTGACTGGCTGAGTCACTGCTAATTGTTGCTACGGTGTCTCCGAGGGTGTGGCAGGGTGATGACGCTGTGAACATCCCCTCGGTGACAGAAGTAGAGGTGAAGACCGGCAACGAGGAGCAACCCTCGGGGCAAATGCCCTTGTGGGGGGACCACCTCTGAGCCGTGGGCAGGGTGGCAGATGCCCCGTCCCATCCCCTGGGGGTGGGGGGTGGGGGTGGCACTCTGCCCTTTATTTGTAGCAAATGTGAGTAGCTCGTGTGGCTAGAACTGCTGGCGATGTTTCAGGAAATTTATTTAAAATTCAATTTGTACCTTGTGACTGTCAGCACGGCTTTTGGGGAAGTGCGCTTTGAATGAGCCACATCAGTGCGGGGTTATGGACTCCGAGGGAATATGCATAATTTTTACACACTGTGTTTATTGGCACATTTGTGTTAATAGCCAATAAGATGGTATTGCTGTCTTAATGCCTGGGAGTCTCTGCGAATCTGCAGCTAATGAGTGCGGGCCTCTGAGTGCCGGACTGAGGGGGAGATGCTGGGCCACGGGGTGTGGGGAAGATGCCGCGGGCCCGGTGCTGGCTGGCGGGGAAGCTGCAGGGCGGAGGGGGCCTGGGCTTCCTGGGGGCAGGCCACGGAGGGGGTGCGGCACGCTGGCACCGCCATGTGACATGCCTTGGGCGGGAGCACAGAGCGCCAGAGACGCTCGGTTCTCAGCGAAGTAAAGCCTCAAGCACAGACTTCTTCCAGAAACCCCGCTGCTCCGTTCTCCAGACCACGGTCAGGACCTGAGACAGCAGCCCTGCCCACTCTGCTCCAGCCCCCCCCCCCCCCCCCCCCCCCCCCCCNCTCTGCTCCAGCCCCCCCCCCCCCGCCCGCCCTCCCGCCGGGGTGAGAGGTTGCCTGTCTAGCTATGTAGGGGACAGGTCACCTGGAAACATCAAAGGCTCGTGATAATGTCCTCAGGACAAACATCGCATTAGTGCAAAATGTGGTGGGTGGAAAAATGAAACCAAAAGAAAGCCCAGGACAGGACAGGGGCCTCTTCGGCACCCAGGAATGTCCTTGGTGAAGAGGCCCTTGCGTCCCCTCAGCGGTGGCTGGTGGAGATTTTAGGTTGAAACCCGCCCTGAGAAGCCACAGCCTCTGTGGACGCCCCAGCGCTGAGTTGAGGGCCTCTGGGACACTTTCACCTCCACAGCCCAGGTCCTGAGTCGAGTCCCCTCTGTGCCAGGCTCAGGGGTCGGGCGGCATTCCTGGTCCTGTCTGGCCGTGACAGGCGCTGCCGAGGGCCCCAAGCTCCGGTGGCCAGGCGGGTGTGATCTGCGGCGGACACTGCGGTTTCCCCCTCTTTAACAGAATTCCCGACTTGACCACTCTCCGTAGGTGTTTTCAGACCTCACCACATGGGCGACACAGTTACAGCTCTATTATGATAATGCAAGAAAGTTACATTAGGAAATAAATGCATTTTAAGGCTTTTTGCTGGCAACATAATGGAAGCCTCATTCTGCCGGTTGGTACTAAAGAATCAAAAACAGTTTAGTCGGGGGCCGTGAGCACTGTGCCCCGTCACCGGTAATGGATCTGCTGAAGGGCTCGCCTCCTCCCCAGCCCCGCCGGTGCACATCGGTGAAAAATTATGTTTTTTCCTCGGCGCCACAACACCCGTCATCTTTATAGGCTCGCGTGGTGTGAAATGCCTCCCGCTCCCCGGCCCCGTCCCGCCTGTCATTTACCTGGTTCTCCGCACCCAGGGTCAGCGCCTCCTCTTATTAATGTTCTGTGGGACAAGCCAGCGCCCGGTGCTCGTGGGGCAGCATGCGGCGGCTGCCAGTGTGCAAAGGGCAGGCGGGAGCCCGGCATTATTTTGTTGGCCCCCTTTGTTTACGGGACCGCAGTCAATCACAGCCCCTCCCACCGCCGAGGCTGCCTGCCTCCTGGAAGCAGCCGAGAAGACCCCCGAAGACCCCCGTGCTGCAGAGCCGGGGGAGCCAGGGGCCCAGCTCACATCGTAAAGACAGGGCCCCGCCTCTCCGAACGTTTCACTCCCTGGTCAGTAAAGCTTTCCTGGCTCCAGGGGGGCCTGGTGAGGGCCAGGCTCTCCAAGGTCACACTCCTTCAGGGGCAGGAAACGGCGGGGGCGGCTGTGGCCAGAGTCACCCCAGGGACCCCATCCTGCACATGATCCTTGGCCGATATCCATCCATGGCCATGGACACTGGCCGGTGGGGTGGACAGCGGACTCTGCTGATGGGCTGGGCAGGCTCACCACCCTCCCCCGCCCTGGCCTGCCCGTGTGACAGGGAGGGAGTGTGACCCGGGTCCTCCTCCACTTACACACAGGGAGTAAAGACTGGAAAAACACAAACATGCACCTTAATTTTAAATATTCAATAATTGACGTAGAAAATAGTGTTTGTGGGTCAGACTCAGCTGGACCAGGGACTGGTGCTGAGTGCCACCCCGGCCCTCCCGAGTCCTGAGCTGGTGGTGTACCGCAGACTCGGCTTTTGGGAAGGGACAAGGGACAGGGCCAGCTGTCTGGGTGTGCCTCCCTGGGCCTGCCGTGCATGGTTCTCTTGGCCCTGCAGCTGTTGGGGGTTGAGCAGCGGGAAAAGTCCCAGGGGCCAAGTGGGCACCACGTCCCCCACCCGACAGCAAGGCCACCGGCCACCTCCCGGCCTCCAGCTGTGGCGTCAGCTCTGTGCATGCAGTTTCCCAGACCCGGGCTTTGTGGGGGCCTGGGGGGAGGTCAGGCTGGGGTGAGCTCTGGGCTGGAGATATTTGGGAGTCCAGAAAGGGGAAGATCTGGGACCGTCGCTGACCTAGCCGTGCAGGGCTGGGCCTCCTGGGGTCCTGCAGGAGAGACCCTTTCCTGTGTTCGCCTCACTGTCTGATCTCCAGTCTGTTCCCCGCTGTGTCCCGAGAGCCCCGCAGGCAGCGCAAGGCCTTCCTTGTGAGTCTCCGCCCACAGTGGCACACCGAGCTCCGCCCCAGCACGGACGAGGCTGAGCTGCGGTTTCGGCAGCTGATGTGCTGCTGACGTGAGGCAGGGAGGGAGAGGTCTGTTCTCCCTGAGCTGGCTGGTGCTTGTCTCAAAGGCGAGAGGTGACGTGGCCCCGGAGTGGGGGGCAGGAAGGTGCCCTGGCGGTGTCCGGGCCTGGGGAGGACCCCCTGTGCGCCATCCCTGACTCGCATGTCACTGCTTTCTGCAGCCTGTGGGCACGGGGCTCCCGGCGCCCGGCTCAGGGTACCCAAAGTCTGATGTTCCGCTCTCAGTGCTGCTAGAGCTGGCCCAGGGCCAAGGCCGAGAATGTCGGGGTGTCAGGCTCTGGGGGTCCATGGCTTCTGTCCTAGAGGTAACCTTCGGATGCCTCCTGAGGGGCAGGTCTGGCTCATGTGGGCCACGGGGGTGGCTGAGTGTCACTGGTGTTGACCCTGTGCTCTGTCCCAGCAAAGAACCCCTGGCATCCAAGGTGTGGGGGCTTGTCCTGTTTCCATGGCTCCCATTTCCAAAGGTGATGTCAGCACCTGCACCCCGGTGTGCTGACAGCTCTGTAGGCCTCGTGTGAGTGTCCACCTGAGGCAGCCGATGGCGGTTTGGGGACCTGGCCTGACATCTTCCTCCAGCCAGGCCCAGCTCCAGGATCTGAGGTGGCTTCCGGAGCGGGTCCTCAGGGCGAGAGTCCCCCAGGACACCTGTGAGGCCACTGCAGGCCTGAGCTCAGCCAGGGACCCACCCCATTCCCACTCACTCACTTCCCGGCCTGGCATGTGCTGGGAATGGTAAATCGTCTCCAGCCCCAGAGCTTTCTCTGCCTCCACCTTCTAAATCTCCCTCGCGCCCCACATCCTTGAAGCTTTGAGAGGACAAGGTTCTGGCCCCTGTCCTGTCCCCTGGGTCAGCACTGGCAGGAGATACATGGAAGTTCAGGAAGGCAGGGTTTGGGGACTGTCACTCAGCACTGTCCCCCACCCTGTTCCCTGGCCTCCAGTCCTGGTCCCACTGAGCAGCTCTGAGGCCATGAGGCAGGGAAGGGGCTCTTCCGGTCACCTGTCCCACCCCCTATTTTCTTCACCTCCTCTCTGGAAGGGGGCCCTGGCCCTCGGCCCTCTCTCTGCTAAGGGAGCCCTGGGGCAGAGGGGCAAAGGAACACCCCTAAACCGCCCAGTCACCTCTGAGACCTGGCGTGTGGGGTCGGCTGCCCTGGGAGGACTTGCTGGCCCAGCTGGCCCCTGGCTCTGTGCTCCTCCAGGCAGAACTCCATGGTCCCCAGAGGCCCGTTCAGTGGAGTGAGGCCCCCATCAGTGCTGCCGAGGGTCCCCCGCTTCTTCCCTTGGACACGGGAGGGCGGCCTGTCTGGGGAAACCTTGAGCCGCGTGAAAACGCCGTTCTTGCAGGGTCTTCTGCCAAGGCTGCTCCCAGCCCAGTGCAGCCTCACTGCCTGCCGCGAGGGGCTCTGGCAGACAGCGTGCGGCCCTGCGGGGCCTTCCACGGGCTGGTTCGGGGCAGCAGGTCGGTCCCACCCTAGCCCTGAGATTTCCAGGGAGCTCCCGGGTGAGCCTGGGGGTCAGGGCATTGGGTCTGGTTTAGATCAAACAGCAGGCAAGTTTCTGTCCTTTGAGGAGGCGTGAAGTTTGAGGGCCGGCCCCTCATGGTTGGGAAGGCCCTCCTCCTCTGAGGCTCAGTGTCTGCCTTCGCTGCGTCGGGGTGCAAGGTCCCCGCTCTGTGGTGAAGTCGGAGGGGGTGCTTGACACTTTGGGAAGGAAAATAGAACCCACAGCGCTGCCCATCCCTGGGCCCGAGGGCCAGGGCTGCTGTGCTCTCGGGCTCCCACTCAGCACAGACTCCTTCTTCAGTCCATCTACTAGCACCGAGCCTCCCACCCGTCTGCCGACTCTCTCCTCATCCAACTCCACATCCATCATTCAGGCCTTCTATCCATCTGTCTACTTGTCCATCACCCATCTGTCTAGTCTTCATCCACCCACCACCCACCCATCAGCCATCGTCCATCATCCACTCATCCATCCATCCATCCATCCATCATCCATTCATCATCTATCCACCATCCACCATCCATCCATCCCTGCATCTGTCCATCTCCTGGTCCATTTATCATGGTGTTAGGCACCAGGCAAGGCTGCATCTATGTCCCTGCCCTCAGGGGGCCAGGCTCATAATTATGGGCTCCGTTTCCCTGGCTCCCTCCTCCTGAGCCTTGTAGGGTGGAGGGTACACAGAGTTTAGAATTTGTTCCAGCCCAGGCAAAGTGCGGTGAGTACTCAGGGGTGGGAGAGCCCAGTCCTGGCTGGAGGCAGCAGCAAGGCCTTGGGAGGGGCCATACAAGGTGAGCCTGGATCCTGCTGGATCCTGCTGCAGGCAGAGCCGCTGAGGCTGGGTATCTGTGTGTGGGGGGGTGGCTTTCTGTTCAGCAGGAGGCCCAGGGACGGCTGTGTGTCTCTCTGCAGTTTCCCTCGGGGAAGAAGCTGGGGTTTGGCCTCCTGTCCCCTCCCCACGGTGCCTGTTCTCCCCCTGCTGGCCCGTGGGTGTTTTGCACAGAACTCCCTAGGGGGAGTCCGTGCGGAGGAAGCTCCACATTCCACCTGGGAGAAGGCCCTGCCCCAGGGCAGCTGCAGCCCAGCAAGGGGGTGTCACAGGGGTGCCTTGTTGGCCAGACCTCTGGGCACGGCTTCTGTGCCTGGCAGGGTTCCCAATGCCATCAGCGTGTCCCTTCCCACAGGGTTCACTGGCCGGAGCAGCGGGAGGCCCCTCGGAGGCCGGGCAGGTGGAGGGCGGTGAGGGCCCTGCGCGAAGGAGGTCTTCCCCCCAGGCCCTCCTTTCCGGGCCGCCCATGGGCTGGCTGGGGCAGCTTGGCCAACTTAATGAGAGCAGCGGCCTGGCGGTGGGCTGAGTGATTGGTATGCATTGTTCAGCTTCTTTCATTAATTCCTGCCGGCACGCGGGGTTCGGGGATGAACAATAGCAGCGCTGTGCGGATCAATACCAGATTGCTGATAGTGCCTATCTGTTCTTGGAGCAGATTATGTGATAAATGGCGTGGTCCGCATGCTTTGACAGGCGTGTGCTGTATAGCCCAGGCCAGGCCGGTTCTGTAGGGCCCATGGCAGGAAGCCGGGCGAGCAGAGAGGAAACTTCCTTCCTGGTATGAACCCCTCCAGAAAGTGGCGCTTGAAGCCACAGACAATGAGTTTCTAGCAAGAGGGGGTGGGAGTGGGTAGGTGGGACCTGGACTCCCCTGGGGGAGCCTGTGGGGTTCCTGGAAGGCAGGGGACTGCCTTTCAGGTGGTGGAAGCTACTGGTCTCTCAGCCATTGGTGGGCCCCCGAGGGACCCCCAACGTCTGGAACCTAGAGGTCCAGAGGGCATGCCTCTGCTGGCTGGGATTCCTCAGAGTGACGAGTGACGGATGGGGGGAGCCAGGTTGGAGCGGGGGGCCCGAGCAGGCTGTGCCAATGGGCGACCATCACCCCCAGTGGCTCTCAGGGACCTGTCGGTGGGCACCTTGGTTCTTCTCCTGCTGTCCCGCCGAGCTGCCTCCCCCATTGTCTGTACAGGGACCTCTGGCTGTGGCCACACCCCTGGTGTCCACTCTGCAGATTGGTCAGTCGCTGAGGTTGACTTGTTAGACTGCCCACCCCAGCTGTCCCATCGCCTTGTCTTAGGCCGGCCACACAGGGTGTGTTCCACAGCCCCCGTGAGGGGGGCCACCTGCACTAACCGCTCAAGTGTGGGCAGGAGCCAGGCAGCCAGGTGCCCCCCAAAGGGCCAGGTCTCCCCTGAGCTGGGTCCTAGGGAAGCAGCTGGAACCCACGGCCCCCTTGGTGACAACGGCCTTTGTGTGTTTGGGGCGTCATGGAGAACAAAGCACCCTGAGGCATTCCTGTGTTTGAACTGCCCCCCTTGTTCTGTGAAGTGGGTGGAGCTTCCCCACCCCATTCGACAGCAGGGAAATCCAGGCTCACACGTAACTTCGGTGCAGCCCTGAGAGGAGGGGCCTGTCACTGCCCAGTCCCTTCTGGGGTGGAGGATGGCCCACGGCACCATCTGGCACCTGGGGTGCTAGGGATGGACTTGGCCGTCCAAGCTGCCCTGAGGTCCATTCCCTGCAGAGAAGAGGAGCAGCAGGCCCCTGGGAAGCCCTGGTCCCTGGGACGGGGACCCTTCCCCAGGATGCCGAGCGGAGTGAGAGGTGCGGTGGGGTCTGAGCCATCGCTCGGAGCAGGCGGGGCAGGCGGGGCAGGCGATGCAGGTGTTACATCTTAGACTTTGCTTTTGAAAATCTCCAACAACTTCCGGAGGAATGATTTGACATCCTTCGCTCCAGCACCAGGCATCAATGAAGCTTATGGCAGAATTAACATAAATCATTCGCATTAATCACGCAGGTTATTGATAGCCCTACGCAGGCCTAGATCACAGCGCTGGCCAGGGATTCAGGTTGCTCGGTATTTCTTCCCACCGATCGGGCCCTGGGTCACCTGGGGCGGGGCCACGGCTTTCTTTTCTTATTTTCCTCCTCAGCTGGAGCTTCCAGGGACACCCCCCTGCCCTTTCTGACCCCCTGGCCTCTCACTGGGCTGCGAACTTCACTGCCTCCCTCTGCCGTCCCCCCTTCTCTTCCAGAAACCAGGTTTCTAGTCGGGGTCACACTCGGTCCCCGTGTCTGTGCTGTCCCCTGCCAGGTGATGAGTGGGGCGACATAGCTGGGTGGCGGGTGGCCTGCACGGATCGGCTGCAATTCAGGAGCCACCACACTCACCTACATGTTGGTCCCCAAAGCTGGGAAGCCCCCTCCCCCCACTGCGCCCCCACGCCAGTGTGCTGGTCACTGACTGACCCCACCCTGCTTGGACGTGATGTTCACGAGGAACAGGAATTGTGCTTTCTCCACGGCTCAGCGTGCTGGGGGAGGGGATGTAGCCGAGTAGAATAAAGCAGGAGCCGGGCTTTGCCGTCCCCGGCGGTCCTTTCAAACACACACGCAGGACATGCGCCGTCTTTGCTGCAAGACGGGGAGGGAGACCCCACTGGTCTGACCCAGGTCTTGGTCTTGCCTGGCGCAGTGTGGTGTGGCGCGTCTGCGGGCACCGGGTGGGCGCGTGGTGGTGGTGGAGGGTGGGTCTGCCTGCTGCGCCCACCCGAGCACCCTGGGCTCCTGTGGTCTGCAGAGGCTGAGACTGGGCGGGCGCCCAGGNGCTTTGCCGTCCCCGGCGGTCCTTTCAAACACACACGCAGGACATGCGCCGTCTTTGCTGCAAGACGGGGAGGGAGACCCCACTGGTCTGACCCAGGTCTTGGTCTTGCCTGGCGCAGTGCGGTGTGGCGCGTCTGCGGGCACCGGGTGGGCGCGTGGTGGTGGTGGAGGGGGGGTCTGCCTGCTGCGCCCACCCGAGCACCCTGGGCTCCTGTGGTCTGCAGAGGCTGAGACAGGGCGGGCGCCCAGGTCCATCTGAGTCGTGCAAGTGGGCGGGGAGCAGTCAGTGCAGAGGTGGGGACTCCCGGGCACAGGACGCCTGGGCACAGGACGCCCGGGCGCAGGACTCTTGGCTTTGGGTCCTGGGGAGATTCCTGGGAAGACCAGGTGGAGCTCGGAGCAGCAGCAAGTGCTGGGCTTCAGTGGTAGGGACGTGTGCCAAGAATGAGGGAAACTGGGGCTCTCCACTGTGACCAGGGGTGGTGTTGCTCCCCAGGGAGACGGGGAGCAAATTCTGTGTCCCCCCGAGGTGTTCAACTCAGGCTATGTGGCCACTTGTGGGGGAGCTGGGAGGAAACAGGTGTGAAGCAGGGACCAGCGTGGAGGGCACTTAAAGCCCACGCCCGCATGCAGAGCCAGGAGCCCCACACTCGCCCTGAGATCTGAGTAGCGAAGGAAAGCCACAGGCCAGCCTCAGGTCCCTGCCCCAGGCTGAGGGGCAGCTGGGGCCTAGCCCCCAGTTACACCTTTGTCCTTCATGTCTTGTGGTCAGATTCAGAGGGCCCTGGGAAGTCTTTCTGTGGAGATCTTGGTGGGGGACATTGGTGTCCTCCTCACACTCCCTGAGGGTCCCAGAGAGTCTAGAGAGCCTGGCTGCTACCTGGCTTGGGGTTCGGACCCTGTCTGGGGCTGGTGGGGCTCTGAGGGCTGGCTCCCCGCCGTAGCCCCTCTAGCCCTGTGCTTTCCCACCCCCAGTTGAGGGCAGGGCAGGGGCCGCCTCCCCGCCCCCTCCTGTCTCCACGCCCCTGCTCCATCGCCGGCACGATGAGTGTCTGCACATTCGGACATGGGTTCCTGGCTGCTCCTGTCATGTGTCCCCTGTTGTGGGCCCAGAGATGGCACGGACACCCCCGCTGCTCCTGGTGGTCCTGGGGTGGCCCCCACCATGTCTCCTGTCAGGTGTGGCTGGTGAGGGGATGATGGCGTGACCACTGGGCACCGTGCACTAGAGAGGGTGGCTTGCAAGGACAGCGGCGGCAGTAATGTGGCTGGACATCTGGTCATGTGAGTGGGGGGTGTGTGGCAGGCCCAGTGACAGGGCCAGAGGAGAAGGTCCTGCTGTGTGATGCAGTGTCCAGTCCCGTCCACGGGCTGTCTCCCCAGGGGGCAGGTCTCCAGGTTGTCCCTCAGGCCCCTGGTTGCCTAGAATGAGGTGCTGCTCAGAGACATCTGTGAGGTGACATTAGTGGCTTAATGTGGGAACATGTGGGAGGTCCGAGCGAGGTTTAATGTGTGGGTGTCACACGCGTGTGCAGTCCCCAGCCCCCGGATGCAGGCGTGACTCAGGACGGCTCGGCCCCCAGCAGGCCACCTTTCTGAGCCTCCAGGACTCCGAGACCGCCGTCTCGTCCCCAGTGCGCGCGCGGTGTTGGAACGGAAGGCACCGTGGTGGTGCCAGTTCCTGTGATCATAAATAATCATAATTAACAAGGCTGCTGTATATTTATGTTGGTTTGTTTTCAGACACTTTTCGTTTTATTTTGAATTTTTTCATATTGTGTTGACTCGAAACACTTCTGTCTATAGTGTGGCGTGCTCCGCGGAACACGGGGCGCAGCCTGGTTGCTTTGTCCCCAGAAGCAGACCCCGGCCCNA